>NC_054884.1:4886903-5226903 GCF_018320785.1 Cheilinus undulatus | reverse complement strand
ATCCGACATGGACACACAGTACCATTGATGCTGTGATATTTAATCATTTTGATTTTTTTTAGAAATCTCAAAATCACTTAGCATCCCTCAACACTGCCATGTAGTGGTGAAATCCCTATTAACACAAGACAATTTAACAGTGGATGGAAAACAACAGTGTTACTGATCATGGAGAACGCAGAGCTGACACCAAATTGCCGGTAAAATTCTCAACTCCTCGCCATCCTCTGGGTTATCCCGTCCTTTAGAGCCATCACTATGACAACCATGTTCTATTTTACACCTAGTAGGAGGTAAGTGTAAGATTGAAGTTAGAACTTAAGCCTACGTTGAAGCTATCTCACCTGGTGCAACACCTTAAATGTTAGGGAAGCGTAAACTCCCTCATCAGTAAGAATTTAAGTTCAGACTAGACGACATCTGAACTTACACACAGCCGGTGCAACCCAGAGCAGGAGTATCAAGATGGGCTTCACAACTTTGATGATGGTGTTATGTTGACCTTAAACCTTTGTGTCTTCTTACGGAACTCACTTCAGGTACATGGTTTACATACATCCCAAGTGTATATAAACCTGTAATATTTTTCATTGTGTAATTAATTAAATATATATCATGTGCTGACAATAGTTGGTCAGTTGTACAATGAATGTTTTATCTGGCCTGTTTTTCTGTATAGGCTCTCACAGCTGTGGGGCGAGTTGTTGATGCCCTGGAAGAAACCTTGAAGACAACTTTGTCGAGCAGGGATCGGCTTCTTAATGCGTATTTACATTTTGAAGCACTTATAGTGCATGAATATTAAATATTCCTGTGTGAACTGCGGATACTTCCCACCTGTGGTGGTGATGGATCTCCACAAAAAAGGGGTGTTTAGCATGCCATGTTAGTTTTTACCAAAACATGTTATTAGTTCATTTAAACATTTTGTAGAGGCTGCCACTAAGAAAAACTTGGTTATTTTTTGTGTTACTTTGACTGTCATTTCCAGTTAGTGATGTAGATAGAGCCTGTTCCTGAGGATTTCAAGGGGGAGGGCCAACTGTGAGGATTTCTGGGATTCTGTTTCCAAGGACATGATTGCCAGAGGGCTCACATCAAGTAGGTACGATGTGTCCCTTGTCTCCGCCGTCTTTTTCTCTCTCTTAGTATTTGTTTAGTAGGCAATGACATGTGAAATTATGTACGGTTCGTAAAAGCCAAGACAAAAATATTGTTTTAAATGACAGTGTAATTGCAAGAGAAGAAACGTGTTAATAAATTTTTGAATGAAGAACTCTGACTTACTGTCTTTATTTTTTGTTCGAACATGTTTGGAAGTACATTAACGTTCTTTATTTCAGCTTTTAGTTAAAAAAAAACTATATAAAAAACAAAAAAACAAGCAAACAAACCAACAAAAAGAGCTGTGAAAGCCATCAGGGGACCCCACAGCATGGCACCCAACCAGTCAACTACAGGAATAGTCGTTAGTTGCATCCCTATTTGCCATAGGAACTTAATAAATTCTGCATACTGTGAAAATACAAATTCTTTTTGAGGTCAATCTTGTTATGACTGAGAAATCAACTTTAAAAAGTTTTCCAGAAAATGAGAGATTTTGGTTAAATATTTTCCTTTTTTTTCTGACATCGTAGGATTATCGTAAAACCTCTTGCCATAATAGCAATATTTGGAACAGTGCTGCAAGATCTCAAAATCAATTCACACCATAAAAAATGATAGCATTTTCTACACTCCTGGCAAGGAGAATTGTGCTAATAAAATGGAAAGACAGATTTCCCTCCAACCTTGGATGGATCAGAGACCTTATGTACCATCTGACCTTTGAGAAAATTAGGTACACTACAAGAGGATGCGCTGATAACTTTTATAGGATCTGGCAACCAGTTCTTAACCAGGTGGAAAAGATGAACCCTTTAGATGTTTAAAATGTATGAATTTATAAATGTATAGGATCCCCGCACCCTCTTTTATTTATTTATTATTATGATTGTTTTTAATTATTATTATTTATTTATTTTCTAATGTTTTGTTTTGGGTGGTTTTTTTTGGCTCATTTGCATTTTTTGTTTGATTGTTTAGTTTTATATTACACTGATCATTACAAATGGTGTAATAGGGAAAGTGGGATGTGAGTTCATGGTTATATTTTGAAAAAAAAAAAGTTTACAATTGTATGACAGATTGTATTTTGCTTATATTTGTGAAACTAATAAAGACACCTTGAAAAAAAAGTTTTGCATGGACAAATTAAACAGTATATCTGCAAAATTCACATGTAGTGTTAAGCTGATGGCACTGTGTAGTCCACAATGTGAAGTGTGAAAATCCACATTCCAGGAACTTATGAACATTTTTCCTGCATCACTTTGTCAGAAAAAAAAAATATTCTGCTTACTTCTGCATTAAGTACATTTATTTAAAAATTAATTTAATAATAAAAACAAACTTATAACTAATTACTGCTTACATAATTGTCATGTGTCAATGTAAACAGAGAATTAAAGACAACTCAAATACTGATGTTGGAGATAATTTCATAGTGAATTCATCTGATTATGAACACAGTAACTATTGGCACAATAGAAGATGCAGAAATCTTTGGACAAAATTCAAAAAGCCAAAATCCTGAAGTATTTAAAATAATGTACTTTAAACGCCTTAATGTCCACAAACCTGTGATTGAAAATAATATTTGTGTACAGACAGAGATGTTTTAAAGCTAAATGCAAAGCCAGAACTACACTCCAGACATGGCTGCTGCACTGTGTCACTCCGCCCAGTGGTTTACTCAAGAAGTAGTTCCGAGTATTTGCTTCATGTGTCGTAATGTTACATAATTAGATGTTATTTGTCCACGAGAGTGTTTTGGAGTTGTTGGATTGTGTATTTGATGAGTTTGATGAGGGAAAGCAAAAATTCTGTCTGCTAACATAGCGTTCGCGGTGCAGCTGGTTTAACGGTCCCCCCCAGATTTAAAAACAGCTTGCACCAACAACTAAAGGAAATGAACCCATTACTAAGACTATAGGAATTATGGAAATGGGCGAATTTGCCAAAATGTTGAAGTATCCCTTTAAAGTTCACTCTGAAACATCATCCAGTCCGTCCTTGCTGTTAGCTGACTTAGCTAGTCTGCGCTGCTAACCTTAGCTCACCATGTGCTGTCTGTGCACTCTCTGTTCGCCTGCAACAGTACACAATAAATACACATGGAAAAATAGATAATTTAAAGGTTGTGTTGGAAACTACAAAAAAAATAGTGCTTGATACAGCATTTGAGCTTACATGCAATAAAACATGTAAGTCCAACGAACGTTACTGCCTGTTGCCTTCAAAGCATATCCCACTGATGACGTACACTGGAGCGTGTGCTACAGCGATCTCTGACAGTCGTCTTCGTGTTATTTTCTGTAGGGCAGCTCTCTTTTTTTCGGCTTAACCGTCCCAGGGAGTCTGTGCAATAAAAGGGCGGCGTTTTTCCTACTTTTCTTCTTTGTTTTATCAAAACAATTGTCTTCTGTGTGCAGCAGATAATTTATGTTGGATAACTTAAAGATTATTTCACTTACCCCCATATTTAAGGCACCAGAGCCAGCAGGTGTAACCATAGAAACAGGTTGCTTTTTTATGGCAGTCAGAACCGTAACTTTGCTCTTCGTTCTGACCTGAAACATCCTTGCTTCCAACATGATTTGGCGTTGCTTTATATGCTACATAGTTGTAGCACTGACTCTGAAATAGCTTTTGAGTCACATTAACATCATGCACAGTCGCAGCCCTGACTTTCGTGTAGTTTGTGCTCAACAACATACTTGGTAATGGGTTTTTTTTTTTTTTTTCCATTGTATTCAATGCGGAGCAGAATGCTACATATGTCTTCATGTAGAAGCGGCGGTGACTTCACGTATTGTCTCTAACATGGGCGGCATAGCAGGGGCACGTCAGTATGTCATTATTTTTTTACATATCTTTTAAATTACGTCCCTGTGAATTACTTACACGAATGATGTTGATCACGTAAATAAAACATACCAGGGCAGATAAAACACTTCAGTCATTAAATCATTTGCACGTCAGTTAAGCTTTGTTCATTTGTTCTTAGATAATTTGATACATCAAAAATACTGCATGCTTTTTTAAAGCAATGTTATTCTTGTTTTCTTGGGAGGTTCTTTAAGTAAGACAAATTGTGAGAAAAAGAAGACCTCAGAAGTCAGAAATAATTCAATAGTCCTTATCAGGGTTGCCAGGTCTGTGTGACAAAACCAGCCCAATGGCTGATAAAAAAATAACTAGCCCAAAACAAGCCCAATGCTGAAATTCAAAATAATACGGTTAAAACCTCTGCCAAACTGCATACATTGCTCGAATGTCTGCAGACATTCTGCTTTTCTGTGCTTGGCGTGTGTGTCTGTGTGCCATGTTCCATGTTTTCCTGCTTCTCTGCAGGTTGTTTTAGTTGTACCTGAGTGTAAATAGAGTAGTTTTTCTGCTATGGATATTAAATACTCATACACAAGACACAGGGGTGCAACTACCTACTTTCTGAGGGATATAGCACAGCCCCCCCACCCCCACAGCTTAGAGCTATGAGAAGCTTTTCAAGGAGCTGATGAATCATGGGTGTCTGTTTGGGTATTTATATTTCATATTTGGACATTTACTGTAGTTCTGTGACTCTGTTAACTTAAAGGGATGCTTTCTATTTTTTTCTCTAATTTTTGATACTTTTAGCTAAAGGGGGAGGGTCCCCATAGTGGTCTTTGCCCTGGGCCTCTAAATGGCTAAAAGCGGCCCTGCCTCACACCTGCAGCTCCCCCTCACAGATCCTTCTGCTCTGCCAGTTTGTTGCTTTCATTTTTCTGTTTCTGCCCTTTGACAGTATTTATCTTTGGTATGTTTAAGATCAAATAAAATAAGAAGTTTTACCCAGTTTTACATTATTCTAAGATGTGATCCGTGTGTGTTTGGCTCGTTAATGATGATGCGCATCACAAAAGTCATCATCAGATACGAGTATGGGAGAGCATCGGCAGGAAATGACCATTAGAGCATTAGAAGTTTCAACACCAGACAGCACACCTCTATGAAGGTATTATGGACTTACTGAAGAGACGCGCCATCAGCGGACTTCTTCTGCACTCTTTTATGCACGTTCCTCCGTCCTGGGCGCACCCAACGGTAATAATACACACGTTTTCATTTGAATTTGGCAGTTAAAGTCTGTTTCCTTTGTGTGGACTTAGATTTATTGATGTGACTTGTTGCAATCTTTAGGCTACTGCTGACAGTTTTCACCTTTATAGAGGATTTCGGGTGGAAAACCGCAGACCTGGCAACCCTGGTCCTTATCTGCAGGCAGCAGTTTCAGGACCGCAGGTTCAGGACTGTAGAACTAGGACCCGTCTTTTGTCACAACAGCGCCACCCAGTGAAGTCGAGGAGCATTGCGATTAAACAAGATTAGCAGGTTGGTTAAGATGGGCCACAGATTCAGGACCGCAGAACCAGGACCTGTGTTCCGCAACAGCGCCACCTAGCAAAATAAATGAGCATTGCAATCAAGTTGCTTAAGTTAACATGACCTTGAAAGGTAGGAATTTAAAGTTAATTTGACATACTTTTTTGTGATAAGTGTTTTTTTTTGTTCATTTTATATAACTGTTTTATAACCTTGCAAAGCAGATGGATTTTCCTGTTTCTAAACAGTTTGGGCCAGGTTACAAAGTGACAGGACCAATCAGCGTCGAGGGGCAGTACTTTCAGGCGAGGTGGAGTCGTGACGTATGCAAGCAGCAACAAGGGGCTGGTGCAATAAAGTGGAAGACATTAGCATGGATGCTGCTAGAGCGTGAGTTTTATCAGAAATTGATGAAATTTCTTCATTAAATAAAGAGCAAAGAACAACAGTGAATTGTTTTCTTTTCAGAAAAGACACAAGTCGTGTACTGACATGTCTACAATCGCAGCTATCTATGGAGTTTATTCGTCGGTAGCAGTGCACCTCAGTTTGGGGCTATAATGTCACGTGCTTTGTTGCTCTGATTGGTCCGTAAAGATGTTACAGACAGAAAGTTCATCCAATCACCCTCTGAGTTTTTTTTTTCAAAGGCTCTGACCTTTCCCAAACACCTTCTATGGAAGGTTTTTCAGATGGACGTCTGAAACAAATCCATCTGGCATGTCAGGTTAACTGTTTAATGCATGATAAGCCATTCTTTCCCCGAAGTCTTTGATCCTTAAATTCACAAACTTTTTTTACAAACTTTTCTTTTTTTCCCACAAAATACAACATGAAAACAAGTGAACAAACAGAACATTTAGAGCAGAACCAGGGATAAGTAGGGTACAGGGCTTGGTAAGGCTTCAGGTTAGAAGCCAGATTTTGCTTAAATGAAATGTATATCTTATTTTAAACAGATCAAACTTAGCTCACTGTCTATTGGCCATTGCTGTCATTAATGGTAGCCGTAGCTAGCAATCTGTATTCAAACAAATGCTCAACAACGCGGATGTCCGAAGCAGAGTCCTAGTTCTACAGCCCTGAAACTTCTGCCTGTGAGCCTACAGGTACCCCCTTCTCACATAATCCCCTGTCTGTACCTTCTGAATTTAAGCTTAAAGAAGTCCAGTAGGTGGCGGTGTTGCATTGAAAACGAAAGTAACTCCTTGAGTCTGCTTTGACTGATGGCCTGATAAGTGCTTTCCATCCATCACTTATCCTGTTGGGGGTTGCAGAGGGGCTGGAGTCTAAACCAGCTGCCATTGGGCGAGAAGCGGGGTACATTGTAGGGCTGACATATAGAGACAGACAACTAGGCACACTCGCACTCACAACTACGGCCAATTTAGAGTCACCAACTAAACTAATGAGCATGTTTTTAGTGGTGGGAGGAAGCCGGTGCACTCACAGAGAACCCATGCATGCGCAGGGACAACATGCAAACTCCGCACAGAAAGGCCCTGACTGGGAAGTGAACCAGGAACCTTGTTGCAATGAGGGAAGCGCACTAACCCCCCATAGAAAAGATATTAAAACAATTTCCTTGGTACCCTTTTTAAATTTTGTGAATAAATGTAAGAGCTATGTCTATACAGTGATCTACGGACGAGTTCTGTTGTTTTTCTTTTGATTGTATTTTACTTACCATTTGATCAGCAAATTGTTGATAAAATTCAAAAAAGTACCATATAGTACCAATTTTAAGTCTTTTTTCAGCGTTTCTGTACAATGGTTAATGTAAAAGAACGTCTACAAGTCCAAACTTCAACATCAACCTTTTTTTAAGACTACCTTATATGATAGCTAGCTAAGTAGCTTAGTTAAGAATATTCAAGGACACGTTTCACATGTTTTCAAGTGATTAACATTCAACTTTAACTTTATATTACCCTTGAAGATGGGCCAATGTACCTGAATTTAAATCTGAAATCCTCAAGCACATGGTTGATCTGCAAACTTTCCTGTCGTAGTTCTCCATCTTTGACTAACACAGTGGTGATCATGCAAACTGCATCACCTCTGATTGAAATGAGGGGACTTTGACCCGTGCTGTTAGAATTTAATTCAGATAATTATTATTCTTTAATAGTATATTTGAATCTGATCATATACAAGTTAATAATAATAATCATTTTACCACTTCAGGCATTAATATTTGAGCATATGAAGATGTAACATAAATCCTAGCCATTATTTGTATTACTATTACTATAATTATTTACTTTTATTTTCCACAATGTGTTGAACCCATAAGCCCTGTAGTGGACATCTCTGGTAAAAGAAGATTACAACATAAAAAGGGATTTGAGTGGAAGTAAGAACACCATTCATCAGTGACGATTTAGGAGCCTGTTCTCCCATAATCAGTTAGGGAAGGCAGGAGATCAGCTCTGATTGGATAACTCTTTTTGCTTTGTGAAAGGTGCCGCATGGCCTGTACGGGGATCGAACCCGCGACCTTGGCGTTAGTAGCACCACGCTCTAACCAACTGAGCTAACCAGCCACAGGAAATCACTCCTAGACCGGCCTGTCACAACTCTTTCTATAGGTTTACATGTTCCACTTTTTTGGTTGATATTCCAAAAAATCTGGACAAAGAAAACCAGAATTTTCTTTTCACATAATTTCACAAACCTACCATGGGAGGTATATTTAGAAATGAAGATGACTTGAATAAAAAAATATATATCTATATATATTTGCTGTACAGCAGGTTTGCTTTGCAGTGGTTGAACACAGCTATTCACATTCAAGAGTAGTCATGTGGAGACAAGGCCGTCCATGAGGGGGGACAAAGAGGAGAGCTTTCCGGGGCCCAGCCAAACTGGGGGTCCATGGAGGTCAGCAAAATCATGATCCATTATGGAGTTGAGCTGTGATAACCATATTTTATATAAAACCTGATAAAAAAAATAACCACTCTTATGAAAGAAAGAAATATCTTTTTTAATTATTTGTGTAGGCATTTGGCTTTTTTGTTGTTGTTGTTAAAAAAGAATGAATTAAAATTGGTTCAAATTTGCTAAAATGGGTTAATAATGGCAAAAAGGTGGAAAAAGAAGTGAAATGGGATTCTTAAAGTAGCAGAAATTGGTTAGAAGTGGTATCAATTACAGAAAAATGGCAAAAATGGGTTAAAGTGGAAAAATGGGCATAAATAGTAATAAAAGGGAGTTAAAAAGTGGATTTAAATTGGCAAAAATGTGTGAAAATTTGGTAAAATGGGATGAAAATTTAATATAAACTAGTAAAAAAGTATTTATTGAGAAAGAGAAAATATATTATTTATTGGCAGAAATAAGTTAAGCTAGCAAAAAATGGGCATATTGGATAGTGAAATTTTGGTAAAATGATAAAATTGGGTGGAAAAACGTGGTAAAAAAAAAAGGGGGGGGGGGTTAAAGGTGCTGTGTTAAACTGAATATCAACATCTAGTAGTGGGTTCTAGATTGCATTTCTCTGCTGGAAACTGTGGCAACCAGTTGAATTTAATGTGTATCTGTAATGTGAATACAATACAATACAATAACTTTATTTATCCTTTTTTCCTCTATGTTACCATGGAAACATGTAAAAATCCAAGATGGCGTCATCCATGGAGGGGACCCTGAGTTGTTGTTTTTGTTTTGTTTTTTTCAAAATAGCTTTTTTTTAATTTAGAAGACTAAACACTTATTTAGATAGACCTTCTTAGAAATGTTTTGCTTTATTTTACCAAGTTTGTTCAGCTAAATGATACTAGGCTAAATATTACACACTGCATCTTTAATAGGGGCAATGATGGGTCAACAGAGGCAACATTAAGCTTAAGTGGCAAGAAATGGTTTTAGAAGTGGCAAAAACAGGCAGAAAAAAAGTGGTGGAAGGGGTTTAAAATTGACAAAATAGATGTAAAATGACAACAATGTGTTGAAATTGGTGAGAAAATTGATGAAAATGGGTTAAAATTGGTGTAAAGTGGCAACAGTGTAATTTAAAAACATTCTTAGGTTTTTTGTTTGTTTGTTTGTTTTTTTAGGGAATCTTGAGACCCCCTCTCAGTGTCTCGCGACCCCCAAGGGGGTCCAGACCCCAAGGTTGAGAAACACTGCCCTAACAGGCTGCTTTGTATGGATTTAAAAAGGGAACCAAAAAGGTCTTTGATGTGAGCTTCACGCTTCATGCATTTAAATCATTTGCAACTGAAAAAAAAATCAAGATGGATAAAGAAGGTTTACTTGAGTTATATAGAGATAAATTAAAGATTAATAATTCACAAAGGAGGTAACTTACCTTTCTCTTGTATGAGAATTTGCTTTCATCCAGTATCACAGAGCAACATCTCCCATCATGCTTTGTGGTGTCTACATTTTTCAGTGGTGCTAATGCAGACCTTAACAGGGGTTGCTGTGTTCAGCAAGCTAAGAGTTTTGTTTAGTCCAGATAGGATGAGAGTAAGGGTCTGTCTTGAGGATGTCTATCACAATTAAAGGTATATTTCAGATTTTTGGCTGAGGTCAGCCCTCTACATGGGTTTTTATGTGTCTGACTGAGTGTCACTACTTTCAGAACCATACATACAGAGTTGGGGGTTGGGGGTACAGGGTTTAGCTGCACTGAAAGCCCTCTAATGGCTGCCTAGACTTTTAGAAATACCTCAGATATAGCTTTAGCATTACGTCTGTTTAACTATAATTGGACCACGTTTCTGTATGAAATAAGGAATTAAAACAGTTCTTAAAGCTTTCCGTGTTGGGAAAGACGTTTTCACTCTTCTGCTGACCTGCTTTAGCGTGAGTGTGTGATGGAGGGTTACTTGTTGTATGAATGCTTATATACAGTGGTTGTTAGTGGAGCGATTAGCTTAGAATTAGCAACAGTGGCACTTTTTTCAGAACTGGACAACATTTTTCATTAAAACCAGCACAGAGAGAAACAATGAAGGCTTTGCGTGACAGAGGGGATGTTCTCACTCTTCTGCCAACCTGCATTGGCATTGCTGTGTTGTAGTTACGGGGAAGGGGTTAGTTGTTTCAAGTGCTTGTATACTATGCATGATAGTGGAGGGATTAGCTTGGACTTAGCCTTAGCCTTAGCTTAGACTTAGTTTTGTCAGAGCTAGAGAATGTCTCTTTATTAAGAACAAGGGCAGGGAGCAACACTGAAAGCTTTCTGTGACAGAGAAAATGTGTGCTCTTTCAGCGTGGGTTTGGGATGGTTATGGTTACAGTTTTCTGATGTATCTAGAGGAGCGGCAGTTTAAATAGATCTGCATAAAACTGCATTTCATTTTAAACAACCATAAAGAGTCACCAAAAAGCTTGCCTTTGCACAGAAGTTGTTCTTGCACATCTCCTGAGCGGCCTTGTCATCAATTTTACACAAAGCACCGCCATTCAAGACCTACGATGCACACTACGTCATTTGTTGCTGTGATAGCTCGTCATGAACGTGACGGACAGAACGTTCCTCAAATCACCTTCTGAAGATTTTCTGAAAAGTCCTGCCCTTCCCAAAGGATTTTTTTAAGGGAGCTTTCCCAGATGATTGTGGAACATATTCAGTCAAACCGGTGTGTCAGGTTAGCTAACCCGAGTTAGCCGTTTCCTGCCGACAGGGTTTCATGCTTTAAACTTTGAGGGTGTTTCTGCCAGAACAGATAATTCAGTCTGGTATTTCAACATGCATCATCCCAGATAATTGCAGTCAAGCATACACTAGTTTGTAACCTAGTCTTGTTTTAAAGTTGGGTTGTATGAGGTACTTGGCCATAGTAATGCCATTATCCTCCAGAGATTTCAGTGTGCATTTCCCCTTTAGTAAGAAATCGTCATGAGAAGCTAGGCTATTAGCACCATTCACAGGTATAATTTAGTTTATAGTTTAAAAACATGGATTTTTTTATGTAACACTTCATTTCATTCACCCAGAAAGCTGCCATTTGGCACTATTTAATGTGAGCTTAGGATATGGGCTTTTGATACATATAGCCATGATAAACATAAATATAGGTCTGTATTTTTGAGTTTTAAAATGTTTCACAAATTTACATGCAGTAATACTTAAGTTTATCCACTCACTCACCTTTGACACTGACCCTTTTCATTGAGGTCAAGGAAGAGTGATCAGAAAAGGGCATGGAAGTTCATGTTTTTCCAAGGAGAATTTTTTTTTTTTTTTTATTTCTATTGGCTCTTTAAATAGTTGGCTTTATGAAATACTCATCTGCTATTTGGCTGCAGGGAGCCAATGCAGTTGTGCATTTATAAAGAAGCTTAAAAAAAAAAAGGAATGCAGGCATTGCAGATCTTAGTTAATTATGGTTAACCTTGACAGCCCTAGTTTTAACAGACTCAGCTTAGCTTTAGTTGTGTGCAGTGAAAAGTTAAGAAATTTAAAAAAGGTAGCAAAGACAATTTTACAGTTTTATTTAAAGCCAAGAGAACAATGGTACATGCAGACAGATGCAAATGAACTCTTGCATGTATTCAAACACCTCTTCCCAACTTAAATAAACT
Organism: Cheilinus undulatus; assembly: GCF_018320785.1. Classification (NCBI taxonomy): domain Eukaryota; kingdom Metazoa; phylum Chordata; class Actinopteri; order Labriformes; family Labridae; genus Cheilinus; species Cheilinus undulatus. The sequence goes on along the minus strand of NC_054884.1, from coordinate 5,214,897 downwards.
TTAAATGGACCATAAGACCCTGACAAGGTGGCATTTTCAATCTGTTTAAAGACTAAAAACAGTTTCCAAGTCAACCCTAGACATGTGGTTGCAGTAGTTCTTGTGGTTCTCCAGGCCGTAGGGGCCAGCCTCCGTGGTTTAGTTGGAATAGGGTTGCCTCAAAAGTTGTGTGGCGTTGAAGGCGGGGTTGAGGTACAAGTGGTTGATCAGGGATGACTGCTCGGGAAGTGCGTTTGCTGATGGAGCCCTGGTCCATAGAGGTGTCGTTAGTGCTGGAGCCCTGGTCCATGGAGGTGCCGTTAGTGCCGGAGCCCTGGTCCATGGAGGTGCCGTTAGTGCCGGAGCCCTGGTCCATGGAGGTGCCGTTAGTGCCGGAGCCCTGGTCCATGGAGGTGCCATTAGTGCCGGAGCCCTGGTCCATGGCCGTGCGGTTGCCGCCGGAGCCCTGGTCCATGGCCGTGCGGTTGCCGCCGGAGCCCTCGTCCATGGCCGTGCGGTTGCCGCCGGAGCCCTGGTCCATGGCCGTGCGGTTGCCGCCGGAGCCCTGGTCCATGGCCGTGCGGTTGCCGCCGGAGCCCTCGTCCATGGCCGTGCGGTTGCCGCCGGAGCCCTCGTCCATGGCCGTGCGGTTGCCGCCGGAGCCTCGGTCCATGGCGCGCGGTTGCCGCCGAGCCCTCGGTCCATGGCCGTGCGGTTGCCGCCGGAGCCCTCGTCCATGGCCGTGCGGTTGCCGCCGGAGCCCTCGTCCATGGCCGTGCGGTTGCCGCCGGAGCCCTCGTCCATGGCCGTGCGGTTGCCGCCGGAGCCCTCGTCCATGGCCGTGCGGTTGCCGCCGGAGCCCTCGTCCATGGCCGTGCGGTTGCCGCCGGAGCCCTCGTCCATGGCGCGCGGTTACAGCCGGAGCCCTCGTCCATGGCCGTGCGGTTGCCGCCGGAGCCCTCGTCCATGGCCGTGCGGTTGCCGCCGGAGCCCTCGTCCATGGCCGTGCGGTTGCCGCCGGAGCCCTCGTCCATGGCCGTGCGGTTGCCGCCGGAGCCCTCGTCCATGGCCGTGCGGTTGCCGCCGGAGCCTCGCCCCATGGTCGCGGCGGTTGCCGCCGGAGCCCTCGTCCATGGCCGTGCGGTTGCCGCCGGTGCCCTCGTCCATGGCCGTGCGGTTGCCGCCGGAGCCCTCGTCCATGGACGTGCGGTTGCCGCCGGAGCCCTCGTCCATGGACGTGCGGTTGCCGCCGGAGCCCTCGTCCATGGACGTGCGGTTGCTGCCAGAGCCTTCATCCATTGCCGGCTGGCTGCTGCTACTGCTACTGGGGGTCTCACAAGGCATGTTTTGTGGCATCTGCAGATTTTGCCCCCCAGTGTTCAGCGGCCTCTCAACAACCCGCATGTGGCCGACTGAAGCCTCGGCTTCCACTTCATTGGTTTCCAGACGTACTGAAAGACATTTAAGCGTTGAAGCTGATTATCTGACTCAGAGAGCTAACAATACCACTGACTTGAAGCTGAGGGCTCTTAAATTTGAACCAGATACATCTATGCATGAAAGTAATGTGTCATTAATACTTGTCTAATTTGCTTACCTTCTTCAGCATGTTGCTCCAACACAGACTCCATTGACTGGAGAAGTGCAAGGGCCTTCTTTATAGAAATCTCATTTGGAGATGGATCTGTGGCACAAAGTGTTGCAATATTAGAAAACAACTCCAAGATTTAGCCAGTGATATTCCAACCTTTAGATTTTCTCTCTATATACCATTATCTTGTCTTTTATTTTTCACAGCAGCAGGCCAAGAAGACCCTGTGGAGAGTGAACTTGGTTAACATTTATAGAATCTGACATTCAAATGCAGAATGAGGATGTTAGTGAAGATTTAGAACCTTGGTCAAGCCAAAGAGTCAGGATACAAAAGAAGAAGACCCACACAGCTCCCATTGCACCAGCCACCAACAGAAAATCTCACCTGGGCCACATGCTGGACTTAAAAATCCTCACCATGCAGGAGGTCCAGCTGTGGCTGATCAGCACTAATTGGTTCTCTCTGAAAAGGAGGAAGAGTTGACTGGGATTTAACTCTTCATGTGACAAGATGGGATGTTTCTTTTCTCTTTATTCAACATCTAAACCCCAAGAGAAAGCCTTCTGAAAACAAGCATGCCAATATTTAAGTCTACAATGCAAACCTTCAAACCAAAGCATGAGAGATATAAACAGTGGGTTAAATACTACTGATAGTCCTCAGTTTATAGCAGTCACTCTCTGCATTTATGCATGAGTATAAATTATCCTTTGCTAACGTACAAGTTGCAGGAAGGAGAAAGAGAAAAGCAGGAATTTATGTGAAGATCAACAAGAAGAATTTGATTTTTTTTCCCCATGAGTTGCTGAAATTAAAGTTGTTAGTTGTTGTGGTATGTTTCAATATAAAATGTGTTTGCATACATTAGACTACCACTGTTTTTTTTTTGGCTATTTTTTTATGTCTACTTTAAGATGATGGATGACAAGCCAAGGTCAAGATTTTCAAGTTACTTATATTTTCATGTATGCACTTGTAGTGATGGTTAGGAGTCATGTGGATCTTTAGGGCCATCCTTGTGTTTCTGCTGAAAAGGTTTCAGTGTGCAGGCTTTAACAGAACAACTGTTGCAGAGTTTGTGAAAGGTAATACAGAAGGTCATATAGGTTTTAAAATTTCCCTATCAGGAGTTAAAAAAATGTCAGAGAGGCCTAAATATCTTCCGTGTTGTTATAACCCTGTGGCGTTTGCAAATGCAGCTTTGCCTCTTCTCCTGTAGTGAGTAGGTGTGGCTGTGTCAGTGGTGTGTGAATTTGAATGAATGGGATTTTTTTAAATGTCAATAATTATACACACAAATACAAACATCCATTTTTTTTATTGCAAAACAGAAAAGTACATGTAACAAATAAAGTAACATAAATAATAATAATAGTAATAATTATTATTTCTAATATTATATCATCATTATACATGATATATTAGCATCATTATTGTTATGTTTATAGTTATATGTCAAAAAAATACTAACGGTATTTTAATAATAATAATTATTCTAATATTATTATTTTACTTTTATTATATTAAACCTATTGTTCGTATATTATTCTTATTTTACTATAATTGCTTTTATCATCTTAACAGAAATGTGATAATAATTATTATTATGATATTTACCATAACATTATAATATAATTATAATAATGTTAATATTACCAGGGTTTTTCCTTGGAGGAGCTCTGGAAAGATGATTCTGTAAAAACCCTTAAATCTTATCAAATCATTACCACAAAATATTCTCATATTTCCCCTGAACATTTTAGTAAAAATTTCTGAAAAAGCCTGGAAGATTTATATAAAATTTTACCACCGCTTCATGACGATTCCAGCATATGTTCAAGCAGATTTCCCCAAAATTTCACTTAAAACTACAAAAAGTTGTCAGAGTAGATTATTTAGCTAGCAGTCACTCACAGGCTCTGGTTGTTTTTCTATATCCAAACTTGGAAAAGACTGCTGATTTATCGTAGGTGAGGATTTTCCTCACTATAATAAAGGATGCCGATAAAGATACATTGTTATAGTAGGAATAAGCATAAAAATGGGTCCCCTTTATGCCATTTAAGAAAGTAAGTCTTTTAGGTTAGACTATTTTTACTTACCTGTCCAAGTGGTTGGTAAGTTGCACAAATTTACCAGACACTACTCAAAAATACCTGCATTTGGCTGGTGACGGGAGCTAATTTGAATCCCGTTGAAAATCTGTGGGGTGAACTGAAGACCAACGTCCATGCCAGAAGGCCATCAAATCTGGAGGAGCTGGAGAGCTTGGCCAAAGAATAATGGGCTGGGATTCCTCAGGAGACAACACGCCATTATCAAGCAAAAAGGAGACACAGCTGACTATTAAAAACAAGGGGATCATTATTTAGACCCTGGTAGTTTTTACCAAACAATTTTGTTTCTGTGTGCAAAGTAAAATAATGCTAGCATCCAAAATAAAGCTAGGATGTTTGAAAAAGCAGTGTTAAAATTACTTGCTCTGTTTAACAGAAATTGGGAAATACTTAAGGACTTTTTAGCCTGTTCAGCCCTCAGTAAGGGTTAAGGATGTGGGATTCCTGTTAAGGTTGAGTGTGCTGGTGTCATGAGAGGGGATGGTATTACAGATCAATAATTTATCTTTAAAAAAAGTCTCTTGTAAGCTGATGTTCCTGCTCTGATTTTTCTAAAAAAGTTCCATTCTAAATGACAGCTGAAATACCACAGAAAAGTTAAAATGTTAGTTGCATTCTCTTTATGTCTGGTTGAATCTCATCTTCTTATCCTAACCTCCCACACCTTTCGAATGCACTTTAAAACAAACCCATCATGTTTACTTCAAGACAAAATTTCAAACATGACCATTACATGATGAGAATAAAAAACGCTTTACTGATGTTAACATAAATATGGCAAACAGTGCATTTGCAGAATAATGTATTTTGTGGTTCTATATATGTGCATATTGATCAATATATCCCGTAGGTGTGCTCCTTTCCATCTCTGTATCTGTCCAGGTAGCGTAGCGGCTGTCCATGTGGGTATTTGACCTGTGGAGGGTGGTACACCGGAGGCCGTATGAACTCAAACACTGGCTCTTTCATGTCTGTGGAGAAAAAGAACAAACAAGCTTTAACATTACAATAACAAGCTGCCATGACACCATTTTGTCTAATATCCTAGGGATGGTACATTGATTTTTAATACATTTTAAGGTCAAACATGCTGTCTGTGAGCATTAGTGTGACTCACTGAGCGTGCTGTGGAAGGTGTTGGTGACGGATTCATCCCACTGGCTCTGAAAGAAGGCCAGGCCTGCTGGGGTTATGTTGTCCTGGTGTTTTCTGTAGAAATCCACAGTCTTGAATGTACGATCAACAAGAGAATGGCTGGGAGGAGAGGGAACGTAAAATCAGGATCATTAACAGGATTGCTTGAGTTTAAATCCAAAATAATTCTGCTTTACATTTGGGATTGTCTAAATTACTTTTTCTCAAGAGATCGTTTCTTCTGACAATTTAGAAACTTATTTATGTTGTCTATTGCATCCCATTAAACAACACAATAATCCACCAACTCATTGTTTCTATGGGTCAATTGATCTATGGAGCTACCTTACATCCCCAGTTTTGGGTTGTGGCTCTTGCAAAAGTATATTTAAAACAACCTGGCTCGTTAGTATAATAAGGTTGAGAGTTTGCTTACAGATGTGCACATTTTACCCTTCGGTCTGTTTTTTATAGATCACATACTTCAAATGCGTGGAGAATGGCGCACGCCAACCTCAGGCCTTGTATTGCAAGCTTTATAAATGAGACCCCCTGGGCTCTAGTGTAGCCTTTTAACAACCTTTGTATCAGCCATGGTCTGTAAAATTCTACATCTTCAGTTTAAAAACGCATTTAAAACAGTAAATGAAATCTTAAAATGGCTCAGTTCATACTTGCTTACATGAAGACCGGGATTGTGCTTCTGTGGTGCCATTAAAACAACACATAACCTCAAAGATTGTTTGCTGTATAAAATATTAGTAAGAGAAAAAGGTGCTTTATAAATTGAATGCTATTAATATAGTAATCTTTCATTACATTATTAAGAATATTAAAGAGAGGAAATTTTAAAACATGCACTATAACAGGGCTAAACACTGCTAGTACTGTGCTCATGGTGATTAATGCTGGTCTTTTATTACAGTAGGGCAGGGGTCATCAACTCCATTTGCACAAGGGCCACATTTTTCCTAACAGGCAGTGTGGGGGCAAGACCTTGACATTAACTACAATAAAAATCAATATTTTTAAAAAATGTATCCTTCAAAAAATAACAGAACTTTTAGCCTTTTGAGATCAGCCGTGATCACCTGTACTGCAGCCAGCCACAAGGGGGTAGAAATATTTTAGCTATATATTTCTGGATCGCTCATGATGTCCATTACTGAGTTTGATACTAATATGATATGTCATGACTGTTTAAAGACACATGGATGAAACAGATCTTCAGTGGAGATTCTCAGAAAGGGGAACTGCACCCTCAAAGAAAGGTACCTGGAAATTTGATGTCAAAAACCCCCAGCTTTAATCAAGATAAATAAGACTGTTAGGTATGCGTTTACATTGCCAACTTAAAACAAACTATACTTTAATGCATCTTGTTTGATAAGTTACTGGGTTGAGGGCTTTATTTAAGTGTAAGGAAAAAAGTTAACCAGTGGCATGCTGGGGCGCAAACGCCCTAGTGGTTAGGGCGTGCCCCATGTATGTGGGTGGCCCAGGTTCAAGTCTGCATGTCTCCACCCCGCTCTCTAATTCCTGTTTCTTATTTCATCCACAGTTCCCCTCTATAATAACAGGCATTAAAAAACAAAATACATATCTTTAAAAATATTGCATGCTTATTTATCCCTCTCAAATTTTCTGAATTTAGTAATCTTCCAAGGGCCAGATGGGAGGCTATGGGGGGCCTGATGTGGCCAGTTGATGATCACTGCAACAGAGTATAGTCTTTAAAATAATACAAATGATTAACACTGGTCTATTATAATAGGCCACAATAGAGGTAAAACGGTAAGTGCTCTAGACTGGGCCTCTTTGTAGTGTCTTTAGATAACTTCAGTTATGAATTGGTGCTATACAAACAAAGATAATCAAAATGACTGATACTAAAATGGTATGACAGAATTTGTACGACCCTGTCTGTCAAAATGTCAGACAGTAAAACAGTCTAGCACGTCCTCTGGTTTTGCTCACCACGGTGACGGTCTGACGTCCTCCTGGAAGTCGACGTGTCCCTCCTGCTTGAAGAGGACATAGACGTAGCGGTGGAAGCCCGTTCCTTTGGCAGGGAAGGGGGCCAGGTAGTGGCACAGCTCCTCTCCAGCCTGCACTGCTCCACCTGGAATGTTCCCTCTGCAGACACACAGGGGGGTAAGGGCTGTTGGGTAAAACTCAAACTCTACGTGACTATGCCATCCACAGAGGGGAAAATAACTGATAAAAACATCTATCGCATTTTAGTTATAAAAACCTAATTTTCACCAGTAATGAATTATGGGGAAGAAAAACCTTAGCACTGATGATAAATGATTCAGAGATTTTTTTAAAAAGTCAATATGACTGTTAAAGGCTAAAAGCTGAGATAAAAAGACTAAATTATTGCTCAAAATGTCAAAATAATGTTTTGAAAATTTAAATAAGTGAGATAGAAAGTCAAAATCATCAGTTTTAAAGGCAAGTATATGAGATAAAATTAGATATCTTGAGTTTAAAAGTTCAAAATATGAGATAAAATTCAAAATAATAATTTTTTAATAGGGCAGAATATGAGAAATGATTCAGAATCAATCATTTTAAGTCAAAGTTAGTAGTTTATAAGGTCAAAATGTGAGATAAAATTCAAAGCCATTAGTTTAAGTTATAATTGTGATATGCAAAATTGAAAATATGAAATAAAAACAAATTAATTTATTTTCCCTCATTCCATACCTTTAATCTAATTATATTATCTGCTCTTTACTTTTTCACATTTTTTGACTTAAAAAGGATATTTTAGATCATCATGGTTATGTTTACATTTTCATACTGGGGGAAGTCTGTAGACCTCATACCAGTGAGTCCATTATATTAAAAACATGCTATGATCTTGCGGGCCCGGTATAACCGTGCCACAGGCCGGATTTGGCCCCAGGGCCTTGAGTTTGACACCCCTGTCAGATTCCGCTACAGCCTTATTTGTCCAATCATCATGCTCCTGTCATAGTCTATATCTGTTGTTGCCTTTTCCACAGTCAGCCCGTCGTTTCAATGTGGATGTTGCAACCCTCCTCCACCCCAGCCACCTCCATTCAGTTCATCAGTGTTGAGTCCAGATCCTCACAGGTCATCTGCTCATCTTATTCTGCATACCCCCTCCAAGCTACCTCACTGATATCCCAGTCCAGCTTCTAAGAAGTCTACTCCTCATCTGATCCTGCATCCCTCATCAACACCAACACCAGAGTCTGGACTCCATAAGAGGAGTACTCCCATCCCCCACACCCCTTCAAGTACATTTAGCCATCCTGATGGAGTCTAATCACCAAAGTCATTGCAGATTTCTCTTTAATCAAATTTAAATAAGCAGAAAATGAAAAACAGCCAAGTCATCACAGGATTTACCCTGATGCAATGTTATAAATTGTCCCTTATCCCTGTAAGAGCATTTTGGCTAACGTGTTTTTAAAGACTACTCACACAAGCCAGTGAATGTATTCAGCCTCGTTATCCAGAAGATGCTCATCTGAAAAACATGACAGGATATTCCTCATAATGCAGACAATTAAGAATGCACAAACACCAGCATTTTCCAGTAGAAGTGCACATTCTTACCTTTGGTTCTCATCAACAGAAAATACAAATATAAATGCTTATTCAATTACAGTTCTTAAAATCAATTCGATAGTCCTGTTGGTTTCATCTTGTGAATGGTGCATGTATAAATACTAGAATTAAATTTTAAAAAATGCAAGCTGCAACTTTCCTTTAAAAAACAATCCACTCCAGGACTTTTGTGGAATTAAAACGCCTTTCTTGACTTTGCAAAACGTGGAAAAGGAAAAGGTTCTGACCTCTTCATGATTTCTTGTATTTTTGCATATTTGTCACACTTAAATGTTTTAGATCATCAAACTAATTTTAATGTTAGACTAGGAGCAACCAGAGTAAATGCAAAATACAGTTTTTAAATGATGATTTCCTTTATTAAGAGGAAAAAAGTCATCCAAACCTACGTGATCCTATGTGAAAAAGTCCTTGCCCCCTAAACCTATTAACAAGTTGTTACACCCTTGGCAGCAACAACTGCCAGCAAGCGTTTGGGATAACTGGCAATGAGTCTGTGGAGGAATTTTAGCCCATTTTCTTAGCACAATTGTTTTAATTCTGTCCCTTTGGAAGGTTTTTCAGCATTACCAGCCTGTTTATGGTCACACCACAGCATCTCACTCAGATTTAAGTCCGGACTTTGACTAGACCGCTCCAAAACCGTCTTTTTTAAAATCCATTCAGAGGTGGACTGGCTGGTATGTTTCGGGTCACTGTCCTGCTGTATAACCCAAGTGCTCTTGAGCTTGAGGTAACAAACTGATGGCTGGACATTCTCCTTCAGGATTTTCTGGTAGAGAGCAGAATTCATGGCTCAATCAATTACAGCAAGTGGTCCAGGTGCTGAAGCAGCAAAGCTGCCCCAGACCATCACACTGCCGCCATGTTTGACTGTTGCTATGATGGTGTGCTATGAGGGCATATCCCAAGAGGAGGCTCATTGCAAACGATTATTTGTCTGAATAATCCTTAAGTGTGTGGTGTCTGCATGATTATTTTATAGTTCCAAATCATAGCGTTCCAAACTTCGAATCTTAATATCAAACATAGATGAAATTTCCGATTCAAGGTCTTAATGCTGCCAACTGAATACCCACAATAGCCGATGAGAGCGAGCAGACTGAGCAGCATCCCTAGCTGGATGGTGCCTGCTTTCACTGCGCACAAGCATAAACACAACTGTACCTTTATTCCAGCTTGGATTTCATCCATACTCGTTTCCTTGTTTTATGCTGTTTGCTGCAACTGGAACAAAATTTACGTTTGTTCATAGGAGATTCTGTGAGATCTTGTAATCAAATGTTAATCTTCACCATGAGGTCCCTGGCAGATTGTCAGGCATGTAGTTTCCAGTGGTCTGATGGTCTGACACTCAAAGGATTTAAGATGAAAAATCATTTGAAATTTTCTGTCTGCAATCTCACACCTTTTAAAAATTATTTAAAATATGAATATAGTCTTGTGTGTGGCCAGCCTAAGTTTTACACCAGATGTAACGAGACGCACACCTTCCAGAAAGTTCAACTTTTGTCTGTCCCTTTACAGAATATTATCCAAAAAGTCTTGGGTATCATCAGGATGTTTTTAGTCCAATTTTAGTCGAGCCTTTGTGTTATTTTTGGTCTGCAGTGGTTTTAGACTCTCCCGTGTTTGCCCAGTGTCTTTCTTATTGTTGAATCATGAACTCTGACCTTAACCGAGTCAGCCAGGCTTTTACATGTAATTCTGGGCTCTTTTGTGACCGCCTGGATGAGTCATCATTGCACTCTTGGAGTAATTATGGTAGGCTGACCACTCCTTGGAAGGTTCACCAATGTTCCCACTTTTCTCCATTTGTGGATAATTGCTCTCAACCTGGTTCACTTGAGTCTCAAAGCCTAGAAATGTAATCCTTTTCCAGATGTTTTAGCCTATTTCACTTTGTCAGACAGGGTCTATTGAAGGGATTTATGGATCCAACAGGTCTAGCAGTAATCAGGCCAGGGTGTGGGTAGTGAAATTGAACTAATATTTCAAAAAATGTGGTTAATTCATGATTTAACATGCAAGGCAGTGACTTTTTCACATGAGGCCAGGTAGATTCGGATGCCTTTTTCCCTTAGTAAATGAAATCATCATTTAAAAACAGCATTGTGTATTTTACGCTGTTATCTTTGTCTAATATTAAAACCTCTTTGATAATCTGAAATATTTAAGTGTGACAAATATGCAAAATATAAGAAATCAGATGTTCCTCACTTCTCTTTGCAACAATTTAGCAGAACATAGTCTGCAGCGTCTTCTACTTCTGTATTCCTTATTCATATCTAAATATACAGAGATGCTATCTAGTACAGTATTGGCAATGTTTTATAAGTATAAGTCCTTACTCTTGGTGTCACTAGGGTGTCTGAGGATACTGGATCCTCTATTAAAGCTGATACTAACCTGGACAGGTGAGCAGAAGGGTCCACAGGGAACCCTCCTCTGCATCAAAGCTGATCTGAGGGGCAGATGCTGCCTAAAAAGTACAGCAAAGACAAGGTCAAGACCACAGCCAGCACAGGCATAGAAAGAAGGCTACAAAGCAGGATATTATAGGGTAAGAGACGATAATTATATAAAGCCTTATTATTAAATCATAAACAGGAACGCTGTATTAAAGTACTGATGCTCCAACGTACTTCAGTAGGTGTCAGACGGTTTCCATAATACACTCGACTGCTGTCTTCCTGGCCATAGCTGATGCGGATTGGGACTTGAGGTAGGAAATGTGCCATGGGGAAGAGATCCCTGAAGACTCCATAGTGACTGGCTAGTCTCCTGATATGAAACGGACCGCTGGTTTTCTCCCACATGTCCTGCACTCGATCAAGAGGGACCTTTACTGGTGGGGCAAACAGAAAAACGGAAAAAAGATTCAGGTGTATATAAAAACTACAAATCGGGGCTGTCAAGATTAATCACATTAATCTTGATTAATTTGGGTTCATAATTAATGCATTTAGTGTCCCTGCAGCCACAGAGATGTAAAATAAACCCACCACTGCTTTTTAATGTTTCATTTCACTTAAAAAAGCTTACATGTGCGCAGACGGACACCCCTCTCCAACTCAATGTTTTTCTTGTTTTCCTTCATCACCTGCTTCCTCTCCCTCACTTCTTTGGACCTACAGGTTCGATAGTTTGGCAGTCCGATGTCCACTCGCTCAGCCCCTGCAAAACAACAAGAGTCATATAAACTGTGAACTCAAAAGCAACAAAATGTTTGGCCACTAACTGAGCTGTGAACTTGTTTCACTGTCAGAGATATTAATGCTTTTATTCCTCACCATGCTCAGGATCAGCTGCTTCCACGTAGCTCCGGTAAGTCTTCCACCACACAGGTTTGTTATTTTCTTCTTCCGCTTGTCTGAGGTAACGGGTGTAGCTGCGATACTTCTCCAATGATTCCAGGTCTGTAACATCAATGTCTTCATTCGGCATACGACCAAGAGGAGGCCTCCGCTTGCAGAGGAATGCTGTAATGTAGGAAACAGTCGCAAAGGTTAGTGTGTACATGAAACCTCCCTATTCTTGTCATTTATTAGGGATACACAGATACACATACCTATCAGTGTACCTCTACTAGTACTCATAAAACATTGCAGATACTATATTCAGTATTAGTTTAAAGCATGCTAGCCTCTCATTAAGTTGGAGCTGTGTCTGCAGGCTGTTGATATTTTAACAAAAGCAAGTATTATTTAAAAAATAGAGAAAGAAAACTATGCACTAATGAGGGGAGTGATGAGAAAAATCTGATGAAAGTAAAAAAAGAAGAAAAAAAACGTTCAAATAATTTAAAACAGTTACTGTATTATAAAGAACCCATCTCTACTCGGTCACAGTACTTGGTCTAGAAAACTTTTGGTGTCGTTGAGTCTCTATCATTTATCATTCGTTGCCTGAAACAAATATCGCGAATTTCCACGAGACTTTATCATCAACATGAGCTTTAAAATAACATATTAGGACTAAACCTCATCCACCTTTTAATATAGGCCACTCATCATTTGAAGGACAGCTTTTTCTTCCCATCCTTTTAATCAGAATAAGTTTTTTAATTTGACAGACTGTCGTTGTCCGAAGAGCAGCACGTATGTCTGTTCTTTTAATTTTATATTAACGTTGCAAGTACAATGAATTTAGTCTAGAATGAAAGAAGGCAACCCAAAACAGTGCAGCAAGATCACATACCTGTTGTGAAGATAGTCCTTGCATTTTTGACCCCTAAATCAGCTCCAGTTCGCAACGCCGCAGCACAAGCCGTGCGCAGCGCCATCTTGGATTGGACTGATATGAACGTACGGTGGCCAAGAAAGGGAAAAAATGTGTGCGTGCAGAATGCGTCCTGTGTTCATTTTCTAATTCAGGGGTTTTCAAAGTGTAGGAAAGTTAGCCTCCCTCAAGAGAAAATATGTATTCCGTGGACCCCCACTACTATAAAAAAAATACGATTTTAACAAATTTAAAACATTTATGTCTAATTTTTAAGCATTTTCATTTTAACATTTTTTATTTTTGATATTTTGTCAGCATATTTTTAAAACATCTATCTCGCCAAGGCAATCAGCAACAATCGGTTAAGTCTAAATATGGGAAATTCTAACATCTTAACAATCCTTTTTTCTTCTTTTTTCTTTCTTTTTATTTTGTTTGTTTTTTTTAAATGATGTTTCAAACTATATGACAAGATAGACAAACGACAACAGGAGAGAAAAAAGAGACAACCAAAGAACAGGAAAATGATGGAAGATTAAAATACAACCACAGCAGAAATAGCAGAGAGTGGGGGATGTCAGCAAGGATAATCAGGTTGGCTATTGAAGAAGGAGTAGACACCAAATGTTTGATTTCTTTTAACATAGACTTGGAGCATTTGAAAGGTCACTTTGCAATGGTACAACAGCATGTCTGCATTTTTTTTATCTTGTATTTTTGTCAAAAATGTTAACATTTCAAGAAAATCTTTGACAAATGATGCTGATTGAGCATGTCAGAATCATCATAAAACATCAAAGAAAAATGCTAACACACACAAACACACTACGTGGTCAGCTCAATTTAAAACCTATTTTATTAATCAAATATTTCTTCATGCATGGTATTTTTTTTACAGTGTTTTACTGTGGAACATAAAATAAATACGTTGTTTCACTGCCATTAGAATTGAATGGACTGTATAACCAATTTTACCAAACAGCTGGCCTATTCTTCCTCAACCTGCTGTGACCTCAGTTTTGGTTGGAACACATTTTTAATTTCTCACACTTATTTGGATAAACAGGAGAAATCTGTGATTTTTTCAAACATATTTTTAGAATATCCCATAAAAAATACTCCAAATTTCTTTGTCCTCCAATCTCTCAGGGAAACTTTTCATATAGCATAAACATGCCAAAAAGAAATTTACCCCCGAAATGTCTCGCAAAATACTGAAAGTTTCAAGCAAATTACACAAATATAAAAGCAAATTCCCCTTTAATTTCTCAGTGAATTCAAAAACAGTTACAGATGAATTCTCCAAAATTCCATGAAAATGTGGGAAACAAACAAATTCCTAGGAAAAATATATAAAACCCCTAAAACTTTCAAAGGACACCCACCATCCCCAAATTTCCTGATCAAATGTCCTAAAATTTAGAAATATATTTCTTAAATTCCCATGAAAATGCAAAAATGAATGAATGAATAAATAAATAATAAAACAACAACAACAACAATAATAATAATAACAAAAATAATAATTATCATCATCATAATCAAAAACAACAAAAGTTTAAAGCAATTTCCCCAATATTTATCAAAACAGGAAATTATCCCATAATTTTAAGCAAATTACTTAAGCCTAAATGGACAGTCTGGACAATTAGCTCAAAATTATTACAAAAAGTTTTTAGTAAATGTTGATGGAAAGCCAAATGTAATGTCCTCATATGTACATGCAGGGTCTTGCAGGAGGTTAGGTAAGGTGGAGGAAGGTCAGATGAGGCCACCTTGATGTTGTAGCTCTGATTTAGAAATATTTTTCCCCCAATTTTGTAAAATAGTCTTGTTTATTAATAATAAATAGGCAGTTAAATAGAATTGTGCTCATGTATAAAACATCATTAGATGTTGTGCATGACAATTTTAAAGGTCAAATAGACGTTTTACCTAAAACTGGCCCATTCTAGCTGAATTTATTCGATTGCTAAACTGATAATTAACTGCGTAAGTCCCTTTTCCGTCAGCACTCGAAGGCAGCATCTCTGCGTCTGACGTCACGAGTGAAGCTCCGACTGACGCTGTCCACTGTTCCCACAGATGCTGTGTATGAATGTCTCCTAAAAACTGGTAAGAATTCATATTAATGTCGTATCTGTGATGTGCCTATGCGGTGGGATTAAGGGTATGCACTTTTTAAGAGTTAAATATGCAGTTATTTTAATATTTACATAATTATTTTTAAAACGAACTGAAAAACGAGGAATGAGGTGCTCCCAGGCTAGCGTTAGCCTGTGCTAGCTGTTTATTCCACATTGCTAGGTTAATATGTGCTTATAGTCAGAATTTCTGTCTGGGCCGAGCTCTGTACTGATGCTTCATATAGGACAGTCTAAGAAAGAGACAGTTGGTCTTTTTCCCTTAAATCAAAACTGGTAAAGCAGCTGAGTTGAATTATTGCTATTGTGTATGTGATGTACTGTTTCAATTTTGGCACATAATAAACAGACTTTTTCTTTCCTATGTAGAGAGGAGTGCACTCTTTCTTTGGAGATGGAGTCCCAGAATTCAAACCTGATCTGTGCCATATGCCTGGAGCGTTTCCGAATCCCAGTAACCATCCCCTGTGGACACACCTTCTGTCAAACATGCATTACAATTCACTGGGACACCAAGAGCAAGTGTGACATTGGACCTCAGTGCCCCATCTGCAATGAAAAGTTCCCCACCAGGCCCATCCTCAAGCGTAATGTGTCCCTGTCGGTCCTGACTGAGGCTGCGAACAGCACAGGGCCCTCCAGTAGAGAGTGTCTCATGAGGGGAAGCGAAGGGGCCAGAGCCATGTTGCTTTGTGATCGCCATAAAAAGCCTCTGGTTTACTACTGCAGGCAGGACCGAATGTCTGTGTGCTGCGAGTGTGGCATCTCTGAATGCCTGAACCATGAGAAGGTCTTGTTGGAGGTGGAAAGGGACTATCAAGAGGTATAATAACACAGGGTCATCACAGCTGCTTGGCTTGGTATTGTCAGAGCAGTTATTAAGCTGTCCACTTTACTCCAGTACTGTCTGCACACATATTCATTGTTTCTTGGTAGAGCCTCCTGCCCTAATTTAACGATTTCTTTATTTTAGATGATGCTAGAAAGGAAGAATAAGGAGGTGGTGAAACTCATGGAAGAAACAGAAAAGAGTATAAAGGAGCTGGCTGACAATATCAGTCAAGCCAAGGTGAGTCCCAAATACAAGCTGCTTCTTCTGTGCAAAGTTTGCTGGAGGTTTTAGACCAAGAGATACTCAATGTATTTTTTAAGATTTATTTTTGGGCCTTTTTATGCCTTTATTGATTGTGGAGGACAGTGGATTGACTCGCAAACATGGATGAGAAAGCTTGGGAGAGACATACAGGAAAGCACCACAGGCCAGACTCGAACTGGGGCTGACCTAGCACATGGGGCATGCCTCAAACCACAAGGCCACTCGCCCCGAGAGATACTAAATGTATTGTTAACTTGGGTTACTAGCATTTTTGTTAGGATGCAGGATATTTCCCAAGTCATTTCAACCAATACTGATATATATAATAGGAGTCACCATGCATGTGCAAGCGCAGTGAGCATAGCGCGCTCCTCTACGGGCATTTAATTTAATCAAAATGCTAAGAGAGACTTTAGTGGAGTTTTATGAGTAGAGTTCTGCCACCCATAATATCAGGTTAAGGAGGAGGAATGGGGTGATTCTTGGGATGAATCCTGTTGTGCAGCATCTGCAAGTCCCCTATCATTGTAGGGACTTTCCATTTGTATGACCCAGTCATTTCAAGGTCCACACATCCAAGGGGGACCACCAGACCTGGGGGAGGTAGCTCCCCTCAATGTAACACACAGCGCTTTCATGGGAACTCTGTTTCAGTTATATGAGACAGTTGATAATTGATTTAATTTGGTATCTTTCTTAAAGCACCGCCCCTCTCCACAACATCCCTGTGTTTGCACATGATTACTGATGATGTAACTGGTCCAAAAGAAGGGGTATGTCCAGTGTGGTCAGTAGGTGGGTCACAATTTTTAAAGCATCTTCACACACAGGCAGTGGCACTTCTGCTGGAAACATACACATATTCTAAAGGCATTTTTTATAAACTTATGCTCATTACCCAGCACCGTGTTCATTACACCGTGTTCACCGTGTGATTAAAGCAATACTGTGGCAATTTTTTAATGCCTCAGGATACTAACCTTGCAAAGCAGATGGATACGTCTGTTTCCTTGTTTTTCACTGGCCAATCCATCTTGCAAAGCTCCCATCTGAAATCTTTGGGCCCCGTTAGAAAGTGACAGGACCGATCAGTGACGAGGGGCAGTACTTTCAGGCACAGCAGAGTCGTGATGTAAACTAGCAGCAGCAAGAGCTGGTGCAGTTATGGAGGAAGAGATTAGCGTGGATGCTGCTAAAGCACCAGTTTTATCAGAACTTGACAACATTTCTTTGTTAAAAGAAGAACAAAGAACAGCAGTGAGTTGTTTTCTTTTCAAAAACGACAAAAGTCGAGTACTAACATGATTATAGTAGCCATGTTTCACGTTATTCCTCAGTAACTGCGCACGTGCAGCTCAATAGCAGCTACGTCACGTGTTTTGTTGCTCTGATTGGCCCGTAGAGATGTGACAGACAGAACGTTCATCCGATCCCACTCCAAGTTTTTTTCAAAGCCTCTGTCTTTTCTCAAACGTTTCCTGTTGAAGCTTTCCCAGATAGATGTGTGAAACAAATCCATCTGGCATGTCAGGTTATCAGGATATGGCACTACCGTATTTCTGCCCATCCATAATATACACTCTCCTTTTTTACTGTTAAAAACACCAAGTGTTTCTTATGCAAAGCTGAGTCTAAAGGAGCTAAGACAGGAGCAGAGAGTGGGCCCTATGCATGCATCACTTCCCCATTTGACATTAGGATGCTCACAAACCTCCAGTCGGAAGACTAAACGCAGAAGAGAACTGTGTATGAAGGCAGATTCGTTTTGGTTTACCCGCTGTTTGCAGGAGTTAACTGAGAACAGAATTAGATTTAGCTGAAGACGTACATTGCGGCAGACAGCAATGAAGTCCAGAAATGTTTTTAACCAGTCTTTGGAATGATGCCAGTATGATAAAGAGTAACACAAACAAGAATCAAAAAAACAAACAAACAAAAAAGCCTGACAAATAAACACAGTATAGGACGGTTTACGATGACAGTAGGTTCCATTTTGGCTCAGCATGTATTGTTGGGTGTAAGTTGTCAGGCCGCCTTATTTTTCATGGGCAGTACGTCACACCCTGCCGTGCATAGAGCCCATTAGACAGTCTAGTGGTGGGAGTCAGGACCCCCAGGCGGGTCACAACACTAGAGGGCAGAATACTTTTAGGGCCCAACGATTTGGGAAAATAATCTAATTGCATTATTTTATCCAATATTGCAATGGCAATTTCATGTGCATTTATTTTTTAAGTTCCACATCTTGTGTTTTTTACCAAACACAAGCAGTAAACCCTTCTGTATTTTAAACACCATAACATTAAATAGATTAACAAAGAAGAAAAAAAAAATTTGCAATTATTTTGACTCATATTGCAAATTCAGAATGAATTGTTTTATTGAAAGGAATGATCATTTTCATGTCATCCCCATTTTGATTTAGAAAAACTTGAAAAAATAACAAAAGTAGTATTTTTGCAAACTATTCTAAAAAAGAAATGTGACACTTAGATGTTTGCATGATGGGTGGAACATCTCCGCTGCCTATTTTTTTATTAAACTGGTGTTTTAACACACGTTTCATTTCAAAGAAATATTGCGCCTTTTGCGATTTGAAAATTGCAGTAGCACATAATGCGATATAATCTAAATTTTGATTAATTGCTCAGCCCTGGATGCTTTACAAAAACTGCTAAGAAATTTTGTTTATTGTGATTATAAAGTGGTACAGTTGATTCTTTATTGTAAAATTAGTTCAATTTAGAATAAAAACATAGATATCAAGTTAAATTTGTACTTAAATCCAAGTAAAATTTACAAAAACTCCCTTGAATGTGAATTCTTTACGTGATGCTTTGTGCACCATCCTACGCTTTAACCACCTCTAGGGAAGGAGGGGTTCCCCAGTCTCTGCATCTGTTATTTTGGGTGGTGTTAAAGGTTTAGGAACCCCTACCCCTAGGCAACCACCTAAACATGATGGTGTAAATTTTGTAGATTTTTAAGACCGTTGTATGTTACTCATACATCTGCCAATCTGAAAATACTAATATTGAACTTTATAACCTAAAATCTGTTGATATCCTGCTAATAATTTTGTGCATCCTACATTTTAGTGTTCGAAAACTTCAATTTGCTGCGTAGATGACCATGTCACCATGCTTTAGACAGTCCATAATTCTGCAAGCTTTAGCATTCCGACAATAACAATCCTCAAACTGAATTACTCATTTCTGTACTCTTTTTGCCATGTTTGATAGAGTTTGTCGAAGTTAAACCTGAAAGCTGAAATAGAAGCTGCTGTCTTTAAGTGGTGTCACCCCCGACCTAACCACAGAGGCGAGACTCAGCACTTATTGTGGCTGTTTAACGGTTGAAGACGATTTTAAAGGCAGCTGATTATTCTCTTAGCACACCCTGAAGCAGTTAACTTAATTATATTTGTGAATCTGCCGAGGATTTTGAATGCTTCACATAAAGAATGTTAAAAAGCCAGGGTGACAGTCTAGCTTGTGGATTGTATTGTGTGTCTCATGTGCAGAAGCCACAGTTCAAGACTAACATTGAAAATATGTGACTGTCCTCCCAGAGTTTCCTGCAGTTTACCAGGAGGGCGTGGTATGAAACGGCCCAATAATCTTAAGAATTTTGAAAATGCCAAAATGTTTCCATATGGCTTTATTCATCAAACCAACAAGCCAAAAGAAAGACTCTTAAACTAACATGACTGCCCAAAATTCCTGATTTTACTCAAGATGATGACTTTTTTGAATGAAATGAGGGACAAAATTGTGTTAATGTTTTAAACTTGTGCTTGCACCATCTGACATTTTTAGCTTATTTCAAATTAAACAGGTAGTTGTTGTAGTTCAAAAGTGGATGTATTATTTATTTATTTAAATAGAATGAAGAATTTATGGTAAAATAAAATATTGTTGTTTTACCTTGACATGGGAAGTGAACCCACTCACCTAAGCAAAATTATTACTGATGTTTATATATATATATATATATATGTATATATATATATATATATATATATATATATATATATATATATATATATAAATAACACCTCCTTAACTTTATTAGAAGTAAATCAAATATTTTTAGAGCTTAGGATAATATTATTTATTTCATATGGTGACACTTTTGTGATTTTACTACCTGAAAGACCGGTTGTGCCGCATGACTTTATCCACAAATAAACAGGCAAATACGTGGACACATATTGTTATTTTTGCTCTTGATAAAAAGTAGACACAAATATTTCTAAAATCAAATCATCAGTTTAATGGAAAAAACACATTTTTAAAGCAGTTTTACATTTGTTGACATAGAAAGTGTTTCAACCCACCTGTGACTGAAAATAAATATTTTTATCTTTACTCGAAAAGGATTTATAAATGATTTTACTTGGCCATGAGTGTTAGCTGAATTTAAATAAATTATAAATTATGTTGCGATCTGTTTTTATCTGTTCATTTCAAAATAAAAGTCCCATGATTACGGTTGCACCACCCTGACATTTAAGAACTTACAAATTCAGGGACAAAAGTTTTTTGGTGAGCTTACTAACTTTAAGATGAATCATTTTGATAACATTTTTATATTTTAAGGATTTCAAATATAACTAAAACGCCTTTTTAATAGTGTCAGTGATCTGTTCTTTTGCTCAGACAGTTGCACAACCTGACATTTATAGTGTTTGAGATGCTAAAATATAAAATGAATCTAAAATCTTAACACAAAAAGTGATCAAATTTGTATTTGGTAAATGGTGCCACATTTATAAGGAGCATGCATTTGTGGGATAAACAGCAGAGCTAAGTTTGTGGGTTGCACCAATGTTATTTTTTTCTGACTAAAACTATTTGTAAACAGCCTTTTTTTCCATGACAGAAACTAGACTAAGACTAACAAAAATAAATCTGTGATGACTAAAACCGACAAAAACTAAGTTTAGGTTTGTCAAAAAGACTAAAACTAGACTAAAATGTAATGTAGTTTACGTCAGACACTCAAAATCTGTGATATATAAAAAAAAAAAAAAAAAAATGCATCTGTAGCTATTCTGCCTCTCAGCTGTAGAAAGCAGGGACCCCAGGTTAGACAGAGTGCAGAGAGCACACTACCATGATTTAGTACCAGATTTAGGCAAGAAAATAAATGCTTGGACTAAAAGTAAAGACTAAAATGTGAGGACTTTTTATGGACTAAAACTAGACTGTAACTAAAAAGATAGAAATGCCTAAATGTGACTAAAACTAAAACGCATTTCATTTAAAGACTAAAACTAAGACTAAAATTAAAAATAGCTGCCAAAATTAACACTGGGTTGCACCCATGAAAAATTTCCCAAATCTAAAAGCTGATTCTGCCATTGACTATTGTTTGGTGGATTTGATGATTGATTGAGTTTGGACCCAACTACCTTTGTGTTTTTCAGGTAAATTATTCCTCATTTCGTGTTTTTTAACAGGTCACTCTCCAGCAGACCTCTGCCTGGGTGAATGTCAAGTTTTCCAGCCTGATAAAGATCCTGGCTGAGAAGCAGGAGGCCACAGAGCTCTTTATGGAGGAGCAGAAAGAAGCTGCGATCACAGAGGCGGAGGCACGGCTGGCTGAACTGGAGAGACGCTCCCAGATCCTCCGGGAGAGTCAGGGACAGATAGCAACAGTACAAACCCTCGCTGACACGGAGCTCATTAAGGTTTGTTCTCCTGTCTTTAGAATGTGTTACAGTGGAAGTTTAACTAGCCTAACCTGAGATGAATTCCAGTTTAAGACTTTAACCAAGCAGAAGAAAAAACCTGTAGCATTAAATGTCTTAGAGCAGAGCTGATGGCTTATATTCTACTACCAGTTACTAAATGATTTATGTTCTGTCCTCTTGATTCTCTCAGCTTGCTAGAATCTTTCCTGAAGTTCACATACTCTGTATGCTTTGTGAACACCTTTGGGGAGACGTTTAGAAGCTGTTGAACACATTACCACACAATGAAGAAGAAGGGAATAAATTTGTCTCATGTCAGAGTGCCTCAGAACAAATATGTGTTACAAAAGCAACGTTGTGCAGCCTGGAATGGGTGGTAATGTTAAACTCTCTTGGGAGTAGAGCGAGGCCTTAAGTAAGGGGAACACTCTACTGCTAGGTGGCAGCACAGGAGGGTTTTATTCTGTTTAGGTTCTGTTTTCCACTTAAAGACTTTAAACAGTTCACTGAATCAAAACTAAATATAATTTCCTTCTAAAGTACTTTGAAGTTTTTTTTTTAATTCATAACTTTGAAAGTGGTCTTATTCATGCAAATGCATGAATAAGATATAGGGCACTCTTTTACCATTACTTTGTTGTGAGTCTCCCTTTGTATTACACAGAGAGCAAGAAGCAAAGCATAAAGAGATGATCCAGAATGTGCAGGGCAGAAGTTCATTATTGAGCATATAACAGAAATATTTAATAACAGAAATATTTGATAACAGACGTTCATGAAGATAAATGTGATTTAACTTTGTTCTAAATTTATCAAAGACGATGAAATTAAAAAAACTATTATATATATATTGATAAAGTAATAAGGCTTTTGTAAAGTGCAATGCAATGTCATTTTTAGAAAAATAAAACCCCATTTCCAAAAAAGTTGGGGCGCTCTGTAAAATGTAAATAAAAAACAGAATGCCATCATTTTCAAATAAAACCCATATTTTATTCACAATAAAACATAAATAACATATCAGATGAGACATTTTTCCATTTCATGAGAAAAATAAGCTCATTCTGAATTTGATTTCTGCAACACATCTCAGAAAAGTAGGGACATGGCCATGCTTACCATTAAGTAGCGTCCCCTCTTCTTTAACAACAATCTGCAAACATCTGGGAGGTGAGGAGACCAGTTGCTGGAGTTTTGGGAGAGGAATGGTGTCCCATTCTTGTGTGATGTAGGAATCTTGCAGCTCAACAGTCCTGCACCTTTGCAGGAGTTTCAGTATGCACTTAATATTTTCTATTGGTGAAAAGTCTGGACTGCAGGCAGGCCCGTTAAACACCAGGACTCTTCCTC
Source organism: Cheilinus undulatus (assembly GCF_018320785.1). Classification (NCBI taxonomy): domain Eukaryota; kingdom Metazoa; phylum Chordata; class Actinopteri; order Labriformes; family Labridae; genus Cheilinus; species Cheilinus undulatus. The sequence goes on along the minus strand of NC_054884.1, from coordinate 5,191,955 downwards.
CTCACTGTGAAGCCATGTTGTTGTGATGGATGAGGTATCTTGTTTAGCATTGTCTCGCTGAAATAGTCAAGGCATTCAATGGAGGGGAGCAGTTGTTGCTCCAAAACCTCCACATACTTTGCAGCATTGATGGTGTCTTTCCAGATGTGTAAGTTGCTCATACCATAGGCACTAATTCAACCCCATACCATCAGAGATGCAGGCTTTAGAACTGAGCTCTGAGAACAAGCTAGAGTCCATTTTATATGAGTTTAGGCCAGACCCCGGTGTAGCATAAACAGAAGCTACAGTCCTCAATACCCTGGTCGCGGGATTGATTTCTTGTCTCTGTGCATGTTTGCCCCCATCCTCCCTCCTCATATTTCCTGTCTCTCTTCAGCTAATCAAATAAAGAATAAATGCCCAAAAATAATCTTGAAAAAGAGCTCTGACCCAGTTAGGATTGCGCTGTTTCTGGGTCCTGTTCACATGTGGCTTCTGTCTTGCATGATACAGCTTTAACTTGCATTTGTGGATGATGGCTGTGCAATCCACAAAATTACTCACATGCTGTCTGGGAAGTATGCAGAGGTGGAAAAAGTACTAGACTATTGTACTCAAATAAAAGTAAAGTTACTTTGGATACAATTTACTTAAGTAGAAGTAAAAAGTAAGCCACTTAAAATTTACTTAAAGTAGGGAGTAGTTACTCTTGATGCCTGGGGGTTATACAGTAAAATATATTTTCTCAATGTTAAATAACTACGAGAGAATATGAATCTAATACCAGGTGACAGAAGTGACAGAAACTGTGCTGATGAATCAGGGTTTTTTTTTCTTGCAACAACAGGGAACTAGTTTTCCCAGTAAAAGATTATTTATAAGACAAAAGTGATACAGTAAATAGCCTCTGAGTGACTACTAATGCTTAACCCACAAAACTGATCAAAACACTCCCTCATAAAAACAAAGAGATTACTCAACTCATCCCAGGGCTGGACCTTCTCAGCCTGCTCAGCTACTGCAGAAATACCCTGTCCAAACTTTGTTAGTTTCACTTTGTTTATTACCAGCTATCATCCCATTCTGAAACTGTCCCCAGCAGCCAGTTTATCTGGGTCTGCTTTAAAATGTTCATTTTTTTTTTTTTATAGGAATCAATGCTCATAGAAGTCCCCCGTTTTGAGGATATACCCACAAATGTAACGCCAAACCTTCCAGATCGATTAAACGGGGTCACAGATGTCCTGTCCAGAGTCTCCAAGCTGGTGTCTGAGGATCTGGAAAAAGCTGTGAGCACAGCTGTGGGTCACGACAAAGATGGTAATCTGATTTATATGTTTATGTTCCATCTTAAGCTGGTTGGATGAAGATAAAACATCAACTAGACCTCAATCTTTGCTTTGCATTCTTGATCTGTGCTGGTCTGTAGGTTCTCCTCAGGATAAGAGGCCGATCCTAGCCGTGGTTCCAAGTCCAGCTGCTCCATGCCACCCTGGTGGAAAGGAGGGCCTCAGTGCTTGTAAGTCTAGGCTGTTACTGTTGAATTCATCCTTTCTGTGCATAGATTATCTTCGCATAATAATAGGGATAAAGCAGCCATGTTTGATTTTATATTTACAAAAACAAGGAAGGCAAAGGTAATTCAGTAAGGAAATGTCCCTGCTGCAGTCTGATTTGTTTCTGTCTTAATAGATCGATGTGCGTTGACCTTCGACCCTCGCACTGCCAACGGGCACCTGTTCCTGTCGCAGGAGAACCGGAGGGCCGAGCACCTGACCTCCGGGCCACGCCCTGTCCCAGGAAACCCTTCCCGCTTCGATCACACCTGGCAGGTTCTCTGCTTTCAGGGCTTCACCCACGGACAGCACTACTGGGAACTGGAGGTGTCTAAGCCCTGGGCCTACCTTGGGGTAAAGGCCTTTATTTATCTTTGTGAAAGGGCTTGGAAAAGTTCATGTACTCTGGAAATTAGCAGAGTCAGTTTGATAAGGCATTAAGATAAGTGTTCCTTTTGTTGCTATTCATTGTATTATTTGATAATTCATCTGAAAGTGCAACAGCAAGTGTGCTCAACTGTGAAAATACAAATGCTATTAAAATTCCTACATACATTAAAATTTGCAAACACAGACTGTGTTATCCGAATATTTTGCAGGTTGATCCCGTCTGCTTTACTCAGATCTCTTTACAGTTATTACACAAAAACTTGAGGTGTGTAGTAACGGTAGAATCTCTGAGGCATGACTGAGGTGCACTGAGCTGGGTACTATATGGCTAACCTAAGAGAAATTACAACGAAAGCTTGATAATGTTGAGCAGGTATAAATTTCTTTGTTTATCCCACAACATTTAGTAGTTTATTTTGGTCCAGATAAAAGTGTCAGGCTGCAATTTTTTGGATAGCTGAGTTCAGATTCTCTACCCACACCCAGGCCTGATTACTGCCAGACCTGTCCAATCCAGAAATCCCTTAAATAGAACCTGTCAGACAAGGTGAAGTAGGCTAAAAGATCTCCAACACATCATGGCGCCATCTAAAGAAATCCAAGAACAGATGAAAAACAAAGTCATCTATCAGGTTGGAAAGGGTTACAAAGTCATTTCTAAGCCTGAGTCTTCAGTGAACCACAGTGAGAGCCATTATCCACAAATGGGGAAAACCATGACCAGTGGTGAATCTTCCCAGGAGTGGCTGGCCTCCAAAATGACTCAAAGAGTGCATTGATGACTCATCCAGGAGGTCACAAAAGAACCCAGAACAACATCTTAAGACCTGCAGGCCTCAGTTGACTCAGTAAAGGTCAGAGTTGATGACTCAACCGTAAGAAAGAGACTGGGCAAGAACGGGAGAGTTCCATGACCACAACCACTGATGACCAAAAAGTAAATAAAGTCACGTCTCACATTTTTCAAATACACACTGAGGTTCCCAAAGACTTTTGGGAAAATATTCAGTGGACTGATGGGACAAAAGTTTAATTTTTTGGAAGGTGTGTGTCCCGTTACATCTGGAATAAAACCAATACAGCATTACATCAAAAGAAACTCTCACAAACAGTCAAACATGATGGTGGCAGTGTGACGTCTGGGGCTGCTTTGCTGCCTCAGGGCCTGGGCCACTTGCCATTATTTACGAAACAATGAATTCTGCTGCCATCAGTTTGTGACCGCATGCTCTTAAAGTGACCAAGTCAAAGTCTGGACTTGAATCTAATTGAGATGCTGTGGCATGACCTTAAACAGGCCGTTCATACTGGAAAACCCTCCAGTGTGGCTGAATTAAAACAGTTCTGCAAAGAAGAGTGGGCCAAATCTGTACAGTAATTTGAAAGTCTCATTGCCAGTTACCACAAATGCTTGGTTGCAGTTATTGCTGCCAAGGGTGGAACAACCAGTTATCAGGTTTAGGGGGCAATGACTTTTTTCACACAAGGCCAGGTAGGTTTGGATGGCTTTTATCATTATTTCAAAAAGAAAAACACCTTATCTGACGTAGGTCTGTTGGTCCAGCCAAATTCTATAAACTTGGAGCATGCAACCAGTTTTTATAGTCACTATAGGCTAATATCTACCACTGATTTATCAGACTCAAATTGTCATGTCTGCCAATTGAATTATTAACTTCTTAAGAAAATATCTGTCAATATTGATATCATACTGAAAGTATCATGCATACTTAGGCCACTGTTCTGTTCACTTATCTTCTCCCTCTGTTGTTTGAAATGAGAGTCCGTCTCTGCACAGCCTTCCTTACCTCTCTCTAACCTCTCGCCAGGTAACCTATGAGACCATCCCCAGGAAGGAGAAGGGCAAGAGGTGCATGGTGGGTATGAATGAACTGTCCTGGAGCCTACAGCTGGACGAGCATCAGCTCAGCGCCTGGCACAACGGCCGAAGGGAGACTCTGGCCAGCCAGCCCCGGCACAGCCGCATCGGCATGCTGCTGGACTACGAGGCCGGGACGCTCACGTACTACGGGGACGGGCAAACCAGGCTACACGCCTTCCACTGTGCCTTCACCCAGGAGCTGTTCCCTGCCTGCTGGATAGGAGAGGGCGTCAGCATCACCCTCTGCTCCACATGAGCCAAGGCAAGGAGAGGAAAGGGAGCTGAGAAATAAGAGCACTATCATACACAGGCACTAGCTGACTCAACTTAGAAAATATCCCTTTAACATTAAGGAGGTTTTTTTCTTTCTGCCTTCCTGCTGAAGGGCTTTTCTCTCCCAAACAGACCTTCTATCTTAAACCAATTCACAGCTTTACTGACCACGTGAAAGAGTAGCAAACTTGTTCTGAAGGCAATTAGCATCTTACAAAGATGCATCAATAATTCAGTCAAATAATTGCCAAATATTATGACTATCAATGAAGGTATTGCCATTTTTCTCAAGCAAACATGTTGGAAACATGCTGTCTCCAGCTTCCTTCAAGGAGGTATTTGTAGCATTTATGTGCCCTTTAAGACAGGATATGATGAGCATTGGACTTTTAGTTATTTAAAACAAGCAATTCAGAAACTTTGCTAGCTCTAGGAATTAGCAAAAAGCATTTTCTCATTTTTTACTAACATTTTAGTAAACAATCAGAATGTTTCTAAAGGAAGCCACAGCTTCATTTTATGTTCTGTTCTTCAATTATTTATAAACCACATTAGTTTTAAGATCAATCATGCTTTCACTGATATAACGGCCATTTTCTTCAACAAGTATGTCAGTTTATTGTGCTTTTACTTTACCTACACTCATTTGGGAGTCCCTGTGTTCTTTCATAGCAGTAAGCAGGTATTAATGGAGGACTTTGAGACTAACTATGACATGGTAGGGTTTAATTACAAGAGGCACAAAGGACTTTCTTAGCTGTTCGGTTAGCACTGTGTTAGTTTAAGAATAACACGTTATTTCTACCCTGAAAACTTTTGTATTTTTTTCCTGAAGTGTTCTTGATGCATTGTGTGTGGCACAAACACTCCTTCTGCCAACTCGTGTTGCACATTAAATTTGACCTGCAACAAAGTGTTCACTCCCTTAGATGTTTCACCCTTTTTATTGAATTTCTATAATTAACCATGGTCAGAATCATTTGGCTTTTTGACACAAAAATTTTACTAAAAATCCTCTTTAATGTCAAAGTGAAAACAGATTTCTACCAAGTAATGTCAATTAAATAAAAATATGTAATGTAGAATAAGTGACTGCATAAATATTCACCCCCTTTAAAGTGAGGTCCAGCCAGTTGGTGCTAATAGTCTCACAGTTAGTGAAATGGTGATCACCTGAGTACAGTGAATGTGTCTCAGTGATTGTCGTATAAAGGCACCTGTGTCTGGAAGTTGCAGTCACTGGTTAATCAGCATTCCTGGTTACCATTACACCATGATGACAAAAGAACACTCCTAAGAGAAAAGGTTATTACGAAAGTATAAGTCAGGGGATGGATGCAAAAAAACAAAAAAAAAACATCCAAGGCACTGAACTGCCCCAGAGGTCAGTTAAATCCATCATGAAGAAATGATCTATATGTAAATCTGCCTAGTTCAGGCCGTCCTCACAAACTGAGTGAGCGTGCAAGAAGGAGACTAGTGAGAGAGTCCACCAGGACACCTATGACTGCTCTGAAGGAGTTCCAAGCTTCAGCAGCTGAGATGAGAGAGACTCCTCAGACAACAATCATTGGCTGGGTTCTTCACCAGTCAAAGCTTTATGGCAAAGACAAAGACACTGTTGAAGAAAACTCAGATTCAGTCTGGACGAGAGTTCACCAAAAGGCATGTGGGAGACTCCATGGTCAAGTGGAAGAAAGTTCTTTGGTCTGATGAGACCGAAATGCTTTTTGGCCATCAGACAAGATGCCAAACAGTGCACATCACCACAAACACACCGTCCCCACTGTGAAGAACGATGGTGGCAACATTATGCTGTGGGGATGCTTCGCAGCAGCAGGCCCTGGAACACTTGTATAGGTAGAGGGTAAAGTTAATGTAGCAAAATATAGGAAAATCCAGGAGGACAATCTTATTCAGCCTGCAAGAGAACTACTGACTGGGAGATTTATTTTCCTGTAAGACCAATGACCTCAAGCATACAGGGTAAGGTGAATGTTCTGTAGCGGCAGAGTCAAAGCCCAGACCTCAATCCAATAGAGAATTTGTGCCTGGCCTTGATAAGGGCTGTTCACGCCTGATCCCTGTGCAAAGAAAAATGGAGTAAAATTTCAGTGTCCAGATGTGCAAGCCTGACTGAGACCTATCCACACAAACTCAGTGCTGTGATTGCAGCTAGAGGGGCATCTTATAAATACTGACCTGAAGAGGGTGAATATTTACGCAGTCACTTATTCTACATTACATATTTTTATTTAATTTGATTCTGACATAACTTTGTCAAAGTCAGTTTTTGCTTTGACATTACAGAGGTTTTTTTTTTCTTTTTTTTCAAAAAGGCCAAATTAATATTGACAATTATTAATTTATAAAATCAATAATAGGGTAAAACATACAAGGTGGTGAATACTTTTTGTAGGCACTGTATAGAAGAGCAGAAGAGCCAGCCTGGATCTGCTTAAAGGTCAATACCACCACAACCACTCGCTTGTTTCACTTTACAACTACAGGAGCATCTCAAAAAGTTATAGTATCTTGAAAAGTTCCTATTTTCTATAATTTTATAGAAAAGTGACTTTGAAAAATTCTGAATGCATCACACATAAAGTAAAAATTCCAAGCTGTAATGGAGCTCTAGTTGTTTTGACAGCGGCCTTTAACTTGTCTGTATTGTTGGATCTGCTGTCACATACATTCTCCATGGATATATCCTCCAGACCAATCAGTTGGCCAAAACGCCTGAAAAGTGCCTCAGGCTATTAGCCATGCTGCACCATCAGGTGGTGGCTGTGGGGATCAGTGGTGAAGTTTGTCATCTCTCAACTTCTAGCAGGTTTCTCCTCTTGTACTTAAATAAAAGTAAAATGACTGATTTTAAAATGTACTTAAATAAAGAGTAAAAGCACAGAAGAGCTACTCAACAACAGTAGCATGAGTAAATGTAATCAGTCACTTTCCACCCATGGTCTTATGTTATATTCAGTATTTTGAGATACTGGAATTTGATTTTAATGAGCTGCAGTCATTATGATAAAGCCAACTGAATGCACATAGCTTTACATAAAATAAATCTAGAATATATGAAAGTCAAACTTTTTGAATCAAACTACAGAAACATGCACTTTTCCGTGATATTATAATTTGTTGAGATGCATCTGTATGCAAAGCAGCTAACCTGGATCTGCATAAACATTACCTTACCCTCACTGCAGAGTTCACAAGTCAATATGTGCACGATATGAACAAAAGTATTTGGGCGCCTGACTATTACTCCAACAAGGACTGTAATGACATTGTTTTCAAATACATGTACTTTAGTATGGAGTAGGTCCCCTTTTCCACCCATAACAGCCTCCACTCTTCTTGAAAGGCTTTCCTTTGGGAATTTGTGTCCATTCATTCAGTAGAACATTTGAGGTCTGGCACTGATGGGTGGCCAAATCCTTTTGTCCATATAGTGCACACTCACCCAACAAAAACATCCAACACAAAACCACCATCGTGCAGAAATTGCAAAGCTAACCATCTGACTAAAGCTTTACATTTTTGTTTCATATTTTTATTGGTGTGTACACAAGAGGAGCCAAGGCACTTCATTTACTGTAAAAATAAGGAGTCAGTCTTTATCTTGGAAGGCCAGAAGATTTATTTTCACAACTGCTTTTGTTTTTGTTTACCTGGACCCATTCCTCTAACGTGGAGGTGAAAGTATACGCACACATGTAAGCAATCATTGCATCAGTTTAAGTTAGGAAAGGGAAAAGGATATTTTTGCAGTTTGCTGAAAAATTATCAGTTTATCTTTATTTCCTTCCTGGAAAAGAATTCAATCCATGTAAAAATGGGAGCAAGTTAATCATGTGTGTTATCTGTACAGACAATACGTCACTGCAGGATATGTTAGAAATGATCAATATATCTGACTGTAACAGGCACAGCCCTGCTGCTGTACCATGAGTGTTGTAGGGGAAGCAAACGCCTGTGGTCTGTTCACTACTACTGAGAATACAGAAGAATCCCAACGTTAGTAATAACGCACAAACATCCTGCCTGTAAACTCTACTTCCTGTGATGCTGAATCTGCTGTACAGTAGAAAATGTTTTTAATAGGCTTTTTGCCTTTTTTTAAATTATGAGCACTAAGAAGGCACGGCCACTGAGGAATATCAGTCTTTGGGAACCTGCTGTGGATTTGCACAAGTATTTTGGAAGCTCGGATGAGAACTACTGATTCTGAGGAGGGGATAAGCACACTTCCAGGCTGCTTGAGCCTAAAGACAGAAAATATGACACTGCTGACATTCAAACAGGTTTATGTTACGTATGCTGTTGTACTATGCTGTGTTCAAAGTGGAAAACCTTCAATGTTGTGAAACTGCAATGCCCAGTGCGACGTAGACCGAGTATAAGAAGTGGACGTAGCTCAGTTTGTGAATTAACAGTCCTGCCCTCAGCACAAGTGCGTCTGAAAAACATCTCCAGATAGACGGCTGCACTGACAATAAATGCCTCGGAATAAAATAAAACTACTCCATAATATTCCAGTTTTTCAGATGCACCTGTTTTACTCAAAATGAGATCATGGTTTACAACAAGGAATGTTGTGAGAGTGATTTATAGGTGCATGAAAGTTATTTTTTCTGTAATTTCATTAAAGGAGTAAAACTTCCATGTATTCTAGATATATCTCATTCAAAGTGAAATATTTCAAGACTTTTGGGTTTTAGTGTTGATGATTACATCTTACAACTCATGAAATTTAAAAATCCCCTACCTCATCAGTCCATAAAATAGATGTATAACACAGAAATGTTGATCTTCTGGAAAATTATGCACATTTATACACTCATTATTTAGTTGGAGCTCCTTTTGCAGAAATTACTGCATCTATGCACGTGTCATGGAGGCGATCAGTCCATGGTCATGCTGGGGTGTTATGAAGCCCAGGTTGCTCTGATAGCAGCCTTCAACTCTTCCAGATTTTTGAGTCTCTCATCTTCCTCAGAGATTCTCTATGGGGGCTCAGGTCAGACCAGTTGGCTGGCCAATAAAACACAGTAACACCATGGTCAGTAAACCAGTTTCTTGGGGTTTTGGCTTCACTGTGGACAGGTGAAAAGGAAACCAGTATCTCCATAAAGCTTCTCAGCAGATGGAAGCCTGAAGGTCTCTAAAATCTCCTGGTAGATGGTTGACAGCGTTGACTCTGGACTTAATAAAGACCAGTGGACCAACAGCAGTAGATGACATGGCACCACAAACTGGAAACACTAGACTTCAAACACCTTGGATTCTGGTTGTCTCAAATCTTCCTCCAGACTCTGGGACCCTGATTCCCAAATGAAATACTAAACTTGCTTTAATTTGAAAACAGGACTACAGACGACTGAGCAATGGTCCCAGTTCTTTTTCTACTTAGCCCTGGTGAGTCACTGGTGACATCTGTGGTCCAGGATTTGCTACACACTAGGAACACGACACTTGTGCTCCATTTCCTGGACCCTGCTGTGTGGTGGCTCTTGATCCACTGACTCAGTCTCAGTCCAGTCCTTGTGAAGCTCCCCTAAGTCCATGAATCTGCTTTGATTCAGCCTCTGAGAACAGCCTGCCCTTTCAGCAATGACCATCTATGGCTTACCCTCCTTGTGGAGGGGGTCAGTGATTGTCCTCTAGACATTTGTCAGGTCAGTAGTCTTCCCCATGATTATGGTTGTGTGAACTGAACCAGAGAGAGAATGAAGGCTAAGGACACCTTGAAAAATTTGACTTTTCCACAATATTCTAAAATTTTGAGATAGTGGATTTTAGTTTGAGTTGCACGCTGTAATAAACAAGATTAAAACAAAAAAGTCTTGAAATATTTCACTCTGTATGAGATAAATCTAGAATATATTGAAGTTTCACTTTCTGAAGTAATGGGAAAATGAACTTTTACATGATACCCTATTTTTTTAGATGCACCTGTAGATGGCATTGAAATAACATTTTTTTAATGAATTGCTCCAGTACACATTGAGCTTTATCAATTGATCTGGAACAAAGAGGCGACACCCACTTGTCATATTCTGTCTATGGTGTACAAATAAGGACAGCCACTCCCATTCACATGAATCAAGATCCATTTAATAAAATCCAATCCAATGCATACAAGCATTAGTAGAGATCATGCTTTGGTTTACTTATTTGAGCCATTTTACATTAATTATTCAATAAATTAGTTTTAAATAAATACAGAGCTTTATTATTATTATTTTACACACAGCCATTAAAGAGCAAAGAAGAGCCTGATGCATAGCATTCTGGAAGTGCAAAGAATCAGCCACGGATGTGCCACGGATACAGTTTCTAGAATAATCACAGAGGGGGAAATGAAACGTGTAGGTGCTGAGATCAGGTGCAAAGACCTGACCCTGAACCGAGGAGTCTGGATCAAAAAGAAGCAGGCTGGTTGTGAGTCTGACCATGAGGGTTTCTTGAGGCATGACAAAACAGGAAGTGACATCATTGGGTGACTGCTCTGCTCTTATATTACAAAGATAATCCCTCCTTGTAGTCCGTCCCTGCAGTGCTGCCTTACTTGTTATGACTCTGCTCTAATCCAGGATCAGGGATTCACTGCCTTGGCTGCTCTAATCTGTATGGTCCATCAACTAAAAACAGACATGGCCTCCCTGCAGTCTGTTTACAAAGGCTATTTGTTTCTCTAGCTTAGTGTTCTTGAGAAAATATCACATTTTTTAAAAGTCCACATATTAAAAGGCTGTACACACAAATCATAGAAAAATAAAATACTGCATTCAGCTCGCTTTGCAACGGATTAGCAAAGTAACGCTTGGTTTTATCTAGTGTCATAGATGCCGTAGAAAATCAAGAGTCAGGTTCACTACTAAGCTGAATTTAGAGTTTAGCATGGGGGTATGAGCTATTGGACAGCTTCACAGCCTAGAATGCTAACAGCTTTTCAGGTTACAAAGTTTTAGTCAACTTTTTAAAGATACCTCTAAAAACCTATTAACCTTGGCCTTGACAATTTTGTCTCTCTGAGATTGCTACCTATACTTTTAGTCGTTTCTCTAAAGTAAAGGTGCTTCTGTAGAGAGTAAAGCTGGTTAGACTATAGGGATAGTCAGAAGGAATGGAAAATTTATGGAATGATTAACCTAAAAGGATGTCATGGGAAAAGAAAAGGAGGGGAACTGTTAAAGGAATGAGGTTATTCAGTAGGATAGAGATTACAAGAGGCAGAGAGGGATGATGATGGGATGAAGCAGGTTTACTGGTTCTTCTTGTCTTCAGGAGGAGAGTAGGGAGGAGGCTTGTCCTGTGGAGAAACAAATTCAGAGTTAAGGACAATTTTACTTTATAGTAAACAAATTATTAAATGATTAAATAAACTGAGTTCCTGTCAGGTCAGCTGGAATCAAAAAATGTCATTTCAGAAGTTTTACGTGTGTGAAGGCAGATGTTAAGGACATTTTGCACTATAAAAAGTGATATGGCAGGAAATTCACTCATTGGCTACTTCATTACCTGTATAACTGCTCATTAGTGCAATTATCTAATAAGTTAATCACATGGCAGTAACCAGTGCATGTCGACATGGTCAACACACTCTGCTTTAGCTCACACTGAGCATCAGAATGTGGAAGAAAGGTGATTTACAGGATTCAGAAAGTATTCAGACACACTTCACTTTTTAAAATTTTCTTATGTTATACATATAAACCAGTCTTGTAGTACTCGAGTCCAGGACTTGGACTCGAGTCCGACTTGAGTCCTGATTTGGAGGACTCATGACTCGACTTTGACTCGAGCGCCGGTGACTCAGACTTGAGCTTTAACTGCATCAGGATGAAGAGGGGAACTCAAACCTTTTTTGCTGAAAACTATTTAAAGGAGACATATTTTACCCTTTTAAGACAAGTTTATATTGTTCTCAGAGGTCCCTAAAACATACCTGTGAAGTTTGTTGCTGAAAAAACAGTCCAGTATTGGATTTTTGCATGTCTAAAACACCCTCTATTTTAGCCCTTCTCAGAACGAGCTGTTTCTGTGTCTGTGGCTTTAAATGGTAATTAGCTGTCTGACTCCACCCCTGACCACACCCCCTCAGAAAATGGATGCAGCACTCCTGATGTTACAGACACAAGTTTAGGACCCAACTGGGATTTGAAGCATCAATCTCCCCGGCTGTAGTCAGCAGGGTAACCCACTGAGCTATCCAGCATCTCAGCTGATAGCTGAGAGGAAGATGTGTAGACGAGGGCGGAACTTCCTTCAAGTGGGGGAGGGCCTACCAAACCGGGGGGCGGGTGCTTACACCCCTGGTGAGGTCACTAGATGTAAAATCTGAGAACGGCTTGTTTCAGCAGGGTGGGGGGGGATTTTTCTGGTACTTCAGGGGATTGTGGACAGGCCAGGGACACATATTTGTGTTAGAAAAGCCTGAAAAAGTGATTTTTGCATATTACGTCCCTTTTAATTCAGTAATATTTGTTGCTTTTCTGTGAGAAAACCCCACATAACTGATCACTGTTCATGCAGCGCCTGATGTGTGTGTTCACCTGCATACACGTTCACATGTGTCTGTGAAAACAGACAGCAGGTTAGGGGCAAAATCGACAAAATATTAAATGATAAATATAAAGAGAGGGGAAAACACTTAAACACATGTTGTTTATTTGAAATTCTGGTTAACAGTCTGTATAGGACACATGAAGGAAACGTCACCTGCAGAACATGATGTGCACAACTAAACATTTTACTGAGTTTTAGAAATAAAAATTGACTGTGTTTTCATTGCTGCAGCCATGCAGCACACTCATGTTTTCCATCAGAAATGTTATTAAATGTTAGTACATTACAGGCTTTACTTATCCTGTTTGAATGCAGAACACTAAACACTGATCTCAGAGGTCATTCATAATTTATAAGAGGTCCACAGGTAATACTAGTCCCATGCCAACAGTACTTTTACCACATGGGAAAAAAGCACTGGACTAACATTTCAAGACATAGTTTGTCAACAAAATTAATCCTGTTTTATGAATAAAATGCAAAGGCTCCCAAAACTCTTCCATGCACATCAAACACTAATGTCTAAAACACTTACTCTTGCTAGCCTACCCATAATCTGACATGCAAATGTCAGAATAATCTTTTTACAGAGCTCAACAACAAGGTCATCAATCATCGGTATGCCATTATTTATTAAAAATACTGATCCTGTCTTAGTGTAAAGTGAACAGACACTAATCTACATTTAAGAAAAGTAAATGCAGTGTTTTATTTCAAGTTATGCTAATAATCTTGAGGAAATGTGATAAATAAACCACTTGAACGTAATGTGTGATGGAGGGCGGCTCACCTCTGGCAGGTACACATGTGTAGGAGGCAGTGTGACACTGCTGGCACTTGCTGCTGCCTCGGCTGCTTTGGCCTCCGCTGGGAGAGAGATAGGAGGTGGACATTTATTAAAAACGGTCTAAGTTATCATTCCTGGACAGTACAGTAGGAAAACACTGAAGACAATCAAGGTACAAAGGATGGTCTAATGGGTCAGAGAAAGAAAGGAGGATCAAACTGAGATTAAAAAAAAGATGAGTATCTAGGGTAAATTCATCTGACAGTATTTAAAATCACAATATTATCAATAAGGCAACACAAACAAAATAACTCGAAGTCTGTACTATCCATGTGTCATGTCTTGCTGAGGGTAAACAGGTTTGCTTATTTTCCAATTTTTTAACCATGTTTTCCTCTATTGTGTTTAATTTTATCAGTGGAAATGTCTGCAAAATTAAAATACAAATTCATGATGGTTAATCAACAATCAATGGTGTTTAACTCTGAGTCCATCACAGTGCTCTACTGACTTCAGCCCTCAACAAACTCTGACTCAACTTGGACTCGAGCGCCGGTGACTCAGACTTGAGCTCGTAAAACTTTTAACCACTTGATTGGTTAGTCATACAGTTATAATGTGCTTAATTTCGTCATTAGAACCCAGATAATCTAAAAGTGGTTAATAAGTTAGCACAGCTTTAAAACTCAAGCTCCACTTTTAGTTTAGTCTTATCGGATTTGCTTTGGTTTAGATAAAAGACATCTGTCACATCAGGATGATTTGATACAAACGAAAGAATTATGAAATAGGGTGTCTCATAAAAAACAAACATTCTGCCTGTCATACAAGTACATTATCATGATTACATGTTACATAAAATTAAGACATGTTTACTTTTGTTCTTAGAATTGTCACCACATGTTTCTGCTGTCTGTTGTTATTTTATGCACTGTGGTCTGGCTGTCTTTCATTCTTTCTTATCTCCCCTATACCTCATTCTTGTCCTCTCCAGTAGCAGCGGATGGCTGTTCACCAATCAGTGTGGTTCTGCTCGAGGTTCCTGCCTGTTAGATTTACTCTTGCCTCTGCTGCACACTGCCTCCATAAATGTGTGCTAAGGCTGCGTCTCTTAATAACAAAACAAAGCAGGACTACATGTGACTACATTATAGCAATGAGAATCAGCTGATTGACATTACAAGAGGGGGCATTAACAGGCATGGGAAGAAACAGCATAAATGGGTGGACTGTGATAGTAATTCAGGTTTTTGACCACACTGTGAAGCCTGATACAAACTGTGAAAAAAGCTCAAATCTAGAAGTTTAAAATCTGAATGTCTGGTCAGATTGAGCCCTAGAAAATATTCCACCTCTGAGAAAGAAACAACAACATTTAACATGTGCAAACATGAAACGTATTTGTTTCTTTTGTTCTTACACTGTGCACCATTCTTTCTGAAAACAGATTCAGTGTTGTCATGAAAACTTTGTATCACAGAAGTTAAATGTCATTCCTATTTCTACTGTAGATGGCGCTGTTGATCCCAGTAACTTCATGATGAAGCTGATTAGTAAAAACACGCTGCCTTCATTGTTATAAGATCACTTTAATCCACCCATCACTCAGTGATGAGATTTCTCAAAGATGTGCTCACTGTGCAGCCTACAGTCTGTTTTATTACTCTGTTGCTAGCCAGGCAATTAAGCTAGCGTTGCCTGGTATTTTAGGTTGTTTCCACCAAGTGGTTCAGTTCAGTTTGGTACCACACTGTCTGCATTTATTTGAGTTCCAAAAAATGGAGAGGGTTCCTAATATCTGACCCGTACGGTCCCAATTTTTGGCACCCTTCCGCAGTGGTGCCAAGCTTACCTATCCGACTAAAAAAGGTGGAGCTGCACATAATAGAGGGTTTTCACTGACGACACTCTCAGCACAACAAGACCTCTCAGCCAGGCTGAGTAATAAACGCTGCTCACTGCTCTATGAGGAGTGGGGGGAACTGAGAGGAAAAAAAAGACTGCAGAAATGAGGGATTTTGGCTCAACAGGCTCCTGTACCGCTGACATTGATATGTACTCATAAATTAGTTTCCTGACATTTATATGGACCTGTTATCATGTCCACACATCAGCTCGGTTCATCTGTAGCTGTGGTTACATGAGCAATATTTTGCACAATAGTATTGAATTTATTCTGATCAGAGATTTTAAACTTCTCTGTTCACATGGATGCTAAAAGATGCGATCTGATTCAGATGTGCATGCTCAAGCATCATATATTTGATCTGAATAAAACTGCTCTGACACGCGCAGCATCGACCCACTGCTCAAGTGTACAGAAAATTAGCCGTAGAAGAAGAAACTCCTTTGTTGTAAACAAACTGCCATCACTTACACAGTCAGATCGCTTGTTTTAACAACTTCTCCCCGCAGAAAAATATTGGATTGTTCTACTCTCTTGTGTCTGTATCTTATTCTATCTTTGTTTTGGCTTTATTTAAAAATGGACCTTTATCGTGTTCTGTAAACTGTTCTGCTGCTCTCCCTGTTTAAGCAGCGAGCTCAGCAGTACATAAATATGAAGCAGAAAGACGTTATGTCACGTGGGGCAGACCTGCACAGTGTGACAAAAAAATCCCCCCGAGCAAGGTGCTGATCCAAACAACACTGGGCGTAAACCCCTCTCCATCAGAGGGAATTTTCTGTCCAGATGAGCCAGATCTGAGAATTTTTTCCAAATGAAGTGTTTATATAAAGGATATTATCCAGATCAGGCATTTATTCCAAGTACAGGTGGTCCATGTAGATAGTGATGGATGTGAAACTGGATTCATGCCAAAGTTTTGTGATAACAAAGCTTCTGGTTAGCTGTTTCTCCATATTGCAGTGATTCATTTACTTATTTTCCCTTAAGCTAATCTGTGAAAAGACTGCTATGTGGTTGTTAAATCTGTTTGAAAACCATATTGGACAAACCCTGTGTGACGTCAGCCGTCTGCAGACTCAAACTGCTTTGGAGGCCAATCCGCGGCAGCTTCCCTATTTAAATTGTGGTCTCAACCGAACTTTGGATCGACCTAACAGCCCGCCCACTAAGCTTGACTTGCTGTCAGCTAGCTAGCTAGCATTGTGGTTGACAGAACCTGAGCTTCTCCCTGTCGAGCTATCTGTCAGTCAAATGAGATGCACCAATCAGTGCACAGTGAGGTTTTTCCTAAATATAATCAAAACCATTCTGGTACAAAAAATTCACCCCTGTACAGTGAGAGCACATGAAGACATTAGCTAATGAGACATGTCTGTTTTTTTGAACCAGGCTGTAAACCAGTTTATTTCTAGTGTAAAAACCAGCTTTTTAACAGGTGTTCAGACGGGACTTCTGGTGTTCCTGCAGCCAGCCTCAAGTGGACACTCGCTGTATTGCAATTCTTTGCACTTCCGCATTGGCTTCATTTTTCTGGACTGGAGGTTGCTGCTTGAAAATACATACTGAAATGTTGCAAACAAGAACAATTTACCCTTCCCCAAGAATTTAATTTAATTTTAGCACCAGCTAAACCTTCCTTTTATTTTCAATGTGACATATTCAAACAGTAAAACTCTCAACTTTTATGTTATGTTGTATAACTATTATGGTGACAGATACGCTCATTTCCTGAAGCATCAACAGAAATAACTTTAGTATTTAACCACAGAGCAGTCAGGTTAATTTACAAAGGCTAATTGATTTAATCTGTAATAAATATCAGTGGACTTCAGTGTTTTGGTCTTTCTCTATGAAATCAGCTGTGTTGATCAGACATCAGAGGACTTCATGTACAGCTATAAAACAAAACAAAATCTGTTGCGTTAGATGCCTTGTCACCTTAGATATTACTTTACTGTAAAGCTGATCTGCTGAAATTTAAAATCTTAATTTCCCCTTCAGGTAAGAGGGAGGAGAATGTTTAGATGATATTCATCACTAACTGGATGCTTGTTGTACCTACTGTAATAGCCGAGCTTCAGCCTGTGTCTTTATTAACGTACCAAACATTCCTATAAACATTTTCTATCAGATGAGGTGCTGTACTGACTGCAATGAACAGCATCAAGACAGAGTTATTAAAAAGACAACAATTTCCAGCTGAAATAAAGCCGTTTACTCCCTTCTGATTTCTGTAACCAGTCTGAACTTTCTGACACTCAGCAGAATGAACAGCAGAGACTCGTGCTGCCTGTGGCATCACATGCATACTCTTTACAGTCCACCAAGCAAGGAGACGGTTGTCTGTGGAAATGCAAACAACCAAACCATACTTGGAAACACTGCTTCAAGTCACTGGGAAATGTCCCAGAGCTCCTGGCTACAATCCACGCCTGTTCCTAACAGTTAAAGGCAGTTCCACTCTACAGCAGTATTCCTAAAGGAACTCAAAAAACCCTATTTTATGATTTCATTTTCCATAAATCTGGCACTGGAACTGAACACTCCAGTGTAGACTTTTGTCTAGAGAAGCCTACCTGCTGCTGAGGAGGGGAGGTCTGGATCATGTGGAGGCTGCTGGCCCAGAGGAGCAGAGTAAGGAGGTGGAGGTATGTAGCCAGCAGAGGCATCAAACGCTGGTGGGTTGGGATAAAATCCACCTGTATATTATCAACAAAGAGCTTAGTTCATCTGTAGTGTCAAATTTTCAGGAACCTCAGGAAGATTTATGTCAAAAGGTAAATATGGCCGCCATAGGGCTGGGAACTATTGTAACTGTCACCTGGTGGAGGAGGGTTGGGATAGGAGTAGCCTGGTGGAGGTCCAGCAGGGTACATCCCATTAGCAGGAGGGGGAGGAGGATAGGCATAGGCCCCGTTTGCCATGTAGGGGCATCCACCAAACCCTGAAGTCACTGGCTGACCTCTTGATGCTGCAAGAACCAGACATGAAGAAACAATAAAAGACAAGACAGTAATTACAGATTTTTCATCAGCTACAACTGCAATCAAGCAGTTTTTTATCAGAGTCATTATGAAATAAATCACTAATTTGTCTTGTTTTTACTGACTGAATGTGAAAAGGGCTTCACATACATACCTTGGGCTGCGACCTGAAGCATGTACTGGCCAAACTCTATCGCACCTCCAGCAGCAAAGACAAGCTTGAATGTAGCACTGCCCTCCCAGCCACCTGCAGAAATTACAACACAAGTAGGAATCCACGTAGATCTGTGTGCTGTAAAAACTGACCCAGTAATCAGCATAACACATATTCTAACCTCCAGGTTCTGCGCTCACAGTGCCTTTGATGTAGTTGGCTCCTAACACAGGCTGCTTGATCTCACAGCCTTTCATAAGGTAGAAGGGCATCATGAAGGACTGCAGTGCATCGCGCCCTTTGGCCAGAAAGATCACCTGGGAAAAAACACAACAGGAACAGGTTGTTGTGTGCCTGCTGACAAATGTAACAGCATTGTGTCAGCATGAGGCTGCATAACAAATATGACGACTCTCATCTCTTACCCTGTATGGAGTTAGGTAGATGCTGCCCTTCTTACTCTTTCTGAAGGCTTCTGGAAGACGGTCCGCATCGCAGAAAGTCAGCTCTACGTTATCATAGTTCATCAGCACACTGGGGACAGAACGAAACACAAGAACACACTCAGCTAATGTGGAAACATGAATTTGTTTATAAACTGGGATATTTTTCCTGTGTACTTCTAAATACTTTAACATCTAGTTTACAAATAAAAACCTATTACTTTATGTGGCTTTGGTTAAAACCCAAATTCCAAAATAGTTGGGACATTGTGTAAAATGTAAATAAAAACAGAATGCAATGATGATCATGTCTCATAAACACATATGTTATTCAAAATAGTGTAAATTACCATATTTGGATATTGTATTAGAAGGCAGCAACACATTTCAAAAAAGTAGGGATAGGGACAGGAGAGAGGAGAGGCAAAGAGTTAAGATGAAAAAACAGCATCTTAAAACTTCAGAAATATGTTCCTCACTTCAGAAAGTGTCTCTTTTTGCAAGGGGCAAGGCCAAAGGTTAGATGCTGATGATCTCTGCACTGCATTAAGAACAGTAATCATTCTGAACTGGAAATCACTGCATGGGCTCAGGAACACCTCCAGGAATCACTGCATGTCAACACAGTAGGCTGTGCCATCCACATATGCAAGTTGAACTTGTATCATGCAAAGAAGAAGCCATATGTAAGTAACGTCGAGGAACACTGCCTTCGTCTCTGGGCCGGAGCGCATTAGAAATGGACTGAGGCAAACATGAAAACTTTGTGGTCAGTGTATGCAAAATGTGAAATTCTTTTTGGAAACCACGGATGCTGTGTCCCGTGGACAAAAGAGGAGAGGGACCATCCAGTTTCTTATCCTGGCTCAGTTCTAAAGCCTGCATCTCTGATGGTATGAGGTTACATAAGTGCCTATAGCGTTTCCAACACGTTTCTATCCAGACAACGTCTCTTTCAGCTGACACCTTACATATTCTAGCAAAACAATGCTAAACTACACAATGCATACATCACAACTAGGGCTGGGCAATTAATCGCAAACTAGACTAAATCGCAATGTGGCCTACTGCATTTTTCAAATCACAGAAGGTGCAATACTTTCTTTAATTTGAAATGTGTCAAAATACCAGCTTAATAAATCCATTTTTTTTTTTTTTTGCAGCGGCAGATATTTTATGCACACTATGTAAAATTCAAGTGTCAAATTTTTATAATGGTTTACAAAATTCCTCCTTTTTGTGTTTTATGTATGTTTTTCTTAATCAAATGAGTGACATAAAAATTGTAGTTCCCTTAAACAAAGCGAATGACATCACATTTGCAATATGAGCAACAATAGTTAGCTCATTCTGTCTTAAACTGATGAAGCCTGGCATTACCTCACCAAAGTCATATCCCAGCTGCTATCAGCTGGTAGCCAGCCTCACCTCCCCCACCCCAGCCGCCTCCTTTATAGCTTAAAGCTTGTTGCAGCCCCACATTCAGATTCATGCTACTATGGGTAAATTGCTCCAGAAATAATTTTATTGATTTCAATACACATGGTCTTATTTAGGGAAGTATTTACTGCTTGAATTTGTCAAAAATAAATAAGATTAAGCCATGAATAATCGCATATTCAATCACAATATTGGGGGAAAAAAACACAATTAGATTATTTTTGCAAATTGTTCAGCCCTAATCACAACAGCATGGCTTCACAGTAAAACAGTCCATGTACTGAACTGGCCTGTCTAAGTCCAGATCTTTCACCAAGAGAAAACATTTTTGGTGCATCACAAAAGTAAAGAGGACAACCCAGGACTGTTGAGCAGCTAGAATCCTACATCAGACAAGAATGGGACAACATTCCTCTCCCAAAACTCAAGCAGCTGGTCTCCTAACTCCCCAGACGTTTACAGATTGTTGTTTAAAGAAGAGGGGATGCCACACAATGGAATCACAGCCCTTCTTTGAAATGTGTTGCTGCCATCAAATTCAAAATGAGCTAATATTTTTTCATGAAAAGGTAAAATGTCTCACTTTCAATCTTGATATTGATATGTTATGTTTATAGTGAATAAATATGTGTTTACAAGATTTGCATATCACTGTATTCTGTTTTTATTTACATTTTACACAGCGCCCCAACTTTTTTGGAACAGGAGTTGTAATTAACAGTATGACTCATTGCCTTCTTTCATAATCTTGAGACTTGACAGCTTAAAAATGAGATAATTTGGCTCATTGTGCAACTGTCCTGTTACTAAACACAGCTGATCTGTTTCTATAAGTCAGTGGTACTATGGTAAATGGATTAGGCTTTCTACTGGTTCTGGGTGAGCTGTAATAGGTTTAACATCACGCTCATGTAGGTTCTAGAAGTTTCTGCCACTGATTTTCATTAATTACAACTGCATTGGCTGGCCCTCATTTAGGAGACATGAAAGAAGCCTTTTGTAAAAGACTAGGCCAGAGTGTAGCTTGTGAGGACAGAAAGCAATGCAGTACATAATAGTTGGCCTTAGACTACTTTTCAAGAAGATTTAATCTAAGACAACTGAAACATTGCCTAAAAATGTGGGTGACTACAGTGCTGACACCACATGCTGAAGGCTGTGTTTGGGCTACGTGACTGCGACCCGGTTTGCTCCAACGCCACTATTCCTTTTAAAACATGGCGTTGATACTATAAATGTAGCCTCACTTACCAGTTGACATAACTGTGTATATTTAATGTAGTCTGACACTGACAAGGGACAACTTTGAACCTCGTTTCCATGCAATATACGACTTTACAGATTTAAAAAAACAGCTGAGTTTAAGAAAATGTTCACGGTGCCCACAGCGGGTGTCACGGTTTAAATAGTGATTATGTTAATAGATGACTTCCAGCCGAATGCGTCTGGTTCTCGTAGATACAGCAGATATGGAAGAAGGAATGCGTCCTAAAATGCCTTTTTATTTCATTTTACTCTATCATAACGTAAAAGATACTCATGGCAATATGGATTCAAAGAGGTATTCGTTTGGGCATAGCCACTGCTGTAACTACGACAACCACAGACACGTTGGCTGAAGTCCCAAGTTAACACGGTCACACTTTGAACCGTTACACCGACACTGTTTCTTTTTTTTTTTGATAGACAAGTTGGACAATAAACTGGTAGACGCTGAGTCCTTGTAACAGTGAAGTAAGCGTTTGCTAACGTTAGCTGTATTACTGAGAAAAGTAGCAGGACATTTTATAACAGTCATACGAAGCATCAACGCTGTTCAGCAGTCATTTATTAGACGAGCGTCACACTTGTCAGTCTGGCTAGCTAGCACCCGAGCTACCGTTACCTTTCACTGTTGTTGATGATTACTCCGCCAGACTCAGAGTTGTTTTGGTTAAGAGTCATGTCGGCTGGTATCCAGACCGCCCAGCAATGAAACTACAGGCTGTTCTTAAAATATAAAACGTAGACGAAGGCCTATTTGTTGCTCCGGTGGCAGCTCCTTCTACGGTGATAACGGTTGTTGTGATAGTGCCTCTGTGCTCCCTGCTGCACCTGCCTCTCCGCCGCCATACGTGTGACGCGCCCATGGAGTGACGTCACGCGTGATTTAAAAACAAAAATGATGCGTTTGCTGTAAAATCTTAAAATCATGGTGGGAAAAAATGCATTTAGAATAATTCATTTGTTGAAAATACGTCCCTTTGTGAACTTCTGAGACTCCTGGATATGTTTTACAGAGTATTTACTAAAATCATCGAAGTTTCTAGAGGTTTCTACACCAAACATTCCCGGATGGAGTCTCGGTAGACTTTAATGCCAAAATTTAACTGATTGAGTTGGACATCACAAGTAGATTAGTTCTATGGAAGAGAGGAAAATGTGTATGCAATAATGAAGACGAGCTGAATGAAGAAGAAGAAAACATCAACACTAAATGTATTGTTATTATTATTGTTATTATTAGTAGTATTATTATAACAATAAAGATGAAAATAATGTTATAATTTTATTATTATTATTATCATTTTTTAATTGTTATTGTCATTTTATTATTACTATTATTATCCACTCCACTTTTGTAGATAGATAGATAGATAGATAGATAGATAGATAGATAGATAAAAACATCATATATATGTTGGGGAAATATTATTTTATTATTATTATCATTATTTATTTATTTATTTATTTGTTTATTTATTTATTCATTCATTCATTCATTTTTATTTAGGTCCATATAGCTTAACCAGGAATATAAATGGGACACAGTTTTCAGCTAAAATGGGTCTGAAAAATATCCATTCAAATATAGAATTCAAGCAGAACAGTTGGTTAGGGCGCAGAAGCTTAATATGTGAGTATATGTTACAGATATTGTTGCATGAGGACAGAGATGAGAGAGAGAGATGTGGAAAGAAGGAAGATAAAAAGGACAGACAGAGGGTGCTATAACCACAGGTTAAGTCACTTAAATCCTGTCTTCCTCAGGCTCAAGCCCTGTGTGATGTTCAGTGGATCATCTTAGCTGTGTCTGCGTAGCTAAATGTACTGATTACTGGCATGTGATGAGCTAAGTAGTTATTTGGGTAAATGAGCAGTTGGACAGGTATGCCTAATAAAGTGGTCAGTGAGTGTATTTTTAAATTCAATAACAGTTTCACTTTAAAATGCATGAAGTGGTTGTCATGTTGTTGTTCCTTTGGCACAGCAAAGACAATGTAGCTGTTGAAATGACAAATGTCCTATGGTGGCCCATATTGCAGGGACAGCTGGCCCGTTGTAGTTGAACATTGTGGCGTAGCTCAAAAGTGGAATAGTTGGTTCTATAGCTCTGATTCAGAGACAAAGGTGTTTTTTCCACTATTTTCAAGAGGCTGGGGACTACTTAGGAAAAGCTGACTCCATCCCCGGACTCCACAGCCTCTATCTCTTACTCTAAAGAACAACACTTCTGAAAATGAGTCAAGTGAGGAGAACGGTCAGGTTGCAAAAAGTACCCACATGCATGGTACAACAACAGGAACTCACATCATCACAGCTACTAGTTCTACTGCAAGTCTGGCTGCACAGTCACGGTGGGGGAAAACAGTAGTGGAGGTTTTTGTTCATCTGAACCGGTCATCACACACACTCACAACCACGAAGTGGAGCACAGCTGAACTGATTTTTTAAAATTGAAACCGACAGTTTTTTCTTTCAGTTGGATCTGCAGATCTGGAGTTTGCAACCATAAAACTGGAGAGGAGAAAATGTCAGAGAAGTTCACCACCAGACTCTTCTGCAGCGGTTTAGCATTGTCTTGCTGAAGTATTCAAGGCCTTCACTGAAAGAAATGTCATCTGAATAAGATCATATGTGAGTCTAAAACCTCTAGAATCTTCCAGTTGTGTAAGCTGCCCACACCATCGGCACTAATGTAATACCAAACCATCAGAGATGCAGGCTTTAGAGCTGTGTGCTGATAACAAGCCAAGATAGCGTTTCCTCTTTAGTTTGCTGGACACGGTGCCTGTGGTTTCCCAAAAGAATGTCAGCTTTGATTCATTTGACCACAGAACAGTTTTCCATTTATTCTAAGTCCATTTTTAAATAGATCGGGTTCCCACATGGCTTCGTCTTTGCCTGAAACAGCTTTACTTCACACTTGTTGATGGCACGGTGAACCGGGTTAACAAACAGCGGTTTCTGGAAGTGTTCATGAGGCCGCCCATAAGGGAGAATAAGGGGGAGAGCTTTCTGGGACCCAGCAAAATGGGGGCCCAGGGAGGTCAGGGAAATCATGGTCCATTGTAAAGTTAATCTGTGGTAACTGTTTTTTTATATTTGATCTGAATAAAAAACACTCTTATCACAGAAACGACAAAAAATATTTTATTTGTTGATTGAGGCTGTAATACAGTAAAGCCTTTGTCAAAATGTAAACCCCTTTTCTTAAAAAAAAAAAAATAAACTTTTTTAATGACATTGAACAACAGCAGAGCTGCATGGCGGCACAGAGGTTAAGGCTGTTGCCTCACAAGGTTCCTGGTTCTCGGTCAGGGCCTTTCTGTGTGGAGTTGCATGTTCTCTCCATGCACACGTGGATTCTCTCCAGGTACTCTGGCTTCCTCCCACCACCAAAAACATGCTTTTAGGTTAATTGGTGACTCTAAATTGGCTGTAGGTGTGAGTGTGAGCCTGCCTGGATGTCTGTCTCTATAGGTCAGCCCTGTGATTGCCTGGAGACCAGTCCAGGGTGTACCCCACCTTTCACCCAATGACAGATGGGATAGGCTCCAGCCCCCAATGACCCCAAAGGTCGCTGGGGGGTGGTATAGAAAATGGATGGATGAACAAACCAATAGGAATATAATGTAAGACTTTAGTTAAGTATGATGCACACAAATGCCAGGATGCCAGAGAATAAAGAAGAAGGGAATAAATTTAATGACTTTGAGAAAAGATAAAAAACTTAAACTTAAAATTGGCAAAAATGGGTTACAAGTGGCAAAAAGTGGTACAAAAAAGTAGCAAAGGAGAGGCAAAAGTTGGTTGATATGGACAGAAATTGGTTTGAAATGGGCTAAGAAAGGCAAAAAAAGGGTAGAAATGGAGACAAATGGTAAAAAGCAGTTAAAAACTGAAAAAAATGGTTAAAAGAGTAAAAAAAAAAATGGATGACAGGGGGCAGAGAAGTAGTCTACAGAAGGCAAAAAATAGGTCAAAACTGACAAAATAAGCAGAAAAAAGGCGTGAAGGTGGCTCGAGAGGGAATAAATGGTTTAGGTGGCAAAAAAGGGTGAAAAGAGACAAAATTTGGCCACAAAAAGTGCCCAAAATCGACTAAGAAAGCCATACAGCCTTGGGGTGAAAAAGGTGAAAAAAAAAAAAGTTAAACATTAAAAAAGGGGTAAAAAATGTGTCCAAAAGTGGCTTAAACTGGCAAAAATGAGTTAAGGAAGTCAAAGGGGTAAAGATGGGCAGAAAAAATAGTGAGGAGCATATAAAAAGTGGCCAAAATGAGCAGAAGAAAATGTGGTTTAACAGAGGCAAAAATGGGTGAAAAAGAGACAAAGATGGGCCGGAATGTGTGTCCAAAATGAAATAAAGAAATAAAGGAAAAGAAAGGAAAAATTGCTAACAGCGGCAAAAGATGGTCTAAGGCAGAGGTTCCCAAATTGGTAGTCAGTAGGTGTCAAAAATAAAAGTGTGAAGAGTGGTAAAAGAGAGGCAAGTTTGGGTTTGAAGGGGTAATCATATGCCAAAGTAGACAAAAATTTGTTTAAAATTACTAAAAGGGCTAAGAAAGGCAAAATGGGGTGAAAATGGGCAGAAACATGAGTGAAAAGTGGTTAAAACAGACAAAAATTGAATAGAGGTGGCAAAAGAACAGTCTAAGGAAGGATAAAAATGACAAAACTTGGTTCTATCTCTTCAAAAAAGTGGAAACCTGTTGCAGAATTGGCAGAAACGAGGATGAATCTTGGTCTTAAAGTAGCATGAGTAAGTAATTTGACAATCAGAACACAATAACACTCTTTTCAGCTCCAAAATGAAGTGAAGTGCCTGTTGGCCCGGATGCTAGCACCATCGCCGCTGACTAAACACATACATAGACATTATCATTAAGTCCCAACCACAGAGAGCCATTCTCTGGACCTGTTAGGGGCCTACACGCCTCTGAGGGCAGTTTGTTGGTACGTCTTTTCCAGCTTTTTGTTGCCCTGTCCCTAACTTTTTAAAGTGTTGCTGCCATCAAACAAAATGAGCTGATATTTATTATGACATGGTAAAATGTCTCTGTTTTAACATGTGATACGTTCTATTGTGAATAAAACACAGGTTTATGAGCTCTGACATTCCTTGCATTTGTTTTCTTTTACATTTTGCACAGTGCCCCAACTTTTTTGGAAATTGGGTTGTAGAATACTAAAATGTAGCCAATCATATTTCTGTTGTGGGTTTAACCAATGCCCCTTTCTATAAATAAAATGTTGCAACAGACTTGCTCATGCTGGTTTGAAGATCTAGAGATAGTGAGAGACAGAGAGATGGGAGATTACATGTGGAGATAAACACATTTATATGTACACACATAAATACATCTAGATTTAAAAGAATGAGAGCAGTGAGCATTGACTCCTGGTGGAGTGATTAAAGGAGCAAACATTCTGTTGAATAGGATAAAGACACACAGGTGAGGCCAACAATACACCAACCACAGCTGGACAGCCTCAGGTTTCATTCTGTTTCATCAAACCTCATTTAGCTGCAGCCAGTCGTACATGAGAGATGTACTGATCATCTATGGTGGGATTCAGTGTACTAATAATGACCATAACACTATAGAAGCTAGCCTGGGGAAGAGATCTGAGGATTCTGAAGAGCTGGAGGTTTGTGCTGTGAGTGACAGGTAAGTGTTTTGAGTTTTGTGCTTTAAACACAATGAGTTCAGAAGAAGGAGGTTCTGCGATGTTGCATTGAGACTAAAAGCACATCTCCAGACACAGAAAAAGTCACAAGTCACACACATTGACGTTACCACCTTCAACAGGAAGTGAGCACTTCCTGCTTCAGTGTGATATTTCATAGAAACACATTGCACACGCAGCTTCCCTATACCACACACACACACAGCACACCAGGGAGGAGAATGCTTCAACATTAGCATCAAAATGGCAAGTAACAGTGAGGCTGCCAGCAAAGGTAACAATCTCCTGCAAACACCTGAACAGGTATGAACAACACACACTTCACCGTGAATGTAAACGTGTTGTTCTGTTTTGGCTCTGTGCATCTTACTAACCAGTGTGTTTAGATGGTGCTGAGCAAAGAGATGATGCTGTCAGATACGCTTTTACACTCTTTTATGCTTTGTTTTGAAACAGTATTTCAGTCTTTATGCTCTTTTTGAAAATAGCTTTGAGTAGCTGAAGAAAAAAATCCCCTATTCTTTTAATACTCTAAAGACTTACAGCAGTGCAAACCCCCAACCTCAATGACTCATGTTGTCCAACAATCTATTTCAAGATCTTGTGACAATGATTAATGTATTTTAGAGGTAGCTGAGATCAGATGATGCCGGATGAGGCTGATTTGTCTCTCTGTGGGTTTTTAACTGAGGACAGTAAACTGAGTCATATTTATTATCTCTAAAGAAAGTCCCAGCAGGGAATTGTGCAGAAAAAGTTGAGCAGGAGTGGTATGATGCAGTAAAAGTGTATTTTTAGGTGGAGTTTTTCTTCTTCAAGTGTCTTTGCTTGGGTTGAACATGAAGAAAGTTGCTGCCTCTGACTCAGTTTCTTTATCAGCAATAGAGGAAGTCAAAACAAGCCTTATCAGATATTCAACCCCCAGCTGGGGAAAAAGAAACTCTTACACTCGGGGTGTTCAAGACCAAGAGTGGCAGCATGCAACGCGAACAAGAAAAATGATTTACACTCGTATTTTTCCAACGTATTTTGTGTGAGTCTTAAAATCAAGATCTAACTGATTATAAATATTAAATTTTAATTACTACTTTTCCAACTTTAATTTTTTTTTTCCTAGGTTAATTTTTCAAATGCGAACAGATTAAGAACAGACCTGGTCATCAAATCAAATATTAAAAGAATTCAGAAGAGTTTAAATATTTTAAATATTAGTATAAGTGCAAACCCCCAACCCCATCATCCCTGATTTTTGTATGAAATATGTAAATAATGGGAAAAGACTTTGAGTTTACTGCTTTATTATTATCTAAGGTTTTCAAATAAACTGTTAAACTTAGGGTGCTTGTGGCCACATATAGATGCCACGCAAAATTTGAAAAAAAATAAGTACATTTTTGCTTTAACTTTTCATCAAGAACAGAGCAGATTATAAATATCAAACACTGAAAGATTTTCAGGAATATAACCCTTAAACCCTTTAATATGCCAAAACACTTTGTAAACCTTTGGTGGTCTATAAATACAATTATTATTATTAATATTTTCATAAATGCCACTTTAAGTGCAAAAACGACCCAATGTTTGAAATGTAAAAAACACAAACATTTTTTTTCATTTACTTCATGCAAAGGAGATTATCTCAGTTACTGATATGTTTATAACAGGAAACAACTTTGATTTTGGTGTATTATTAATATTTTTATGATGATGATCATGATGATTTTTTTATATTAAAAATATTATTATTGTTAATATTTTTGTTATTAATAATATTATTTATATCAATATTATGTCCTTAATTATCATAATCATGAAGCTTGTATAACTTATTTTTACTTTTATTTTATTATAAGTTTTTTTAAATTATTATTACCTTTATTATATTATTATTATTATTATTATTATTATTATTATTATTATTATTGTTATTATTATATTATTATTATTATTATTATTATTAGTAGTAGTAGTAGTAGTAGTAGTAGTAGTATTATTGTTGTTGTTGTTGTTATTTTCTTTTTATTATAATCATTAATAGTTATATTGCTTTTCTTTTAACTATTATTTTATAATAACAATTATTATTATATTATGATTACTATCATTAATATTATTATTGTTATTATTATTATTTATCATCATAATCATTATGTGAGGTTATGATAATTTTTTACACTCATGGTGCTTTTGGCCACAAAAGGACACCATACCTAAACAGCTAAAAAATTTTGCCACTTTTTGCATTAATTTTTGGACTATAAAAATGAGCATCAGCATTAATTTTAATGCAATATTTTTTTTTTATTTTAAAATTTAATAAATTGTTTTACTTGTGGCCACCAATGGATGCTAAACAAAAACAACAACAAAATACTATACATCTAAAAACCATACAAATTTTGGCTTTTTTGTTGTTGTTGTTGTTGTTTTACCAAGATCAGTCCTGATCATAAATAGGGAATATTAACCTGTTTTAGGGACCTAACCCTTAAAATGCCAGTTTTAGTGCGAAAAACTTATGTTAATGCAAAAAGAAACTAGTAAAAAATTGTATATACTATATGCAAATTATATTACCTTGTTTATTAATTATGAGCAGGATTTAGATTTTTTTAATGCACTTTTTTTCTCTTTTTAAGATGTTAATCAAATGTTACAATAGCGCCTCTATAGGAAACCAGGAAAAAACATGCATTTCTCCTCATGCTGAATATGGTTCAATGACTTACATTTGATGATAAACAGAAAAAAACTGCACATTTTAAGCAGTGAATCCAGAATCAAAGCCTGATATAAAATGCTTTTTTCTTACTGGTATGGCCAGGAAATGAACATTTTTGGTTTTAATATGTTTTAATGGGGTAATTTGATCACCCATATCCTGACTGTATGCAACTGTATTACTAATCTGTTACAGGATCTAATGTAAAAATTGTTAAACTCTAAATGTTTTTCAGTTAAAGGAGTGCTTAAAAATCTGCATCAGTGATAATGAAGGGACAAAGCCAGCTTTAAATATCTGCTATAGATTTGATTTTTACCAAAGTCCTCACATTTAACCAAAGGAACTTCTATCTTCTGTTTTCCAGGAAAATGGCTCAGAACAGAAGCAGGTGAAACAAGTAAGCCTCGCCTTTTTGTATTTCGTTATAAAGCAATATTACAGGAGGGGTAGCGATGATGTTCTAGGGATCATCTACAGGATGGTTACCGAAGAGAATCACAGCAGAATCATTGAGAACATCTCAGCCTCAAGTGTGACGATGCTTTTGTCACTTTAACTTTCAGCTAACAGTTTCAGTCAGCAACACTTATTTATTAAATAATGGTATAATTTATCTGAAACTGACATTCTATTACTTCATGGAATATGAGCTCATTTTGAATTTGATGGCAGCAACAAAGGCGACAAGTCAGAAACATGACTGGGTCTAAAGGGAGGATTTTAGAGAGGCAGAGTCTCTCAGGAGTAAAGATGGGCAGAGGTTCACCAAAATATGCCAAACTGCATAGAAACGTTTTGGAACAATATCAGAAAAATGTTCCTCATTTGCAAAGTTTTTGAAAATCCCACCATCTACAGTCCATGATATCATCAAAGATTCAGAGAATCTGGAGAAATCTCTGTGCACAGGTCAAGGCCAATATTGGATGCTTGTGCTCTTGAGGGTCTCAGGGGCTACTGCATTAAAAACAGCCATGATTTTGTACTGGAAATCACTGCATGGGCTCAGGAACACTTCCAGAGATAATTGTCTTTTAACACAGTTGGCCTCGCCATCCACTAATACAAGTTCAAGCTGAATCATGCAAAAGAAGAAGCCATGTGTGAACATGATTCAGAAACGCCGCCGTCTTCCTGGGCCAAAGCTCTAAAATGGACTGAGGCAAAATGGAAAACTTCTGTGGTCAGATGAACCCAAATTTAGAATTCTTTTTGGAAACCACAGACACTGTTAACTAAACATCTGTAAAGGCACCATTAATGCTGAAAAGTAGATAGTGGTTTAACAGAAACTTATTCTCTCATACGGACAACATCCCTTTCAGGGAATTCCTTGAATATTTCAGCGAAACCACATATCACATCAGTCACAACAGCATGGCTTCACAGTAGAAGAGTCCGGGTGCTGAACTGGCCTTCCTGCAGTCCAGACCTTTTACCAATAGAAAGCATTTGGAGTATCGTAAAAGAAGAAAATTCAGTAAAGGGTTGTTGAGCAGCTAGAGCCCTACATCAGACAGGAATGGGACAGCATTCCTCTCCCAAACTGATCGTCTCGATTCCCAGAAATTTACAAACTGTTGTTAAAAAAGAGGGGTTGCTACACAATGGTAAACATGGCCCTGTCCCTATTTTTTTGTGTTGCTGCTGTCAAAGGTAGCCAATATTTTCATGAAATGTTAAAATGTCAGTTTAACATCTGACACGTTGCTAATGTTCTATTGTGAACCATTTTAATCTCAGTTTAAACTGTGTCCCAACTTTTTTGGAATTGGGGTTGTATATTCAGACTATGGCATGCTTTTGAAATTCAGTTGACAGTTTTTGCTCTATTGCTCTTAAACTTGTATGCCTGTTGATAGATTTCTCCTGGCCATGTACGTAAACTTGGGCTGACGAGGAAACTGCGAGATAGAAGGGTAGGCAGCGCTATATCTTCATTTATCTGATGTTCCTGACAGAATCATCAGCATATGCGTTGTTCTACTCTTACAGGATTTGAAGGAAGATGAAAATCCAGAAGAAAAAGCACGAAAACACAGAGAGATGGAGGTAACATCTATGTTCTTTATGTATTGATCCTAGTTTAAACAGAACTCTGACTGGTTTCCTCTATCTAAAGCTGAAGCCTCTGTATAAAGAGCTGCTGTACACTATCGCTCATAAGATGGGGAACTCATCATCTACCGAGGCCTTCACAGACAACCAGCTCCACCAGTACATCAAGGAGGTAAAAATCTCAGGTCCACACATGCTCACCAACTTCACACTTTGCATGACTTAGATTGTTGTTTTCGTTTTACTTAACCATCCTGTCTAGGCTTTCACAATGACGGAGGAAGAGCACCACAGTCTGAGTGAGCAAGTGCACAACACAGAGGTGAGAAAAGGAAATCAGTTTGTTCCAATAGACGCGCCTTAGAAACCCTGAATCTATTTATAGATGTCTTACCAAGCATCTTAACTTCCACCAGCCTACATTTAGGTTTCTTGTGGTAAAAATGATCTCATCTACATCTGCATGTTTGAGATAATAATGTCTGCACCTTAACCCTTACAGCCCCCAGTTTACTGCCTCATGGCCACAGTAAAGGAGGCAACGGGAATCCTGGGAAAAGACATCTCTGGTGAGTTTTTCTTTACCTCTGCAAACCTTGCAGTGGCTATTCTTTACATTTACAGAGCGCTCAGAAAGCATTCAGACCCCCCCTTTTCCTTTTTTCAGTGTTATGTTGCAGCCTCATGCTACAATTGTTTAAATCGTTTTTTTCTAAGTGTAAGATGGACAACCATCAATCACTGCAGCCCCACACTGATCTGGGCTCTGTGGCAGAATGGCTAGACAGAAGCCTCTCCTCTCAGACTGTGGGAGAGAAGATTTTCTGCAAGTGAAGCATGGTGGTGGCAGCATCATGTTGTTGGAGTGATTTTCATCAGCAGGGACTGGGAGACTGGTCAGGGTTGTACTAGTCATCTCAGGTGCCACTCCAGAATCAGCTGTTTACCCTGGCAGCATTTGAACAATATGGACAAAAGTATTTGGCCGACTGTTGATTACACCAACATGGACTGTTATGACATTGTATTCAAAAACATGCACTTCAACAGCCTCCACTCTTCTTGGAAGGCTTTCCACAAAATTTTGGAGTGTTTCTGTGGGAATTTGTGCCCATTCATTCTGTGGAGCATTTATGAGATCAGACACTGATGTTGGACGTGAAGGCCTGGCTCACCATCTCCGTTCCAGTTCAGCCCTAAAGGTGCTCAATGGAGCTGAGGTCAGGGCCCTGTGCAGGCCAGTCAAATTCTTCCACACCGACCTCATCAAACTACACTATATTGCCAAAAGTATTTACTCACCCATTCAGATAATTGAAATCAGGTGTTCCAATCATTTCCATGGCCACAGGTGTACAAAATCAAGCACCTAGGCATGCAGACTGTTTCTACAAAGATTTGTGAAAGAATGGCTCGCTCTCAGGAGCTCAGTGAATTCCAGCGTGGTACTGTGATAGGATGCCACCTGTGCAACAAGTCCAGTGGTGAAATTTCCTCACTCCTAAATATTCCACAGTCAACTGTCAGTGGTATTATAACAAAGTGGAAGTGATTGGGAACGACAGCATCTCAGCTATGAAGTGGTAGGCCACGTAAAATGGCGGAGCGGGGTCAGTGGATGCTGAGGCGCATAGTGCGCAGAGGTGGCCAACTTTTCTGCAGTGTCATGCTTCTCCATCTGGAAATCTGGTGGACGAGTCTGGGTTTGGCAGTTGCCAGGAGAATGGTATTTGTCTGACTGCACTGTGCCAAATGTAAAGTTTGGTGGAGGGGGGATTATGGTGTGGGGTTGTTTCTCAGGAGCTGAACTTGGTCCCTTAGTTCCAGTAAAGGAACTCTGAATGCTTCAGCAGATTTTGGACAATTTCATGCTCCCAACTTTGTGGGAACAATTTGAGGATGGCCCCTTCCTGTTCCAACATGACTGTGCTCCAGTGCACAAAGCAAGGTCCATAAAGACATGGGTGAGAGAGTTTGGTGAGGATGAACTTGACTGGCCTGCACAGAGTCCTGACCTCAACCCGATGGAACACCTTTGGGATGAATTAGAGCAGAGACTGAGAGCCAGGCCTTCTCGTCCAACATCAGTGTGTGACCTCACAAATGCGCTTCTGGAAGAATGGTCAAAAATTCCCATAAACACACTCCTAAACCTTGTGGAAAGCCTTCCCAGAAGAGTTGAAGCTGTTACAGCTGCAAAGGGTGGACTGATGTCATATTAAACCCTATGGATTAAGAATGGGATGTCATTTAAGTTCATATGTGAGTCAAGGCGGGTGAGCGAATACAAAGTTGGAAGCATAGCATTGTCCAAAATGTCTCAGTATGCTTCAGCATTAAGATTGGAGCCTTAACCCAGAGCTAAGGGACCTAGCCCCTCTGCAAAACAGACACGTGTGATTGGTCGCTCCATGGATCATGTTTCCATGCAAATCCTGCAAAAGGAGAAAGCATAAATTCTGGAATTGAAATGTTTTTCTTCTCCAGTTGATCTGAAGGTATTTTTTTTTTTTGCAGCATTTGCACATGCAAACATTTTAAAAAAAAGGATTGCATGTGCTTTTTCATTTGCAGCATTTCTAAAAAGGCTGTGTTTCTCTGACTGTATGCATGGGTGCTTGTGGTAAATACTGCAAGTCAAAATGTAAGAGAGATATAATTTCTGATTTAAATATAAATGTAAGCGGAAACGTTCCCAAGTAGCATTAAAAATATTGTTATTACTCTCTATGATAATATTTGAGGTTGGCTCCTGGTACGTAGTTGAATTTTCTTCATTTTACTCCCCTCATATTTACTGAAAGTCTTCTTTTTCAATACTTGTCAACTCTGTCAGCAGTTGTTGTGTCTTCCTGTGCTGTTGTCTCATGCAGCCTCACTTCTAGTCTAATGCCGTTGCACATGCCACTGCACCCCATGACTTAAATCCATTGCAGATCTCTTGTGTGATCTGAGCAGGTTTCAGTGATCCATACTGCCTGCTGACCATAATGGAGGATGAGGAGGAGAGACGAACACGCAAGTCCAGATCCAAGCCGAGTAAATCTGTGGTTAAGGACGCCGTATCTGATGACAAAATCTACCAAACAGATGTGAAGAAGCAGACCCTGAACCCCATCTGGAATCAGACTTTTGTACTGTGAGTTTAAATATAGTGCATAAATGATGAAAATCCACCAGTCTAAAATGTGACACAAACATGTTTTTATTTTTGCTTTAAGGGAGTTTGAAGACATCATTGGTGCCAGCTTCCACCTGGAGATGTGGTGAGAGAAAAAACCTTAAAGTTATCTTGCTTTGAAATCTCCCTACATACAGTAAACCTCATGAGTGCTGTTATTGTTCCAGGGATAAGGATGAAGAGGTTTCACTTACTCAGAAACTTGAGGACATTAAAACCAATTTCAACAGCTTAAGAAGGTACCGTGCTCTCCAGAGGATTCACATACAAACAGATATCCAAGCAAAGAAAATAAACGTCTTTACTGCTGCATGTTTAGGATGATCAAGGAGGCCAAAAAGGAGAAAGGTACGGATGACTTTCTGGGAAATGTTGTCCTTAAACTACAGGTAAAAGAGGTTTAAATGTGTCTATCTGTGATTCTCTTTTCTCCCACTGCCATCCCAGTTTAGTTACCATTTCTCTTATTCAGGATCTTCACTGCACTGAGGACAACTGGTACACTCTAGAGCCTAGAACAGAGACATATCCTGATCGCGGCCAGTGCCACCTGAATCTCAAGTTCATCCATAAATCAGTAAAGTGCTTTTTTATCCTATCACACTTATAACCTTCCTATTATATTCACAGAATGCATGACACTCTAATAAAGGCATGCACTGCTTTCCATGTCTGCAACCCAGTCTCTATTCCTGCACATCTTCAGTATCCCATCCGCTTTCATGTAAATAAAAAACAAGAACAAAAACTTTGTGGTAAGACACAACCCTAGTATCAGAAGTTAAATGTACATTCCTGTGCACAGATAAAAGAACATAAGGTGGAGAGAAGGCGGATGGATTTGGAGAAAAACTGTTCAAAGACACTGCACTAGTAATGTGAGGTTATTGTGCTTTCATGTATAGTGAGGATAAACAGTAGATGTTTTACCCTTTTATAAATCAATCATGGTCAATATAATGTGGCTTTTTATACAAAAAAAAATCCTCTTAAATGTCAAAGTGAAAACAGATTTCCACAAAGTGATGTCAACAAAATAAAAACATTTAAGTTGAAATAAGCGACTGCATAAATATTCACCCGATTAAAGTGACTGACCTAATTCAACAGAGTCCCAGACAGCTGGTGCTAGTAGTCTCACAATTAGTGGAATGGGGATCAGCTGAGTGCATGTAGTATAAAGACACTACAGGCCCCTGGTTAATCAGTATTCCTGGCTGCCATTGCACCATGAAGACAAAAGAACACTCCAAGCAACTCAGAGAAAAGGTCATTGAAAAGTGTAGGTCAGGGGATTGATGCAAAAACTTTCTAAGGCTTTGAACATCCCCCAGAGTTCAGTTAAATCCATCATCAAGAAATGGAAGGAATATGTCACATGTGTAAATCTGCCTAGATCAGACCGTCCTCACAAACTGAGTGAGCTTGCAAGAAGGAGACTAGAGAGAGACTACCAAGACACCTATGACTACTCTGTAGGAACTCCAAGCTTCAGCAGCTGAGATGGGAGAGAGTCTGTAGACAACAACTGTTGGTTCTTCACCAGTCAGAGTTTAATGGGAGTTGCAAAGAGGAAGACACTGTTGAAGAAAACTCAGATTCAATCTGGACAAGAGTTCACCAAAAGGCATGTTGGAGACTCCATGGTCAAGTGGAAGAAAGTTCTTTGGTCTGATGAGACCAAATGAAGCTTTTTGACCATCAGACAAGATGCCAAACACTCCATCCCCACTGTGAAGCACGGTGGTGGCAGCATCATGCTGTGGGGATGCTTCTCAGCAGCCGGTCCTGCAAGGCTTGTAAAGGTAGAGGGTAAAATGAACACAGCATAATATAGGAAATCCATGGGGGATAATCGTATTTAATTTGCAAGAGAACTACAGCTACATACAGCGAAAGCTACACAGAAGTGATTTAGAGACAACATCGTGGATGTTCTGGTGTGGCCGAGTCAAATCTCAGATCTCAGTCCAATAGAGACAAAAAGAGCTGTTGACGCCTGATCCCTGTGCAACCTGACAGAGCTCGAGCAGTTCTGCAAAAACGAATGGAGTAAAATGTCACAAGCCTGATTGAGACCTATCCACACAGACTCAGCTGTGATTGCAGCCAGAAGAGCATCTACTAAATACTGACTTGAATAGGGTGAATATTTATGCAGTCAGTTTTTTTTACATTAGATTTTCTTATAAAAGGAAAAAAATACCTTTGACCTTAAAGAGGGTTTTTTGTCACAAAAAAGTCAAGTTATATTGACTATGATTGCTTGATAAAATTAGTTAAATGGTTAAACATCCAAGGGGGTGAATACTTTTTTTAGGCAATGCACAGAGATCCAAAAAGTAGGAGTATAAAGTCCCTTCCCACTCTAGGCCTATAGCATAACAAAGAGCTGGTCAAAGGCAAGCCTGAGTCACCCACAACTATTAGTTTGAGCACAAAGAAAGTGTTTAAACCCACTCTCAAAGACGATTTCTGCACACTTGACTCATACTCTGCCTTGGTTTTACAGTGGAAGACTCTTGATTCAAGGCCCTGCCTACCATCCTGTGTTCGGGACTCTTTAAGCAAACATTCTTCAAATAATTGAGCACTTTTTTTATAAACTTCAGTTGTAGATGTTGTATTTCTGATTTGTGGTTGACAGAGAGATGGGACACTGAGTGCTGGTCGTAGTGCTTACATCAACTACTGTGGGATTCTGCAACAGTTTGTTCAGGCTTACATCTCCAAGCAGCAGGTAAAGAGCATTTATGAGGTCCAATTTTATTCAATGGCTTGACTTTTATCGACTCTTGACCTCCTTCATCTTGTTTGGTCTCTGATAGAGCTCCGCTCCGTGGACAGGGGCGCTGTGCGGCGAGGCTCAGACCCTGCTGGAGCTCTACGCCACGCAGAATGACCTCTCACCTTTCCTTCAGGACCTGGCGTAAGCACCAAGTTAAAACTGAATTATACAAGGCAGTACCACCACTATATTTACACATATAGCCTAGAGCAGTGGTTCTCAACCTTCCGGTCAGGACCCCCTTGGGGGTCGCGAGACACTGAGAGGTGGTCTCCAGACGCACTACAAAAACTAAGAATATTTTTTAAATTACACTTGTTGCCACTTTACACTAATTTTGCCAATTCTAACCCCTTTCATCCTTTTCCCACTAATTTTAACACATTTTTTTTAAAACATTAAACAATTGTTTTCTTTTTCTGCCTGTTCTTGACACTTCTAAACCAGTTTTTGCCCCTTAAGCCTAATGCTGCCTCTGTTGGCCCAATATTGCAACTATTAACCCATTTTAACCACCTTTTACACCCAGTTTTTCCCATTTTAACCACATTTCACTATTTTGCATGCACATTTTTGCTAGTTTGACCAATTTCTGCCAATATCCCTATATTTTCTTTGTCAGTTAATCCTAATTGACCAGTTTATATAATTTTTTCGTCCCATTTCACCAAGTTTTCCAACCATTTTTGCCAGTTCAGAGCCATTTCAGCCCCTTTTTAACTCCCTTTTAAAACTATTTATGCCAATTTTGCCACTTTAACCCATTGTTGCCATTTTTCTTATTTTTTTTCCCCATTTTTGTCCAATTTTTGCCACTTCTAACCACTTTCAGGTACAGTGGGGGTCCCTGGTTTCTGGCACCTTCATTTTGGGGGTCACAGACTGAAAAGCTTGAGAACCCCTGGCCTAGAGGAACATATTTTTACCCTGTTTTACCTTTATGTGTCTCACTGGCAGGAAGTGGGTGGCGTACAGTAAGCTGTATCAGAGTTTAGAGGTGGACTCGTCGGTGTTGTTGCAGCAGCTAACCAGTATAGAGTACCACTGGCATCAGCAGGAGCTGCCATATCAACAGGTAAGTCAAATCACACAACAGCAGAGTACCTGATTTACCTGAGTCCTTGCATTCTTGGTGTAAAGTCACAATGTTTCTGGTTCAGGGACCTCAGAATGTCATCTCTGCTGTTTGCAGATGATTTGGTTCTGTTGGCTTCTAGCAGGCACTGGGGAGTTTTGCAGCTGAGTGCATAGAAGTGGAGAAGAAGGTCAGCAGCTTTGAGTCCATAGCCGTGGTTCCCTGCTGGAAAAATGGTGGATTGTCTGCCTCACTTAAAGGAGTTCAATTTCTCGGGGTCCTGTTAATAAGTGAGGATAAAAAGGAGCGTGAGGTTGACAGGTGGATTGGTGCAGAATCTGCAGCACTGCAGGCATTATGCTAGATAATGATTGAAAGACTTATACCACCAGTACAAGCGGACAAATTGAGTTTCCTCCAGAGGGTGTCTGGGCTCAGCCTTAGAGATAGGGTGAGGAGTTCAGGTGGGAACGAAAAGTAGAGCCCCTAATCCTTCACGTCGAAAGGAGCCAGTTGAGGTGGTTTGGGCATCTGATCAGGATGCGTCCTTGGCACCTTCTTGTGGAGGTCTTCTGGGCACCTCCAGTTGGGAGAGGACCTTGGGGAAGACCCAGGATGGGCTGGGGGAATTGTTTATCCTATCTGGTCCCCTTAAGAAGTTGGAAAGTGTCACCAGGGAGAGAGATGTCTGGGTTGACTTGTTGAGCCTGCTGCTACTGTGACCTGGCCCTGGATAAGCAGAAGACGATGCAGGGGTTGGTGAATGGATAGATGGATGGTTTGATGGATGGATGTCACTTTGATTTCAGACAGTAATATGAAGCTCTAAAGCCTAAAAAATACTTTTTTTTCATAACATAGTTAAACAGGAGAGAAACGGATTCTTCAAGAATTGCAGATAAACATCCTAAACGCTCTCAAATGCGCAGTAACATTGCCATTGTTTCAGTAACAAAGTGTTGCAAAGGTTTTTGGGCAGTGTAGTCAGCATGCAGGAGTTGCAGAATACACTATATGTACAAAAGTATTTGGCCACCCAACCACTACACAAATAGGGACTGTAATTACACTGTAGTCAAAAACCTGTACAGTGCTTAACATATGTATTAGACCACCTGTCAAATTTGTCTCAGAGACATCCAGCATCATGAAGTGCTTTAATGTGGACTCCGTCATTTTCGGTGAGCTCTCCACGTTTTACCATTTTGAACAGGAATGAGGGATTTCAAACTGAATTCACCCAAATTTGAGCCGGCTCACTGTGATTCTCTGAGAAGTCAGAAATTAATCAAGCATAACATTCAACCGCTAAAACTCATTTTTTCTGTTCAGGAATGCAGGTCAATAACTATAATTTGACATATTAATCAAGAAATATTAATGTGCTTTACTATTTTTTTCAGTTTTTTCGTAAATCAGTAAATTTGAGAATGCATGGATAACAATAATAGCATTAAAAATATCATTTGGGTTAAAAAGCATCTACATATTGGTGTATTAACCGTTGCAGAAACATAAAAAAAATGCTGTTAATTTAGGGCAGCTGTAGGGGGCGCGCCAGTAGTCGAGTAGCTGGGGCGCGCACCATGTACGCAGGTGGCCCAGGTTCAAATCCGGCCTGTGGCACCATTTCCTGCATGTCTCTCCCCACTCTCTTCCCTGTTTCCGAGTCTATCCACTGTCCTCCTATCTCTAATAAAGGCACGAAAAAGCCAAAAAATAAATCTAAAGAAAAAAAAAAATTAGGGCAGCTGTGGCATAAACCTTACTTTGGTAAGACTTAGGGTGGTCTAATAAATTTGTTAAGCACTGTACATACGTTTTTTTTTTTTTTTAAGATCAGTGTTTGGGCATTTGTGGGAGAGATAAAACCATTAAATCATGTCTTTATAGTCCTTGCATTGTGCACTGGGGCACCATGGGCATAGCTCACACAAAAGGTGCTGATTACCCAGGCCCTTGAAAAACCTTCAATG
The DNA here is from genome assembly GCF_018320785.1 of Cheilinus undulatus. NCBI lineage: Eukaryota > Metazoa > Chordata > Actinopteri > Labriformes > Labridae > Cheilinus > Cheilinus undulatus. The sequence continues at coordinate 5,150,822 of NC_054884.1, read as the reverse complement.
AAAGGTGTGTTTTTATTTTTAGCAATTAGTGACATTATTGAATTAAAAGCAACTAAATGTATCAGTCAACAGAATGAAATTTGTATCAAATAGGGTAAAATACAATACTGAGGGGCCCTCCTCCTCCCTTAAAAATGTCCAAATGGTGTAGTCCAGTTCTGCAGAATACTGCAAGCAAAGCTGATTCAACCAGAGTAAAAATATTGCTGATAAATGAGGAAATTATTGTTCAAAACTACATTAAAATGCATAGATATTTGTGAAAATGAAGCAACATTTGTTGCTTGGCTAGTCAGTAAGTGGGGGCCCTGTGTAATATTCTTTCTGGGGGCCCAAAATCACTAGCTACACCCCTGTGGGGCACAGTCATGTTTGAAAAGAAAAGGGCCTTCCCCAAACTTTTTCCACAAAATTGGAAGCATAAAATTGTTCGATTTGTCTCGGCATGCTGAAGCATTAAGACTGGCCTTCACTGGAGATAAGGGGGTCTAGCCCAAACCCTGATAAAACAGCTCCACACCGTTATCCCTCCACAAGACTTCACTGTTGAAACAATGCAGTCAAGAAGATAACGTTCTCCTGGCATCCGCCAAACCCAGACTGACTGCCACCAGAGAAGCATGATTGGTCTCTCCACAGAACATGTTTCCACTGCTCCACTGTCCGGTATCGGTGTGTTTTATTTCCATTGGACTTGGTGATGTGAGGCTTGCATGCAGCTGCTCAGCCATGGAAAACCATTCTCAAAGCTCCCACTTTACAGTTTTTGTAATCACATTAATGCCAGTGGAAGTCCAGATTTCTTCAGCTGTGGAATCAGCAGAGCTTGGTGATTTTTACTCCAGTCGTCATTGATTTTGCATGGTCTTCTGCTTTATGGCTGAGTTGCTGTTGTTCCTAAACGCTTTCACTTTCTAATGATATCCCTTACAGTCAACTGTGGAAAACCCAGCAGGGGTGAAATTTCATTAACCGCCATATTGACCACTTAAGCTCTTCAGAATGACCCATTTAGTATGACAGACATTTGCACATGTCGACTGTATGGCTAGGTGCTTGATTTTACACCCCAGTCGCAACGGGTCTGATTGAAACACCTGGATTCCTTGTTTATGGGTGTAGCCAAATACTTTTGACCACAAAGTGCATGATAAATACAAGAAATAACCAAATGCTGGATACTGTAGATTTTTGTTGTAGCTGGATGGTATCAATATGGTTTATTAGGTGCTAAAATATTAGTTTAAATTTCTTGACCTTACCAGACCAGTTTTAATAAGAATAAATCTTTTTGTAACTTTAGTGAGAATAATCAACTGAGTGGTTGTCACGAAGCACTAATATTTTGGATTTCAGAGTCGGTTTAGAGTACGTTTAATGTCAAATACTTGTTTATTAGTTAAATTCAGAGTGATGTGTATTACTCAATCAAAAGATCTTAGGTTTTCTACTCTTGCTGACTTCCTCTTACAACATGGTGTCGAATTTATCAATGTTTCAAATCAGACGTTTGTTTTGTAAGCTGTAGACAGCTCCTTCTTGTCACGTCTACTTTGCTTCTTTAGTAAAACCCTCAGACATTCAGGTGTATTTATCTCTGTACACAGAGTTAGAAACTAAAGTTGTTGCTCTCTTGTTAACAGAAGCGGGAACTTGGAGACTCTCTTCATGGTTTCCTGCAGTATGGATTGTGTCTGGTGGCCAAATACAGAGACATCTTCCCTCCAACCTCCAGTGCTACTCCAAAACTACACACGCTGCTCAGGTACTCAAAGCAGAGTGTTAATATCGTTGATGTTTCTGAAATTATGGTTAAAAAATAACATGAATGTTCTCTGTTTAGAATCCTAGTCCAGATCTGTAAAACTCAAGCTTTTCAAAAACTGAACCCAGCACACTTTGAGCTTCACGATGAAGTCTGCGAAGTCATACAGGTCAGTCATTTTACTGATGAATACCAGGACCAGAAGCATGTTAAACTTTAGTCTAAATGAGTTTTACTACAGACAGGGACACAGGAGTGGTTCACCATTAAGAAGGGTCTGCATCAGCCCATGACCAAGGTAAACACAAGCAGATCATAAAGTCTTCATACTGAATTTTAGAATACAAGGTCTTTATTTCTCTGGCATTTTTTTCACCCTGCTGACACTCAGGACCTGTCAGAGATTGTTGGCGCCCTCTCCAGGCTGATTAGTGAAGTGCAAGAAGACATAAAACACAACAAAGACGTGTGGAACAGAGTATTTGTCAGGTAAGGCCAGAGAAAAGGACCACTGGGCGGGTTTGTGTTGAGATTTGTTCAGTAACAGACAGACTTTGATAAACCTCAGTAAACCCTGAGCTGATAACAATCAGTCAATAGAATTGTTTTTTTTTCACTGCAGTGCTGTTCAGGTGGATGTCTTCACTGAAGTCTATAAGAAGTTTGATTCCCTGGTAAGATGCAGTGATAACGGTAAAACATCTATTGCCTTATTGCCTCTAATTTTATCTCTGCATGCACAAATGAGGAGATTAAGTTTGGCCACATGATAATGATGAATTATGCTATAAGCATTACTGAGATAACTGTTTAAAATTTTCATAGAAGTTTAAAAATTTGTCTAGAATTTTGGGAGAAAATTGCTTAAAAGTTGTCAGGAATTATCATGAAAATTGTTGGGGATATGTTTATATATTTTGCAGAATTTTATTTGAAGTATTGGAGGAATTCGCTCTTAAAGTTTTAGGTATTTTGATGGGAAACAGGGGGATTTATTTATAGATATTTGGGAACTTGATTGGAAATTCTGTGACAAGGGATATATTTTGACATTTGCCTAAATATTCTTATAAAATTACTTATTTTTGTAAATTCTTGGCAAATTGTTCAGAAATGTTGGGAATTTGATTGGAAATTTGGGTGAATTCTTTGGTGAAAATTGTATGTAAATACAATATTTTGGCTTTTTTTCATTTCTTTTGTTTTATTTTCTTTTGTTTCTTTAATTTATTTTATTGTATTTTAATTTTATTGTATATTTTATTTTATTATTTCATTTTGTTTTAGTTTATTTTTTAAGAAAATGTGTGTGTGTGGGGGGGGGATTCATGGAAAAATTTTTTAGAAATGTTTAAGAATTTCCACAGAAATCTTTGGCATTGTCTTGGCATTTGGGGGATTTTTATGTTTTGGAAAGCACCAGTGATTCTGAGGGATTTTTTTCTAGATATCTAGAACTTTAAAACTTTGCATTTTAAAAACATAATCTTCATGAAAACAACTTACAAGCTAAGAAATAATATTTTTGTTTTGTGATATATTTATCAGGTCCCACTTATCTCAAAGTAGGTGAAACTAAAAATGCATTCCAAACAAAAGCTCAGGTCTCAGGCGGCTAATCCTCTTCTTCTCTCTGCAGCTTGCAAAGGAGGTGAGGGAAACCACGTCCCTGATCGAGGGTCAGATGGAGCAGCCTCTCGCCAACAGCCTCTTCCCTGTTTACCTGAGCCTGCAGGCCATCCATAAAGACAAGGCGTTCCTACAGAAAAGGTCAGACATCAAACTCACAGCATAGCCTCTACAGCAGTGATTTCACATTGTTTTAGTCTGACAGCTGCCACTCCAACAGTAGGTCAGTGCCATTAGCGTCATAACCCCAAACCATCTTAATGTTCTCAGTGATTGTTTAAGATGGACTAAAAACAATAGAGGTCAATACAAGAGCACAGTAAACATTCATCCTATGTAATAATGGGCCGAGGACATCTCTATTCCCAGGAAAAAAGAAGTGCTATTTCTTCAGAGTATCTCTTTGCAAGTACATTGATTGATGCTTCGACCTTCCGACACCTTGCTCTCCATCCGGCTTGCTGAAAACTGCTGATTTGGCTAGCTTCCTTTTAAAGGCCTCATCCAAGCAGTCCTCCCAGGGGACTGTTAGCTCCAACAGAACCACCCAGACTAGAGAATAATATCTGGTCTCAAGGGGGTGGTCACAATGTGATGGAAACTTCAGTAGCCTCTTAAAGTCCACCATCAGCTGCCAGTCCCTCTCAGAGGCCAGGATGCCTGGAGATGTTTCAGCAGCTGGCCTTAGCTGATCCCCTGCTTGGATGAAGGTGATGGCATGTTTGGAGTGACCAAGTTGTCTACCGCACTGATGGCCTCAGTGATGACCTTACATTGACCTACATAGTCAAAATGCTTATTCTTTGTTTTCAAGCTACTTAGCCTAATTTATCACTTTCCTCTTAAGATTTTTTTCGAAAAAGTTTAAAAGAAAAATCAAAGAAAAGTCTACATTTGATTCAAGGAGAGGGGTCTGGCCGCTACTGAGACGCCGCCTCTGTCAGGACAGCAGTTTTCTGGTAGAACATATTTCCTAGTTTAAAGTTTTGTTTGAATACAGCTTTATTCATAAAAAAGTCTGACAGTTACTTTTGTGAAATAACCACATAGCAGATATTTCAGACTAAGAAACATTCCATTAATAAAACAGAGCATAAAAGGTCAGAGGTCTAATTCCTGGTTAAATTATGTTTCGATCCTTTGTAGAAGTAGCTACGTGAACAGTGGCTCGTTTTAGCTTCAATAACTTTAGTTAAAGCTAACATTGCTATGCTAGCTATGGAGTTAGAATTACTACCTAAGACAATGTAGCTGCATTAGCTTTAGCAATGTGGGCTTTATCAAACATAAAGCAAGCTACATAAGTAAAGAAGGTAAGTAGCATTTGTAGCCTAGTCAGCTTTAGCAAATGTAGCATAAGATAACAAAGCTAATAGAACTAAGTTAGATTTAGCTACGTTAGCTATGTAGCTATTTTACGTAAATAAAGTACGTGTTTATGAGATTTGCAAAACTGTAATAGGTGCACAGTCTTTAGCTGAGTTATCTAGCTTACATAGCTAATATAGCTTTATTAGCTTTAGCCTTAGCTACATTAGCTGCATTAGAGTGTTTTTTTGAGGACAAGATTTGTTCCTGTGAGCAGACTCTTTAGTCGTCTTCTTTTAACGTTTCAGGTCAGGCTTTTAACTTTTAACTTTTGGTATCCTAACTCTTACCTTAACCTCACTAGTCTGATTTTAGTTTGAAAGTTTATTATGTACTTCCATCCTGACACAGCAGGGGTCTGAGAGCTGAGGTCTGCAGCCAGACTCTCTTAAATTATTGACTTATTCTTAAATGGATGACCTGTATTCAGAAACTGATAAATGCCATGCACTCTAAGCTGGCAGCCTGTCCATGTTTTTCCTTAATTAGCATAAAGAAAGGCTCCTTTTATGTCCGTATAAGGGCATGAGACTGCAGGGCAGTGTGCAAACACAGACAAACAACTGTGGACTCCATTGCACTGGAAGGCTTTTTAGATTTTTCCAGTAACTTTTTCTCTGAGTTGCTTGGAGTGTTATTTTGTCTTAATGGTGAAATGGTAGCCAGGGGTACTGTTTAATCAGTGACTGGGACTTCCAGACACAGGTGTCTTTATACTACAATCACTTGAGACACATTCACTGCACAGGTGATCCCCATTTCTCTAACTGTGAGACTACTAGCACCAGCTAGCAGGACCTCTGTTGATTAGGTCAGTCACTTTAAAGGGGGTAGATATTCCTGCAGCCAGTTTTTTTACTTACATGTTTTTATTTAATTGACATCACTTTGTAGAAACAGGTTTTCACTTTCACGTTTAAGAGGTTTTGTCTTGTATGATGAGGTTTAAGGAGTTTGTATGGTTGTTTCAGGGGATTACTTGAGCTGACAAACTTTCAGGAGGCCTTCAGGGAGGCTCTGCCTTACTGGCTGAACCAGGCATTCAGCACCACCCAGGACCGGGTGGAGAGGGCTGTTCAGGTGGACCAGGTAACTTCTGTTTTGAAGCTGTATTCTAACATTTACTCTCATCAGTATTATGATGATGTTACTCTCCTCTTAGCTCCAGCCCTTGCAGTCTGGTGCTGTGCCCATCAAACACAGTTCCTCAGCGGTAGACTTGGTGGCATGTATTCAGCCCATCTGCCAGCTGTGGGAGCAGCTGTCCTGGCCGGACCCTGAGGAGGCCTTCATGCTCATGGTTAAACTCACTGAGGTACAGGGGTACCAGGGGTGGACGTTAATCAGATATTATCAGAGAATGGTGCCGTTTCATTGGCTTTGCTCTCTTTGCTATCTGCTCCAGGATGTGTGTAAGATTGTGGTGAACTACTGTTGCATACTGAAGGAGAGGGTAAGGATGCTGTCTGAGAAGTCAGACCCTGGCAGCGCCATCAACATGGTAAGGTTAAACCTGGGAGAAAATAATGAAAGGTTTTTAGGAAATAGACAGCAGTGTGTATCAATTAATGATATAATATAATGAGACTTTTTGCCACAGGTGTATAAAATCACTGCATAACCATGTAGTCTCCATTTGCGAACATTCTTCGTCATAAACGGGTCGTTCAGGGACTTCAAGCGTGGTACTGTGATGGATGCCACCTTTGCAATAACATTCGATCACAGCTGCCTGAGACAAATCCTCCAAATTCACTGGACAGACATGATTAGCAACATCAATCTCTGGAAGACAACCTACCAACTCAGGTCAGGTCAGTTATGCCGGTTTGGCAGTTTGCCATATCAACCTTGGTTCTGTACTGGTCTGGCCTCCTGATGGCCATCCTCCAGACCTGTGCCATGCCCACGCCCAACCTCTCCAGGTATCCTTCCAGCAGACCGATCCATAACGCATGCTGTCGTCCCTGGCATTTGGACTAGCCCACCGGATCCTGGACACCAAGTATGCGGGTGCCCTTCCCGCCCTTCCCATACATGCTCTTTGGAGCATGGCAGCATTAGACACACGGTATTGCCAATGATACCCAAAGATGCGCCAAAGAGAAGTTGTCACAAAGGAGTCCAGTCAGCACCTATGGCCATCAGTCAATGTCTAGGCCTCACAAGAGTATAGTAAGACCAGAGGGACCAAAGGCCAAAGTGTTCTGACTTTTGTCTGCGTGCCCAGATCCCAGGAATACCGCACTGTCTTGCCCAGCAAACCCATCACTCTATGTGCAAGTCCGAGTCTGTGGTTGATATCAGCCTTGCTGCCAAAGTAGGTGAACTGCTCTACAACTTCCATGCTCCCACCATTTACAGACGCAGATTCAATGGCAGCATCCAAGGCATCCCCAAAAACCTGGAACCCACCAACTACTAGTAGGAATTGAAATAGACAGGAGAAGATGGTGATTGATTGGGCATACTTCAGAATACCAGCGACAGGCACCACAAGAGAGGCCAACTCCTAATCCACAAGGGAAGACAAAATGAGGCTGGCCTATGAGACCTCCAGGCTGATACCATTGGGACTGGTTCCCCCTTGAACCAACAAGAAGTTTAGGCACAGGACAGAACACACTTGAGGGTCTCTGACTTTGGCACATTGGCATTAATGTTAGCACAAAAACTGCAGCAGGAGTCTCATGAATTGGTGTACATGGCCGAGCAGTTGCATGCAAACTTCACATCAGTAAGTCCAATACCAAGTGTCAAATCATGCTTCTCTGTATGACAGGCAGATGGGTGAGTCTGGGTTTGGCGAATGCCGAGAGATGTTACCTGCCGACTGCATTGTACCAACTGTGCAGTCTGGTGCTGTTTCCCCTGATAGGCCCCTGATTTCCAGAGGAGGCCAATCTTAATACTTCAGCATACCCAGACATTTTGGATGATGCTATGCTTCCAACTTTGTGGCAGCAGTTTAGGGAAGGCCCTTTTTGTGCAAACACGGCCGTGCCCCAGTGCACAAAGGACTATAAAGACATGGTTTGACAAGTCTGGTGTGGAGGCCTGCTCAGTGCCCTGACCTCAACCTCATCGAGCACCTTTGGGATAAACTGGAAAGGAGATTGTGAGCCAGGCCTTCTGGTCCAACATCAGTGCCTGACCCCATATATGCTCTACAGAATGAATGGGCACAAATTCCCACAGAAATACAGTTATAGCTGCAAAAGCGGGTCCATCTTTTTTTTAAGTTCATGTTTTCAGCACATTTTTGTCTATATAGTCTAAGTGATCAAAGTTTCCAGAAGCAGTTTGCTTGTGTCTACATGAGAAACATTTCTGGAGTTACATAAACCCTTTATAAACCTCTGCTCTCTCTCTCTGTAGCTGTGTGTGGTGGTAAATGACCTCGAGCACTTAAGGTCAGTGCTGACTCGACTGCCTACTCAGCTCAACTGGGCAGGACTCCGAGATCGAACCCAAAATGTCATAGGAGAGAGCCAGTTCCACAACACTCTGCCCTCACAGCTTCAGCAAGCCCAGAGCTTCCTCGGCAAAGAGATCCGCTCTGCTTTAGACACTCTCGGGAAGAAGGTTTGACAATTTAACATGGAACTCTTCATCATCCTTAAATCATTTAAAGTATAGAAAGCATCGTGTTCTCTCTCTGTGCTTCCTGTCTAACTCCACAGTTAAACACAGACATTGAAACTCATGTTAGAAGCATGGCAACCAGGCGGAGGATTCCCTCCAAGTCTACAGAGGATGTAGGTCACCATGATTGCTTGCTCAACACAAATACATTAAACTTTTCAGTGTTTTACTCTCAGCTTCTTTCCTCTCAAGGCTGCAGCACCTCTGATGCGCTACCTGGAGCAAGAGCTACAGTACATGAATGAAAACCTGGTTCAAGAGAACTTCAACAGGTACATAAAAGTCCTATGTTGAGTTTTTTCCTTCTATTTTGAGCTCAAATAGTTTTAATTGTTATTCAGCTTCGGTAACGTCTTTCCCCCCTCTTCTAGTCTCTTGACTCCTTTGTGGAATAACTCAGTGAAGATCCTCTACCAGATGGCTACCAAGCATCCACAACAAGAGGGGCTCATGGTGTACTGCCAGAGACTGCTGTATACACTGCAGGTACGGCTAGATAATGAAGAGCTGCTGCTGTGGCCCAAATTCCAAAAAAGTTGGGGTGCTGTGTTAAATGTAAATAAAAACAGAATGCAATGATATTCAAACCACATAAGCCCATATTTAATTTATAACAGAGCATAAATAACACCACTGAGACATTTTTACCATTTCATGGAAAATATTAGCTCATTTTGAGTTTGACAGCAGCAACACATCTCAACAAAGTAGGCACAACAAGGCATTAAAAGAATGGAAAAGTAGGTTGTACCAATGAAAACCAGCTGGAGGAGCATTTTGCAGCCAACTGGGTTAACTGGCACCAGGTCAGCATCATGACTGGATATAAAAAGAGCATTTTAGAGAGGCAGAGTCTTTCAGAAGTAAAGTTTGGGAGAAGTTCACCAATCTCTTAAAAAATATCTAAAAGTGGGGAGCAATTTTAGAAAAGTGTTCTTCAAAGTAAAATTGCAAAGACTTTGAATATCCCACTATCTACAGTCCATAATATCATCAGAAGATTCAGAGAATCTGTAGAAATCTCTGTGAGCAAGGGTCAAGACTGAAGGTTAATATAGGAGGCCTGTGATGTTTGTGCCCTCAGAGGACAGTAAATCAAAAACAGACCTTATTCTGTAACTGGAAATCACTACAAGGGCTCAGGAACACTTCCAGAAATCATTATCCAGAAACGTTGCTGTTTTCTCTGGGCCAGACATCATTTAAAATGGACTGAGGCAAAACGGAAAACTGTTCTGTGGTCAGAATGATCAAATTTTGAAATTCTGTTTTGAAAATATTGACTAAAGCCTGCATCTTTGATGGTATGGGGTTGCATTACTGCCTATGGCGTGGGCGGCTTACACGTCTGGAAAGGAACAATCTATGCTGAAACATAGATAGAGGTTCTAGAGCAACATATTCTCCCATCCAGACAACACCTCTTTCAGGAAAGGCCTTGACTATTTCAGCAAGACAATGCTACCACATACCACATTCATCACAACAGCATGGCTTCACTGGACAAGACAGTGTTCTTGCAGATCCTGAAAATTCCTTAAATTGGACTTGGACATTCCTCTATCAAATCTTTTTTTTCTGCCTGCATATGCTTGTTGCCAGTGTTAATTTCATTGGCTAAAACTATGATTAAAATTGTTCGTTGACACACGTATCTCCATGAGAAAGAGTGGACTAAGCGACTAAAAATAGATCTTTGATGACTAAAACTGACAAAAACTAAGTTTAGTTTTCGTCAAGATGATTAAAACTAGACTAAAATGTAACTTCGTTTTTGTCAGACATTTAAAAATTCGTGACATTTCTTCACTGTGGGTAAATCTGCCAAAAATACAATGTATCGGTATCCATTCTGCCTCTCAGCTGTAGAAAGCAGGGACCCAGGTTTAGTAGGGTGCATAAAACACACTACCATGATTTGATACCAGATTCAGGCAAGAGAGTAAATTCTTGGACCAAAAGTAAAGACTAAAATGTGAGGACTCTATATGGACTAAAACTATGAAGAGTAGAAATGACTAAAATGTGACTAAAACTAAACAGCATTTAATCTAAAGACTAAGACTGGGACTAAAATTAGAAAAGCACTCTGAGAGCGCAGACCTCCGCCATTAGCCTTATCTCCCAATAGGGAAGAATCCTTCAAAAAAATTCCTGGATCGTTCCCATGTGCCCCCCACCGCGGCATTCGCTGATTACTCCCTCCCTGGTGGGATGGAGACACGGTGAGGCAAAGCACTGGCTTCGCTACATGTGGACTGTCATGGCGGAAGCACCCATGGTCTCACCGGACGACTGGAAGTCATGGCAGAGGGCGAATATTCCTCTCTTCCTCCCAGGATTGTGAGTATTCTCGCTACAATTTGCTGTCTTTCTCTCTGTTAAGCTCCGACTCGTCTCCTGGACCAGGCGTGCGTCTTTCAAACTCTATAAACTCCAAAACTTTGAATAGAAACACACCCAAAAATGCTGCTAAGATTGAAGTTACTCATGTCCGCCATCTCCTGGTGTAAAGTGGTAACAGCGCAGACCTCCAATATTAGCCCTATCTCCCAATAGTAAAGAATCCTTTAAAAAATTCCTGGATCCAGATGCTGATCTGGATTAGTCCCAAAATCTAATCAGTTCTTCCTTATGCCATTTCTGATATTTCCTGAAAATGTCATGAAAATCCGTCCATGACTTTTTGAGTTATGTTGCTAACAACCAAACAAACGAACAAACCCATCCGACCACATAACCTCCTCGGCGGAGGTAATTAAAAAAGCTGTCAAAATCAGCACTCCTTGTTGCATATGTTATGATAAATATCACTTGACTATACATTGATAGAAAAGGGGTATTAAATGTACCAGAAGTCATCAAATTTGGCTGTATGTGAACAAAACATCTCTTTGCCCTGTATTAATTGACATTTTATGAACAGTGCATTAAACCAGATAATTCAGCTCTGTCCAGTGTGCTGAGTAATCTCACATGCCTGTCATTTTTGACCATTTGCCACACCAAAATTGAAACAAATTTTTATTATCCCAGGTATTAAAAAAGGTCTTAAGAAAGAATCTAGTTGGTGAACAGGTCTGCCTGCAGTCTTGACCTTTCAACAATAGAAGCATGTGGAGTATCATAAAATGAAAATCAGACAAAGTTGACCCAGGACTGTTGAGCAGCTAGAATCCTACATCAGACAAGAATGGAACAACACTCCTCTCCCAAAAGTTGAGCAGCTGGTCTCCTCACGTCTCAGATATTTACAGACTGTTGTTGAAAGAAGAAGGGATGCCACACAATGGTAAACATGACCCTGTGCCAACATTTTTGAGATGCGTTGCTGCCATTAAATTCAAAATAAGCTAATATTTTTATGAAATGGTAAAATGTCTCGGTTTAACACTTGATATGTTGTTTATGTTCTACTGTAAATAGAATATTGCTTTATGAGATTTTTACCTTTTTTACACAGTGTACCAACTTTTTTAGAATTAGGGTTGTATATTCAGACTGTGGCATGCTTTTGAAATTCAGTTGACTGTATTTTACGGTATTTGTTCTTAAACTTGTATTTCTGTTCATAGATTTTATGTTCTACTGTGAATAAAATATGGGTTTGTGAGGTTTACAAATCATTGCATTCTGTTTTCATGTACATTTTACACAGCGCTCCAACTTTTTTGGTATTGTGGTTTTAGGATTGACCTAATGCACAGCCCTATGATACATTTAATATTGTGTTTTGTTACTGTCAGTGCTTTGAGCAGTGCTTCCATGCTCACGGGAACGGGCTTCCTCTGACTACTCTCCACTCTGATGATTACAAGGTAGCTACATGCCTCAACAGCTGCTTATCACCTAGAATTAACTACATTTATTCTCCAAGAATTAAAAGGCATATCCTTCATTCTTATATCCTCCTTTTCTCTTGGTCCCAGATTCTTAAAGGTCACCTCACACACAACTCTCTGAGCAGCCAGCAGCTTGTGGAGAAGTTCTTTGAAAGAAAAATATGGGAGCAGGTGAGACCACCCCAGAGAAAATCCCCCATCAGATCCAGTCTAGGCCACACTAGTTCCTCAAACCTTCTTTCTGTTTCTTCTGTATTCATGGCAGAATGTGTACAGTGGAGAGAAATATGGCGCCGTGACTCTCCTGACTTCATACAGGAGATCAGACCAGAGACTCAGAGTTGAGGTGCTGAATGCAGTCAACCTCTTACCAATGGACTCCAATGGTAAAACCATGCAGAACAATCACAGTATAAATGACTATCTTTGTGAAATGCAGTATGACCTCTCATGATGACATATTGTTTTGATCCTTCTTCAGGTTTAAGCGATCCGTTTGTGCAGCTCTGTCTCGAACCTAGCCACATTTTTCCTGAGGTGGAGCTTCGGAGCACTCAGATCAAAAGCTGTGATCTCAATCCACTCTTCGATGAGGCCTTTGAGTTGTGAGTTGCTGACCTATTGTTCATGTCTCAGCTTTCACTTTTCTGGAAGTTTCTGCCCTTCCTTTTCTCTGACCCCTGATGCCTTTTCTCTGTATCACAGTCTGGTGTCTCTGGACCAATGCCAGACTTCAGGGGCCTGCCTGGTGGTGACCGTTCTAGACCATGACATCTTGAGGACTGATGACTTTGAAGGGGAGGCCTTCCTGGCTCTTAAGGGCATACCAGGAGTTGGTGGAGGAAAGGAATCCGATGGACTCAGTTCACAGCCAGATACCATCCCTGCACAGATCCGACTGCCTCTGATGCATCCTAAACCCAACGGTATGATCCATTAGCGGGTTTAAATCTGAGAATAAGGGAGTGAAGATTTAAAATAACAAACATTAAAACTGGCATAGTTACAAGGGAATGAAGGAGCAAGTGTCTGCTGATTAACTGGGGAAAAAACGAGTAAATGGAAATGATAAAGTGCTGAGTAAGTATTCAAACAGTATGTTTACATGTAGTAAAAACTTTTATTGTGTCAGTGTGGCGAAACTAGACCTTTAGAATGCATGTAAACATGTTAGCCTGACTGAAATCATACAAAATCACATTTCTGAAAGCAGACTAACTCAGATAAAGCATTTGACTATGGCACAAAAAGCTTTGCACACCTGGATTGGGGGAATTTCTGCCATTCTTCTTTGCAAATCCTCTCAAGCTCAGTCTGAGGTTTGAAGCACTGCAGAACAGGCTCCATTCAGTTTTCCCTCAACCCTAGCCAGTCTCCGAGTCCCTGCTGATGAAAAACACCCCCACAGCATGATACTGCCACCACCATGCTTCACTGTTGAGATGCTGTTGGGCCGATGATGAGCAGCATCTGGTTTCCTCCTGACATAACATTTAGAACTGAGATCATACAGTTCAATCTTGGTTTCATCAGACCAGAGAATCGTGTTTCTCACAGTCTAAGGGTTCTTCAGGTGCTTTTTTGCAAACTCCAAGTGGGATTTCACGAGTTTTGCACTAAGGAGAGGCTTCTGTCTAGCCACTCACCTATAAAGCCCAGATCAGTGGAGGGCTGCAGTGAAGGTTGTCCTTCTGGAACTGTGTCCCATCTCCACACAGGATCTCCTGAGCTCAGTCAGAGTGACCATCAGGTTCTTGGTCACCTCTCTTACTAAGGCTCTTCTCCCTTGATTGCTCAGTTTGGCCAGGCAACCAGCACTTGAAAGAATCCTGGTTGTGCCAAACTTCTTTCATGAGAATTATGGAGGCCACTGTGCTCTTGGGGACCTTTAATGCAGAAGTAAATATTTGTAGCCTTCCCCAGATCTATGCATGTCAACAATCCTGTCTCTGAGCTCTGCATTGCTTGTTTTTTGCTCTGATACGCATGGTCAGCATTAAGGCCTTCCATAGAGAGGTGTATGCCTTTCCAAAATATGTCCAATCAGTTTAGTTTACCACAGGTGGATTCCAATCAAGGTGTAGAAACATCTTGGCAACAATCAAGAGAAATGGGATGAACCCGAGCTAAATTTCGAGTGTTTTTGCAAAGGGTCTGAATACTTACGTCAATATGAAATTTCAGGTTTTTTTTTTTATTTTCAATAAATTTCCAAAAATTTCAAAAATTCTGTTTTCACCTTATTGTGATGGGGTGCTGATAGGGATGCATGATATCGGATTTTGCCAATATCTGATATACTGATATTTACAGATTCATTTTAACCAATACCAGTATTTAACTGTTTTACATAACTAAAAATTCATTCCTTTGAACACAAGTTAAGGTTTGAGGATGAAAAAGGAAACGAACTTTCTTAAATAAAAAACACACTTCAATGTTTAAAGAATGAGGATGAATAAAGAAAAAGATCTCAGCTTGCATAGGTCTGTTGGCCCAGCCTAAATCAGCCTAAAAATTTTACAGTTGACATATGCTAATTTTCATGGCCAAAAAAATTGGATTTAAATATCAGCAGAAATTATTATATCTGCCAATACCGATATCATGCAACCCTAGGTGTTGAGTGTAGATTAATGAGAATAAAGCTGCATTTTTTCCTATGTAGCATCAGGCTGCAGTACAATACTTTGCAAATGCACTGTAAATGTATTATTATTTAGCATAAATTCGTTCATCCTGCAGACCCTGAACCTGTTCTTCTCCACTTTTTCAGACGACAACATCCTGAGGCTACTGGAGTCCAGGAAAGGAGAGCGAGAGACTCAGGCTTTTGTAAAGAAGAGAAGACAGAGAGAGAAGCAGTCCCAGGAGGCGGCTCAACTGTAACAAACACACGGACAATGTCTTCCTCCAAAAATATACAATTTGTTTTAATGATCTGTACCAAAAACAAAGAAAAGTCCACTCAGAAAGAAACACTGTTGTTGTATGCGCTGTGTGTGAACAGGATGCTGAGCATGGGTTTATCAGACCATCACAGTGATCATGAACAGTTTCACATCTGTTTTAAACCTCATACGTCTTTACACACCTGTCTGCTTCCTCATGGTTCATCTAATCAGTGCAAGAGATGAATTTGACATCACCTAACCATGTCACGACACTGAAATGTCAAAACCTACTACAACTGTAAAAATTATGGCAGAGAAACCTGTCACACAATGATTTAAAATATGGGTCTGTTAAACAAAAGTACATTTGTGTTAACATGAAAAGTAAAAATAAAGAAAATATGTAATTTTGAAGACTACACGAGTTAACTGAGTACATTTGCTTTGATTGTGTTAACATGCTTTCCTCTTCCAGTTTATGTAGAAGAATATTAGAGAAAACCTGAGAGCTTTAACAGAGGCCATCTGTTGTAACTTAAAAAAAAATTACTAAATTTTAAATACTTTCTCTTATCATTCAACAGTAATTGAAATTTTCAATTTCTCTTGCTAAAAACTGGATATAATCTAGACAAGTGCTACCAGCAGACTGGTATGACGGCCCCCTTTGGGTTGGAGCCTGTAAGACCTGTAATCTTGATAGGAGAGCTCATTAACCCCAGGGTTAAAGAGCGACTGTGTCATTTATCCATCTGGAAAGTTTAGAGATCGTTGTCTGTGTCCAGAAACCGTAGGCCAGTGACTCATTTAAACACCTATTTAATGAGAGAATTGTTTTACGTTCACCCCTATTTTATCATGTCTACTTCATCAGGTATAGGTTGTTGAAGTCACATGATCCTAATCGAATGCTCCATGGAGGGCAGGAAGTGGAGGACAGCCATTAGGAATGAATGAGAACAGAAAAGTCAGCATGTAAGAGCTTTAAATGGATTTTTACGCTGCAATTTTCATCAGAAGATTTCTACATACATTGAGTACAGTCCATACACTTAAAAAAAAAAAAAAGAGATTTTTGCCACAGTTTAACCGATATACCTGGCGTGGAGGCATTCAATATCACAGCTTACTTAAAGGTCACGCATTTTACCCTTTTAAGACAACTTTATATTGGTCTCAGAATTCCCCAAAACATGTCTGTGAAGATTGTTGCTGAAAAAAAAAATTCCAGTATTGGATTTTTGCATGTCTAAAAAGCCCTCTGTTTCAGCCCTGCTCAGAACGAGATGTTTCTGTCTGTGGCTTTAAATATTAATTATCTGTTTGACTCCACCCCTGACCCCGCCCCTCTCTAGACATAGATGTGGCTCTCCTGATCCTCCTCTCAGCTACCTCCAAGTTTAGTCATAATTCTGCCAGTGATAAATTGTAGTGCAATAAGTTTAATGGGCAGTAAGTGTGAATAAATGACAACTGCATGACCTGAAACCTTACAGATGGATAAATGACACTTAGAAATATGTGGTCTTACCATCTAGTTTATGCCTTTACCATCAAGACATTATCAATAACTATGGATATAGATGCTTCATAGTTGGAGAAGATTTTACAAACTGTTTTCATTGATCAGGAATAATGGGTGAAGAACAGTGTTGCTGGTCTAGAGCAGAAACGTGTCAGATATACTGGTGTTCCTAGCACTGGAGAAATTATTCATCCTAGACTCCACTTTAAAAGCTTTCACTTTGTCGCCCATTAAACTGATCACTCATCAGTAAACATCTTAAAAGTACAAAAACCAGGTCAGTGCTAGTGTTGTTACCACGTTATAAAATGACCTCCACACAACTCTGAACGGCGGTTGAGATCCAAGGCTGGTATTTGCGGAATCAGGGGGGAACTGGTCTGGAATCTGTGGTGGTCCTAGAGGGCTGTGAGGTCAAGAAAGCGGTTGATCCATGGTCTGTTCAGGGCAAAGTGGGCACTCTGTGGAGGTGGAGCAGCTCTCACACTGTAGTCCATGACCACAGGATAGGGACACTGAGCCCTGCTCCCCACATGTAACACAGCACTGTCTCTGTTTCCTGTAAACCACCTAGAAAAACACAAGAGGGAAATATTAAACCCACTACACAGGACTTAAATTTGATTAAAGGAAACCCAGAGCTGAGTACGATGAACAAAAACACTCATCCTAAATATAACACTCAAATAAGAGCACACAATGTAGGGCCCAGTCAATCTATCTAATATTATGTTCTTTTAATGTACAACCTCAACTTCAAAATAGTGAAAATACTTTTTACTCAGCGCCCCAACTTTTTTGGAATTGGGGTTGTAGAATGAATGCAGTAAGATTATTTTCCCCAAATGGTTCAGCTCTAGTCAGGGGTCTGTGGTATTACCTGCTCCACAGCATGTAAACAGCTACACAGCTGAGCCTGCAAACTGAGGACCGACTCCAAGGGTAGTCGGTGCAGTAGCTGCAGCTGGTGCAGTGCTAGATGGGGATTGTCTCCACTTCTTAAGCTCTCCAGCGCCTCCTGCAGCAGAGAAGCCTGTCTTTGTGCCTCCTCGTCGGCCTGTCTGGCTCTCTCTGCTTCCATTGCTAATCGTGCTGCATGGGCACGGGACTCCTCGGCGTCTGCTTTCAGAGCAGCCCACGACTACAGGTGGCAAAAAAGAAAATGTCAATTTAAAGCTCAAATTCAGCAAAATATTCCCAAACATAAAACATGCAGATAAATACATTTAGGCTGGTGCCACACTAGAACATTAAGGCCTGCTTTTAGGCCTGACTAGCCTTGACCTAACTATGTGGTTTATCAATAATTTTCTTCAATACTCTTCATGCTTGTGGTCTTAATAAAAGCAAATTATTTAACAATTTTTTGACAAGTCAAAGCTTCCCAAATATAGTAGTGAATAGGATTTTTGCATTCACGCAATCTCAAATGTCCATCGGGGGTCAGGAAATGAGGAATAGCCCTTAGGAATGAACAGGAATGGAGGACAGTTAGTACTTTAAAGCTCTAAGTCACGGGTGTCAAACTCAAAGCCCAGGGGCCAAATCCGGCCCATGGTTCAGTTATTCACGGCCCAGAAGACAGTGTCATATTCTTTTTATAACTGGACCTGAAATATGAGGTCTGCAGATTTCCTCCAGTATAAAAATGTAAACTTAACCTTGATTATATCAAATATCCTTAAGTCATAAAAATATTTAAAAAATATAAAGAGTAAAAATAATTAGACAAAAAGAAATGTGGGAAAAGAAATTCATTTGTGTTTTCATTTCATATTTTCAATTTTGCATAGCACAATTATGACTTCTATCAGTTATTTGAACTTTTATCTTATGTTTTGACCTCTTACATTTATTATTTTGACTTTTAAGTAATATTTTGGCTTTTTCTATTTATAATTCAGACTTTTTATCTCATGTTTTGACCTTTTAGGTTACAATTTTAAATTTTAAGTCATATTTTGGCCTTAAAAATGTGATTGTGACTTTCTTTTTTTTTATTTGCCTTCTAATTATTATTTTAAAATCTAATTTTGTGTTTTGACCTTTTTGCACTAATAAGTTTAAATTTTTATCTCAGATTTTTAATTTAGCTTATCATTTTGACTTTTTAAATGTCAAAATCATTTATCATCAGTGCTTATTTTTTCCCCATAATTTATTACTGGAGAAAATGAGGTTGACAGTTGGGTTAAAAGTGGACCCTGTTGGGCCATCAGGTTAGCCCTTAATTCAGAATCTGGCCCCTTCTGTGATTGAGTTTGACATCCCCGCTCTAAATGGACCTCTATGCTGCAATTATCATCAGAAATGCTCTACTTGCATTGAATATGATCCCTACACTTTACAATAAAGTAAAAAAAGACTTACCAAACATGGAGACGATCAATATCACAAATACTCAGTCCTGCAAACCTCCTTCAGTCTGGCATCTAGTCAGATGAAGGGAGCCAAGACTCTAGAACAGTCTAGTACTGAGCTATGATGCTAGCTGAGCCCCTTTAACATAAACTAAACAGTGATATGCTATCACCTGAATAAACATTGTAGGGTGAGTGACCGAGTGATGAGAAGCCGTTCACAAACGAGCTTGTGCTACGAAACAGCTCCTCAATGTAAGCCATGGTAGCTACCTCCTGTTTGAATGCCAGTTTCCTTTCCTTCACCCTTTGCCGATTTAATCCACATTTAAGAAGCCAAACTGGAACCAAATGAAGATCCTTTAGGGAGCCAAACAACCAAATCTACTGAGCTGAGCCAAATGATCAGATCTCTTAAAAGAGATGGATATCCTGTCACAGTGAGCAAGACTGGAGGTTGGTGAGATGTATATCAGCTGAGGAAACAAGGGCAGGATCAGAGTTTAAAGAGCTAAACCACGACAAAACTGGACTGCTTTGTGGAAATGGTAGTGTGACACCGCTTGTCCAGGCTTTAGACAGAAGCTTTTTAAATTTCCTGCTTGCCGCCATTTTTCTGTGAGTTTTTTTTGCCTGTATATTTCACTAGTTTTGGGACACAAAAGTCGCTTCAGCATTAAGAATATTTTCATTTTTACAATTTGAGTGCCTGGCATAGTTGTAAAAAGCTGAAAACATGGCCTTTTTGGGAGAGTTTCTCTATGCAGAAGTCACTTCTTTCCTCCCAACAGGAGTTCTCTGCTGCTTTGTGAGATCATCTTCAATATGCAGAAATTGCCTGATGATAATTGCAGCATTCAGGTCCATTTAGAGCTTTAATGTTCTAAGTTCACGTAACTGCAACAACCTACTGACCAAGGACTGAAACTAGTATGTAGCCAGTCCTACTACAACAGAACCGTTCACTACCAACCTGAGCGGTGTGTCTCCAGCTGTGACCCCACTGCTTCAGAGCTCTGTGGGCCTCCTCCAGCTCCTGTTTCAGCCTCGAAGACTCTGCACCAGGGCCAGAGGGCAGGAGGGTAGGGGGTGTACTAGGGGAACCCTGGCCTGATGGAAAATGTTCCCAGATATTTGTACTCATACCATTTAGACCTACAAAGGAGAGAGAAAACATTTAAATGATTGAAGACAGAACAGCTACGCCACTTAGTGTCGTAAATATAATCCCACAAACCTAAAGAGCTATGAGATGGTCCCAGAAATGTGCTTTCTGATTGGCCAGGTTGAGGCAGGTGAGAGGAAAAGAATGGTGAAGCGTGCGGCCTGATAGGTGGAGATGGTGAAGGGGAGCTAAAAGGAGCAGAGCTGCTAAAGGATCCTGGGATATTGACAGGGGCTGAACTCTGAAACTGGCTACCTCCTACAAAGAAGAAAATAAAGAGTGTTTACTTTCATAAACAAATGTGGTCATGTTTAAAAGAAGTGTGTTTATTCTTGTCTCATTAAAAATACCAAGAACAACTCCCACACTGGGGAGCGCAGAGCTGCTCTCCAAGCTTTTCTCCAACGCCGACACACCAAAATCATTCAGGTCGAGATCATCCAAGGCGGACTCTGGTATTTAAAAAAAACACCACCAGAATATATTCGCCAATACTTTTATTGTCATACAGGCTTGACATGTGGATCAAGTGTTTTCATTGCTTACCAACAACTGATTCCACAGTCTCACTGGTGGGGTAGAAGGGCAGGGCGTTAGCATTCATGCCCGAAGAAATGCTGGATCCTGGGGGTCCAAGAGGGGCGGGACTGGGTGGTGTGGCAGCCAAACTGGAGGGGATACTGGAGGACAGACTCAATGGGCTTCCCACAGGAAGAAACACTAACAGATCCTGAGAGAGGGAGAATGTTGGAGGAGGTATATAACGAGACAGAAATTAAATGAAAAACAGGATTTGTGACTTAATTTATTCTTATGTAACTGTTTTCCCAAAGAAAGTTACCTGGGAAAAAACAGATTTGGGATATATGATGTTTTCGTAAACAGTCGAACTGTTCCCATATGTTTTCTTATTTTGATGGATACCATGTCCTTGTAAGGTGGAAGCTTGTGCTTGATTTAATGAAGAAACTCTCTAATTATGCCAACAGGGCATGAGACTGCAGGGCAATGTGCGCACACAGTAGTCACACAGGAGAAGGAGGATTGGGTGATTTCTGTTTTTCATTCTGTCAAACCTTTCCCAAATTTTACAGGGGTATACAGTATTACCTCCAGGTGTTTAAAAACCACATTACAAGCATTTGCCCTCATGCATGTGCAAGCACAGCAAGTGGAGCAAGCACCTCTGCAGGTGCTTCATTTAATCCTTTACCAAAATGCTTCCAGTCAAATAAGGCACTGATTGATGGGGTTGGATAGCTCAGTGGGTTACATGGCTCATTTGGTATGGGAGTTCTATGGTTCAAATCCCAGTGCATAATCCTCAACTCCTGGAACACCTGTCTACCTATCAGATGTACATAGCTTTTGATAAAAACATCTGCTAAATAATATTATAACATTGTTGTAACATTACAGGTGTGCTAGGAGTGATTTTACCCTGAGTCAAACAATCTTCTGTCTCCTTTTGTCCCCTCTCTAGCTGGTTTCCATTACAGTTTTTCACAAAACAAAAGCCATATTTATTAAATTACAACTGAGTACAACTGCACTTTTTTAGTTTTAGGCATGAGCCTTGCAATTTTCGTAAAATCTCATCACGTGAGACTCTGCTGCAAGGAAGATGGACGCTCCAAACCTGTTGCGTGTTGGTACAGTTATGATTACATCTACAGCGGTTGCCTTGACAATTTTAAACAAAGGACGAAAGCAACGGATGATAGTTCAGAGGCAAAGTCTGTATGCTTGCAAAAGCCACGAATAAGGGTGTAAGTATGATGTTAAGAAAAGTCTCATCTCCTCTTTTGTCCACATGTACCGCGCCATCTTGTCTTGGAGTTAACTGGTCATGTGACACCGTACATTATGTCCTGTGACGTGTTAATGCATATAAAGTGTTTCCATTGCACTTTTGCAATATATTTCTGTATTGAAACGTCTGAAAAACTATTCTAGAGGTTTTTTGGAAATTCAGTTGTTTCCATTACCACTTTCTTACTGCCCTATTTAGATCTTTGGCATTTCTAAGGGTAATAGAAAGTTTCTGTCTCTCTTCCACCAATGTTGAAGGGAAATGTGAGAAATAATAATCCACAGTTACTGTCATATAGTAGCTAAGAATGTGAAGGTATGTTCCATGGTTTTTAACAGATAAAAACTGGCCTTAGTTCCAATTTATTTATGTGTTGTGCAGCCTGGTGAGCCCTGTACTGCTGCAAGTTCACTTTATGGGAAGTTTCTAAAAAGCTACAGACTACTTTGGAGCCTAACAAGCACCAATAATCTTCATCTGTGTTTTACATAAAAAGGGGTTAAGATACTGTATATTTAAATGTTTTAAAAACAAGTCAACAAACTATTGCAGGCTGTTATCAAGCAAAAAGGAGACACAACTGACTATTAGCATCAGAGGGTTGATAATTCAGACCCTGGTAGTTTTTGTTTTGGTGAAATAATTTTGTTTCTGTGTGCAAAGTAAAATAAGGTTAGCATCCAATATAAAACTTCCTTCATCTGCAGCTGGATAGCTCAGTGCTTTACATCTCTAATACTGGTACAGGAGAGTAGAGGTTCAAGTCCTGGTTTAGGTGCCATCAGTTTCTTGTGTGGTCCCTTGGACAAGATCCCTAACACCATTAATACCAGTCACTCTGGATAAAAGTGTCTACTAAAAGACCTCATACCATACTCTTTCTCGACCTATATGATTTTTTTTTTTAAACACCTGGCGTAAATACTGCAATAAAGATTTAGGGATGGTTTAAAGGTATTAAGACACTCTTCTTGACTAAGTGAATTTCAGAATCTTTCTAAAAAGGCTTTAGTGGGTTTTAAGAACACATTTCTTCTCAGAACAGTTAGCAAATAAGGCCCACTGAGAGAATAAGGTTGTAATTATACCTGTTTGCTTTGTGTTGATGACAACTCTCTGTTCCGCTGCTCTAGGGCAAAACTCCTTTGCTTTGCCTGAAATCACAAAACAAAAATGATATTAAAAAAGCACAGGCAGCCAAAGATTCACAAGCAAAACCTCTGCAGCACAATCAGGTTATCCCAGCATCTTAACAGAGGCCCACATGTGAGAAAAAGAGTCTGAGGGATCAAAAGCATTATCCTGAAAAAAGCTGGTAAAAACCAGCCTGTAGTAGTAGCTCCAGTGTCAATCATGAATGAATATTTAGCTATGAAGTGACAAAACCACTAAAATTCTCTTCACCACGCCCTTCATTCTGATTCTGTGTTGTTTTTTAAAAAAAGGTGCTATCCCTCCTTTCTTACCTGATCCTCCCTCTCAAACCCCGGCGCTCTGCAGTACCCTCCCTCTCCTGCCCACGGAGACAGAGGCTCTACTCCTCCACTCACGTCTTCACACAGAGACAAAACACTTCCTAGAAGTCCTTGCTCTGCAACACAAGATACTGCAGATGGGGAGAAAGGGTCTGAAATGGCACCCAAACCGGGCCCAGGCCCCATGCTGTGTCTGCTGGGGCTTGATGAAGCTTCCTGGGCAGGTAGAGGGTCTGGAGGTCTAGGGGGTGGAGGGGAGCTTGGTGTGGGGAATGATGGTTCTTCTGGAACAAAGGGCTCTGGAGAAAAAAAGTAAAATACAAAGCTGATTAAAAAATGAATTCTCAGGTGGTTGTTGAGAGAATCTTAGAGATGTAACGCTGTGACTTACTTTCAACATGAGCAAAGGCACAGAAAGGCCCTCTGGGACAGCTGCCGCACTGCTGCATGTCATTACACTTGGTGGATTTATAAATCTGTGAAAAATGAACATATTTATGTTAATTTTAAAAATTATTTAGAAGGTCTGGTTCTTTTTCATCAGGTGTTCTTCGTCTCTCCTTGGGACCGTTTCTCAGAGTATAGTTTTCATTGTCCTCTACTGTTCCATCCTCATTTATGTAAAAATATTAAACTGCAGAAACGGCTCCAACTTTGACTTCATACTTACGTATGAGAGGCAAATATGCTGTAAAATGATACCGTGTTCAGTATCTGCAATGTGTTATGAGTACAGATATTTAGGCTTGGTATCGGCCAATACCTGATTCTAGGGTGTAACGATGCATTAATGTATATTGATTCTTTGGTGATTAATCATCCAATCAGACTGATAGTAAGTCAAATCATTAATCTACATGGTCACCTTTAAGCTATGCTTTTATTTTGAAATTCCTCCTGCACGTCTACCAACAGTTCCCACCCTGCACGTCCTAGACAAGCCAGCGGTAATGCCAGTTTCTAAAGGTTAGCAGCCGAGATGTAGAGGATATCCACTCCTCTCTCTGGACAAATGTCAGACAGAGGCTACAGCAGGACTGGCCTCTCTAAGTATTTTGCCGACTATGTCTACATTTTTATCCTTATACAACCGCTATCGTTCGTGGATAAAAAAACACCCTCCACCTGTTATAGCATCAATGGTTCCAGGCTAATCATAAGGGGCAAAGTGTTTTGCTGCATGCCCCCTTTGATACACAGACTGAAGCCTGAAGTCCTTTATTAGATTTATAATTAAGATAAAAAATTGTCCAACTTCGACGTGATCAAATCAGTCAGTATGAAGCCACTCAAAACATGTGAGATCACCCTTCAAAATTAGCTAAAACTTTACCATAACTCCTCCATTAATCAAATTGCAAAAAAATGAAAATGAACTAAGTGCCACATTAACAGGCTTCTATGTAAAGTAGGAAATGCTGAAATAGAACAGAAATAACTATTCAAGTTCACATACGTGTAAATAAGTCAAATATACAAATCTAAAATAGGAAAAAAGAGGCCAAATGACTGTATCGTGATCATGAAAGGATGAAAAAAATTACATATTGCTAAAGACTGAAGGCCCAGGGGCCAAATCTGGCCCGTGGTGCATAATATCCGGTCATGGCATATTTCCATTAAAACTGGCCCTCCAGTATGAGGTCTGCAGATTTTCACCAGTATAAAAATGTAAACTTAACCATGAGGATTTAAAATATCCTTGTTTAAGTCATCAAAATCTGAAAAAGTAAAGAGTGAAAATCAAGAGATTTCATTTTGGAAAAGAAAGTTTGTGTTTTCATTTCATGTTTCTCAAACAAATGTAGGATTCAGACTTTTTATTCCATACTTTGACCTTTTCAATTCGTAACTTTTACTTTTTATATCATATTTTGACCTTTCAGACTCACAATTTTAAATTTTAAGTCATATCTTCACCTTTTATACTCATTATTTCAAACTTTTCCTCTTATTTTGACCATTTTAATTCCCTAACTTTGGCTGTGTGATGCCATATTTTTACCCTTTAGATTCACAGTCTAATATTTTAACTCATGTTTTGACTTCCAAACTCATGAAATTTATTCAAAAACACAACTTTTCTATTTTAATTTTGTTTTGATCTTTTTTCTTACTTTTTGAAATTATTTTCTTGAGCTTTAAATTTATCGGTTTGACTTTTTTAAATTTCAAAATGATATATTATCAGTGCTTTTTTCATATTTTATTACTGGTGAAAATGAGGTTGACAGTTTATGGTTGAATGTTGACCTGTTAGGCTCTTAGGTTAGACCTAAATCCAGAATCCGGCCCCTGCTGTGGTTGTGTTTGACATCCCTGCTATAGACTGTTCAGAGTACATGTAAGGAAATAAAAAAAGGTTTGTACTTAAAATGTCCATAAAAGGTTCCTGTTTTAATGAAATTTGTGTCCCTCCGTTTTTAGTAATTTCACCCAGATCTTTGTTCCTTTTGTTTAAAAATGTTTTGATGTGTATGCATGTATGGATATCTTCTTTTATTGCAAATTAGTTTTTGAAAATGAGTATCAAATGTTATGTCTGAAAGAGGGTGGGTGGGTTGATGTCAAATGTATTTATATGTTCTTATTTTTGTTAATGTAAAAAAGGAAAATATCTACAATATATTGCCTGTAAATTATTGTGGATTATGTTACAAAACAAAACAAAAAAAAAAACATTCCAGAAAGAAAAAATGTTTGGGTTTTTTTTGTTTGTTTTTTTAATGCAGAAACTTTTCAGAAATTGTACGGCCAAAGCTAATTTTTTCTGTAACTGCTGGAAGATTGTGTATAAAATCGTCTGATATGGATTGAAGGCTCCAGTTTGGAATTGAAATTGTATCGTGGCAGTCTTTGAGATGTTGGAAAATATCATATCATTGTCCATATTATCGACACTGTATCATATCATGATCTGGTATTGGGATCTGGTATCGTGATCTGGTATCATGATCTGGTATTGGGATCTGTGTATCCCTTTTAAAAAAACACAAACCTCTGGGTGGAACTGTTGCTCTGTTCTTGTGTGGCAGTACTGACATCCCTCTGCTCCCTCACATTTACTGGGATCGCCCCATTCTTCACTCTGTTTCACAGCAGGACACGGCAACGCTCTGCAGCAGCAAGAACCAACAACAACTTTGTTAAAACATCCACAAATGGTCAAATCAATACAGACATTCAAACATGTTACAGTGTGTTTTATAGCACCTGTATTTGTGTTTGTGTGGGCTGCGCCTTCGGTCTTTGCTGTTATGGTAGTATGGACACGCATAGCCCTGACGACACAGACGGGGTGGTTTCTTGCAGAGTTCAGTCTTATAGTGGGACAGCACATAGTTGTTGTCTAAGGATTTAAACACAAAAGGAGACAGTGAGGTAGGCACAAGGTGAGTGCTGATAACTAAAACATGTAATTATACAAGTTAATGGAGTTCCTTTAATCACAGAGCAAAAAAATGAGGCTTTCATACATTAATACAATATTGTATTTTCAGCTGGCATAATCTTTGACTGATCTAGCTACAGCGTGTGCCTAATTACAGCTTACAATGATCTTATTATTTTCTAAATCAGTTCTACAACTGCAGTTTCTTAGGGCAGCAATCAGACCACATTTAACCCTACGTTCTAAAACATAGCCCACTCATTTAAAAAGCTACATGCACAGAAAAGTTGAGATACCACTATAGCTGAAAGGGGTAATGTAAATGGACTCCTGCCCTTGTCTCAGTATACATGCACAGCCAGAGAGGGGTTATGTTTGTAGGGGAGCATGCCCAGATCCACTAGGGTAGATGGCAACCTCTTCGGATCATAACAGTACACCCTCAAAAAGACCTTACAAATCAGCCAGCAGCTGGCTTTTTACATGGATTTTTCTACCATATCTGAGTGTGCTTTTATGTGTTTTGCACTGAGGAGAGGCTTCCATCCAGTCACTCTGCCATGAAGCCCAGCTCAGTGGAGGGCTGCAGGGATGGCTGTCCTTCTGGGATGTTGTCCTATCTCCACACAGGATCTCTGGAGCTCAGTCAGAGTGACCGTCAGGTTCTTGGTCACCTTTCTTACTAAGGCCCTTTTCCCTCAATTGCTCAGTTTGGCACAACCAGCTCTTGGAAGAGTCCTGATTTGATATTAGGATGTTATAGGTACAGTATTGTTTTAGCACCTCTAAATGTGTGCATCCTGAACCATGTCTCACTTAAACCTTTCACAACGTATCAGTTCTCCCTGAAATGCACCAATCTAGACTTACCTTGCCAGCGTGGCTCTTCACTGAGGATTTTCTCTATGAGGGCTGTACTTGCTGCCTGTCCTGACTGTCCATCACCCCCTCCTCCCTCTGTGGCTCCTGGGCCCCCCTGAGACTCCATAACCTGCACCTCTCTGTAAGAAAGAAATGTGTGTGAAAACTATTTGTTTCCCATTGCAGCACTAATATACACATACAGAGGTAAAAGAATGAAAAAGCAGGCTAGTTCCTTTTCCCAGTTTGAGTTCTCTTCGTACCTGATATCATAAACAGGGCTGCGAAGGTCATGTGACCCGTGGGCGAAGGCACAGTGGGAGCCATTTTTGCTGCAGTGGCCTTTTGCATCTGTTTCGTGGATACATGATCCAGTCTTGTAGTAGCGGAGGTGGTATCTGCGCTCTGTGTCACCTGCTGTGCGATGTAGAAATGGGCATCTAAAAAATAAAACAAAAAAAATCCAATAAACATTGATGGAAAAAAATTGGAAAAATCCTCACAAACTGAGTGAGCATGCAAGAATAAGACAAGTGAGAGAGACCACCAAGACACCTATGACTACTCTGAAGGAGTTCCAAGCTGCAACAGCCAGGTTCTTCACCAGTCAAAGCTTTATGGGAGAGTGACCAAGAGAAAGCCACTGTTGAAGAAAACTCAGATTAAATCTGGACTAGAGTTCACCAGAAGGCATGTGGGAGACTCCATAGTCAAGTGGAAGAAAGGTTTTTGATCCGATGAGACCAAAATTGTGCTTTTTGGCTATTCGACAAGACGCCAAACACTGCACATCACCACAAACACACCATCCCCACTGTAAAACACAGTGGTGGCAGCATCATGCTTTGGGGATGCCTCTCATGAGTCAGCCATGGAAGGCTTGTAAAGGTACAGGGTAAATAAACAGGGAAACCCTGGAGGACAAACTTGGTCAGTCTGCAAGAGTACTACGACTGGGAGAATAATTATTTTCCAGCAAGACTATGAACCGAAGCATTCAGAGAAAGCTACACTGAAATGGTTTAAAGACAACAAGGTGAATGTTCTGCGGTGACAATGTCAAAACCCAGATCTCAATCCTACAAAGACTTTGTGGCTGGACTTGAGAAGGGCTGTGCCCGAGCCCCATGCAACCTGACAGAGCTGGAGCATTTTTGCAAAGAAGAATGGAGTACAATTGCAGAGTCCAGATGTGCAAGTCTGATTGAGACCTATCCACACAGACTCACTGCTGTGACTGAGGTCAGAGGTGACTCTACTACATTCTGCCTTGAAGGGAGTAAATATTTATGCAATCACTTATTTTACATCACTTTTTTTTCTAGTTAGCATTATTTTGTAGAAATCTGTTTTCACTGGACTTTAAAAGGGTTGTTTTCGTCATTTCTTTTTGTGAATAAAGCCAAAATGTTTTGACCATGATTGATTAATAAAATCAGTAAAAGGGTACAAAATCCAATTTTGTGCATCTCTTATATAATTACACTTTTCTAATTAAAAATCCTTAAGATATTTCACAATAAATCAACATTTTATGTGCAAAAAAATCAACACTGAATAAAACATTTGTTTTGTCTGATGAATAAAATGAAAAAGGCTTGAAAACATCAAATGTTAAGGTTTTTAGTGACTCAGACAGGTAATGTTTACTGTAAGGTTCACTCAACTAATTTTAGGATGAAACACTAAAATCAGTGCCACTTATTTTCTGTCATTCCTTAAGTCACCGATAAGCAGATAAGGGAGTCTTCCTGTTAAATCCAGAGCTAAAGGCAGAATCGTTAGATTAATTCACATCGTTCTCAAACATTAGCATAAGTCGTAGACATCCCACTTCAATTCTGGAAACACTCCCATCTTTTACATTTACATTCCTTTGTCTGCGAGTGTCACAAGGAGCACAAATGCTCATACATTTCAATCTTAAAAGAGACTCACAGAGGGGCAGACTGGTGGTCTTTGACACTAATGTTCATTTTGAATAGATAATTCACAGACACAATGCTTCCCAGGTGTTCATCTTGATTTCCAACAGTGACTTGGGTGTATCGTCCTTCAGTACTTAGCGTACTCTGGAACAACTGAACAAAGCTCCTTTCAGATGCAAGTGTTCTTGCATTGAGCAAGTCTACATGTAAATGTAAAGGCTTACACATTTTGGAGATGGCGTGCAATGAGGCTTTTTGTAACAACAATTTAAAAAACAAGAAATAAAGAGACTGGCATTTAGTGGTGGTTCTCACAATTGGGAGGTTTATAAGACTGGAAATTCTATATCAATTCACCAAAAAATACAGTAATGTGTACTCTAAATAGACTCTCATACATTTCCAACATCACAGTTAGGGCTGGGCAATTAATCTAAAATTAGATGAAATCGCAATATGGCCTGCTGCAATTTTCCAACCACAAAAGGTGCAACATTTCTTTGACCTGAAATTTGTGTCAAAAAAAACAGTTTTGAACATTTTTTGCAGCAGAGATGTTATGCATGACATATCGTGCAATCGTTTGTGTGCCATTTGTTTTAGAATAATCCACAAAAAATCCTGCCTTCTTCATTTTGGTACTCTTTTCTTATTATATAAGAAATATATAATATAAGAATGAAAAAAAACCCTCAATGCAATAATTCAAATCCAATTTGCAATACGAGTTGAAATAATCAGAATTAGACACTTGTAAAGAATTGTTCAGCCCTTGTTCGGGAATAAAAGAAAGTTATGAATAATTGCATATCAAATTCCAATTGCAATATTGAGGGAAATAAATCGCAATCAGATTATTTTACAAAATTGTTCAGCCCTAAGCACAGTCTCCCCAAATTAGGGATGCACAGTATTATCAGAATTATTTCAGTATCAGCAGATATTGGCTTAAAAAGTGTATTTTAGAATCAGCAGCTATGACAATATCTGACAACATTTACAACACATATTTTGGCAAGAAAAACCTGCCTATATCAACAGTATATAATGGTCTTATGAACACTAAGTTGGTGGAGTTTGAGGCTGGACTAACAGCCCTACATCGGCTGAAGTCCTTTTCTTTATTCATTATCATTTCTTACTATTAAAAGAGCGTTTGAAGGACTGAAATTTGAAGAATTTGTTAATCCCTAAACTTTAAATTGTGTGTCTAAAGGACTAAAGTTTGAGGTCTGAACTACATTTAAATGTCTGCTTTGATATCTGTCTTCTTTTGTCATCACAGATCTTGAATGCCTGTTGGGAGTCAGTAATGAAGGGACAGTCTTTAGGATTGAATGGGAACAGAGGTAAGTTAGAACTTTACAGCTATAAATGGACCTGTATGTTACAATTATCACCAGAACTTTCTACATATATTGAGTACGATCCCTACACTTTAAAAGAAGTGATTTTTTTCCCCACAGTTTCATCAATAAACCTGCCGTGGAGGTGATCAATATCACAAATTACTCAGTCCTTCAGACCATACAGCATTGTCTATCAAGACGAAGGTGTCTCGTACTGAGCTAAGAGGCTAGCTGAGCCCGTCTAACATATAAGAAATACTAATTTTGTCACAAATTGTCTGACTTTGATGCTTGACTTTCTCCCTCTTCCTCTGTCTGATCACCTTCAGATACGCACAGGTGATAACCTTGATATGTAGTACAGATGGAAGGGATATTTCACTAGTTAATTGGTCATGGGCAGCTTGCAACAGATCTAAAAGATGTTAACATATAAATGGAGGGGAAAAAATACATAAGCGTGAGTTGTCTATTGAAAAACATTATATTTTTTTGTATGAAACATATATTCATGCTGCAACCACACAGCACCCTTATGTTTTCCTTCATAAATGTCAGTAAATTTTAGTACATTACAGACTTTGCTTATACTGTGTGAATGCATCACACACACTGACGTCAGGGGGTTTTTCATAAATTAGCGGAGGTCCACAGGTGATACTAGTCCTGTGCGAATAGTGAGGAGCCACAATGTGAATAACGATTTGAAGATGCATTGAGCCCTAAACATAACTGAACTGAATTAAGGTTGAACTCACTCATCCCCATCAGGACAGGTGCCAGTTCCTTCATCATATTTGGTACAGTAAACATCTGGGCTGTAGTTGAAGGTGCCATCTCGTCTGCGTATAGGCCTACGGCGCCTTTGGTTCAGGAAGTGCCAATGGAAACAGGAAAAGGGCCTGTGTTGTGTACATTTATGCTGTACAAACAGGGGGCATTGCTCTGTTCTGAACTCCTTCAGATATCTGAGAGGGAACAAATCAAGAAGAAAGAAACAGGTCAAGACAGTGATGAAGTAGTGGACAGTTTCTACCTGTACATGTCTGCTTAAACATACAGGATTATATCATAAATGTGACATTTATACATTATCAATACTTAAAGTGGTCACTTTATCTGTCTTCGTCTTTCCAGCTATACCACCTGTCCCACAAATGAACAATAAAAAGTAAATGTCCACTGAACTACAGTTACGTTTATGCAGCACCAGGATACATTCACTTTTAAATCACTTTAGGAACTGTGATGGAAAAACAGAGCTTAAAGAATTGGCTTTAATTCTGTCAACGTCAGGCCTCTTTGTGAAGACACGACCACGTTAATAAGCAGCTGGAATTTACTTGCTTCAACAACCTACAAGAAAATAGAGCTTCTTAGTCATTATATTCTGCAAATACAATAAACTGAAGTTTTATATATTCAACCACACGTGAGGTTGTGTACACTTAGCTAGCTAATCCAGCTAACTTGCTACGTACGTGTAATGTTGAGGTTTCTCTGGCTGCACGTTCAATACGGTTGCGGGAGATGTCGAGCCCCCAGCGGGCGAAGACGACGAGGAGGAGGAGGGTCCTCCGGTCGTCGTCGCTGCCGAAGATAACGGAGGTTGTGAGTGTGTTTTGGACATTTTCTCCGTTTGAAGTATAACAACCAGACCGTTGTTTTTAGCTTACTAGCTAGCTATTCTTATTAGCTTCGAAATCCGCATTCTACTGCGATGTGAGTTTGCGCAAGGTAGGAGGAAGTAGTAGCAAAGGGAGAGCAAGGAACTATGGGATATGTAGTCTTCATACGAGCCATTTAAAGCTTTTTGTTTCAAATATTTTAAGAGGTTAGAGCATCCTCTGCTATTAATTATTAGATGATATTTACCCTGCCAAGTTTATGAATTACTTGAAATATTTTCCCTGAAAATTATGTAAAATAGGAATCGCCCTTCATAATAATTTATCTTTGTTGATTTTTAAATCTATTTTTATTTTCTTATTCATTGATTTTTTTTCGCTTACATAAACTATAGACTATTTATTTATTCATTTTATTTTTGTTTTTGAATATATTTTCAGTTTCAACCACTTATTTGGGATATGTGGGCCCTTATAATTATACACAAAACAAAATTCAGGAAGTCATATTCATCAAGAATATGTTTTTAAAATGCAAAAACAGTAGTGTCATTTTTCTGATGATGGACTACAAAAATGTATATAAACCAAGTATGAACTAAATTACCACTAAAAGTACCAGAGATCTAGAAAAAATCCTTTTAAAATACTAGAGCTTTCCAAAACATTAAATCCCCTAATTTCCAAGGAATCGCCAAAAGATTCTGTAAATATTCCAAAAATATATCTCAGATGTTTCGGTCAAACTTCCTTAAAGCCAGTTGCTTAAACTTTGATGGAAATTTTGCACAATTATCTCAAAATCTCTAACAGCAGAATCCATTACTATCTTGTAAGAAAGCCTAAATGTAATAAGTGTATGCAGGGACACAAGATGTTACTATAAATCAAGATGCAGATTTTTTTAAATGTTCAGCCATTCAGATTTATCTGATAAACATTTGCTTCCTAAAGAGATTTTTTAAAAAAATCACCAATGAAGAAATAAAGCACATCATTACAGAAGGAATGCATGCAGCTTATTTAACTCCATTTTTCAGAGACTGTATGGAAATTTTGCAATTTCTTGAGTAATTTCTTGGGATAACTAGCAGTGTTATCTAAAGAAAAAGAGATGAATTAGTGGAGCAATTCAGTCAAATACTGAAATTTACTTGTTATCATGGGCAAACCTAAAAAAAAAAAGTATGAATTCAATTCTGGCACACATTGTAATCCACTGGAATGAGCCTCGCAACCCACTTTTCGGTTCCAACCACTGCCATATGCATATATAAGTCTTTAAACATTTTGCTATCTAAGATTTTTTTAATATTAGCTATTTACAGTGCTTTCTTTTTTTTTCTAACTTGAAATGTTATATGTGTGTTCAGTCCTACACAGATCCTACCCAGCAAGTAGTTATCTTGTGAAATTAAAAATGAAAAGTAAAAAAAGACTTAAGGGCATACTGTTCATTCCTTGACATGCAACCAGACACATCTTTATCTATTGTGGGACTGTGGCCAAATAAAAACTATGGAAGGACCTGGGCATAATGTTTTTTAATTTCAATAAAGGCAGGATCACTAAAATCTGGTTATTCTCGAAGCAAGATTCCATGTTTATCAATCCAAATGAAGCCATTCTAAACCCTTAGATTTTTGTGTTTGAAAATGAAGCCAAACATTAAAAACAGTCTCTATCCCCACAACATAAGGCTATATTAGGACGGTTATGCTCATCCATGAATGCATCTAAGTATGTATTTTTTCTGTGGTATTGAAATAGTTCAACGTTTATCTTGTTGCTTCCGCCACTTTGCCTTGTTCTCCTCAACATGACTTTGTCGCCTGTCTTTGCATTACAAAAATGTGGGAAAACATCTGCGTGGTACAAACGTGAAAACTGATATAAAGATAAACTCACTATTTTTGCCGCGCCTCATCCATTGGCTGTAACAATTTCCGCTTTGGTTGATGATCCAATGAGCAGTCAGTGTTTTCAAGCATGACGTCACGACACACTATAAATTAACGGCCTGAACCACGCAGATCACAAGTCGCCTTTAGTGGATCGTCGTATCACAGGCTGTCAGCTGTTGGATTCCCGGCTAATCAACCGTTTGATCGAAGGTAGATAGATATTATTACAATTTAATAACAGAATATGATTGTAGTAGGTGTTGTCATATATATGTAGCAGGTGTGCTGGCTGTTTTGTGATAAAATCAGCCTGAAAGGCCAACCAGACGCATTGCTAACCTTAGCATTAGCTAAAAATAGAACAATGGAATTTTGAACAGTCGACGCTCAGGCTCTATCTCGCCTTAAGCTGTAATACCGAAACTCGACATTTTACTGACGTCAGATAGACTTGTGATTCCCGATGTACGTCAAAGGGTGTTGTCGGAAATACACGAATAGATGGCTCTTTGTTTATAAAATATTTTCATCAGAGATGAACGGAGGCAGATTAGTATTAGGATGAAATGAGACTGAAAATGGCGATGTCGGAAAAAGCAAGAGGCCGACATGTTGGGCTGGTACAGGCCCCGATTGTTTTCACATGCCGCCGCTGTAAGAAGTAGGTTAATCGAGCGTGTGATCGACCGATTCACAGTAATGGTAATAATAAATAATAGCGGTCATAACGTCATTCACACTGCCCTATTTCTATCTTTGGTATGTTGGTAATAATAAAGCGATGACCGAGTGTATTAGGGCACACTCGGCGCCTCCCTGTGGTTACAACCTGGGGGGAGGGGTGCCTTGAATTGTGCCATGGCTAGGTTAGCACCCTAGCTTCTTGTTGGAGGGAAGACTCGCACCGCTACTTCGTTTTGCTGTTTTAAAATAGATCATACCTTTTGAAGAGTTTTATATTAATCAAGGCCATGTTACATTTTTTTTTAGCTAATACGAGATGGCCCGTACCAAGCAGACTGCCCGTAAGTCTACCGGAGGAAAGGCGCCAAGGAAGCAGCTTGCTACCAAGGCAGCCAGAAAGAGCGCACCGTCCACCGGAGGTGTGAAGAAGCCCCATCGTTACAGGTGTGTAATCTTACATCACTGTGCTGATATTTTTAGTGTGGAAATGAGGACTAATTGTCAGTGATCAATAAAGTTAAAGCGTAAATGTGTACCTGGACAAAATTGGGAGGGAATAGGTAGATGATGGGGTTGGATTGGTGAGTTTAGGAAATTATGTATGATAATGGAAAGTGATTTTTCTTCAGAAATGGTAAAATCTGGGCAAAAAACTGTATGTATATAATCTGATCCCAAACTTTTTATTAACATGGAACTGAAAGTCATGACTACAATTTTTAGAAAAAATTATAATACTGCAGTTGTCTTGACTGTCTTTCAGCCAGTCTTTTAGGTACTTTCCATTTTCCTGACTCAACTAAAACATTGGTGTACAATCCCTTTCTTTTGGTTAGGCCTGGAACTGTGGCTCTGAGAGAGATCCGTCGTTACCAGAAGTCCACTGAGCTCCTCATCCGCAAGCTGCCCTTCCAGCGTCTGGTGAGAGAGATTGCCCAGGATTTCAAGACCGATCTGCGCTTCCAGAGCGCTGCCATTGGTGCTCTTCAGGTAAATGACAGGAATGAAAGGAATACATGAAAACTATAGCTCTGAATCTGGATGTTTATCCCTACATGGACTTTTTTCTAACCCCTTTCTTGTCTCTTTCAATTGCAGGAGGCCAGTGAGGCCTACCTGGTGGGTCTGTTTGAGGACACCAACTTGTGCGCCATCCACGCCAAACGTGTCACCATCATGCCCAAAGACATCCAGCTGGCTCGCAGGATAAGGGGAGAGAGAGCCTAAGCAGCAAGTGGCAGCTTCAAGACAAATGATACTATTTATCGTACTTAACCATTTTGTGGACATTTTTATTTCTTGGGTATTTTTTTATAAGTTTCTTTTTTGAACTTTGTAATGTATTTTAGATCAGGAAAATTCATCGACCATTCCACAAGCATGACTATGCTTAGGATAGTGTGAAATATTTGGCAGTAGGATGACATACCGATACCTGTCTATTTGATGCATTACATTTTTTTGGGTCGTACCACCTCCTTGTGTTTGTTTGGGTTCAAGGCTGTCTGGAGATGGCATTGCTCAGAAACAGTTCTTCACATCTTCCGAGAGGGGTTCTGGATTATTTTCCTATCTACCATATTCTTCAAAATGCCAGCATGTCTTGCTGAAAAAGGTCTCAATGCAGTGTACAACTATTGACTAAAACCAGTTGATCCTACACACTCAGACTAAGAGCATGGCAGACCCTCATGTATTTTTCTGGACTGCTTTTTACATGTTTTTCAACAAATCTTGGCAGCTACATTTAATACTATTTATGAAGATGTTGTCACATGTCTTTCTATTAAAGGTCTTTATGAGTAGAAATCACCTTGTGTCTGTTTCTTTTCCAGACAGTAATGAGAGTTTTTTTTACTTTTTGAAATGATTTTATTCACATTTACACAAATTATACAAACCACTCTGTATGCTTGAAACCAGTAGCTGTAAAAGGGGGGAAAAAAATTAAAACTTGTTTGATTTACAGATTAGTTTATAACTTGTAAACTGCAGCGTCTCACCTATACGACAAACTATCTCCTCACAATCCTTGATGGTGCTGGCTCTGAGGACCACGCAGCAGAAGCCTGTCGACTGGGGGGTTTCTGGAGAGTCTCTGAACAAAGACATGCAGAGATGACTTCTGGGCTCCGCCAATCACATGGATATTGCATCATCACATGACACACTTCAAAATTTCTTTTACCTTAATATCCACTCTTATAAGATTTTTTTTAAATTATTTGCGTAGCAAGAAGCCCTCTTAATGTAAAAAATAGCTAAAATGGGTTAATGGCATTTGTGGGAAAGGTGGTGAAAATAGATTTTAAAAGCAGCAGAAATGGCTTTGAAATGCCAAAAATGTGAAAAGTGGCAAGAAATAACCAAAAATGCAATAAAGTGACAAAAATGGGCATATTAAGTGGTAAAAGGGGATGCAAACGTGGCTGAAATGGCGTTAAAGTGGCAAAAATCAATGGAAAATTGGTGAATTGTGATGAAATAGATATAAAAATCGCAAAAAAAGGGGTTAGCTGGGGCAAAAAACATCAGAAACTGACAAAAATGGGGCATATCAAATGTAAAATTTGGCTTAAAAAGTGGTAAAAGGGGTTAATAGTGGCAATAATGTGTTAACAGATCCAACAATAGGCAGAGAGTTGCATGATTTTTTTAAGTGGCAAAAACAGGCAGAAAAAAGTGGTGAAAAGGGTTAAAAACTACAAAAATGGGTTATAAGTTGCAAAAATATGTTTAAATTGGTGGGAAAAAGTGATTAAAACGTGTTAAAATTAGGCAAAATTGGTGTAAAGTGGCAACAGTGTAATTCAAAATTGTTCTTGTTTTTTTAAAGCATCTGGAGACCTCCTCTCAGTGTCTTGCGACCCCCAATGGGGTCCCGACTCCAACATTGAGAACCCCTGCGTTAAAGTACCAAACAATAGTTGAGCTTTCCTGAATTTACTTGAACAAGCTATAAGAGTCATTTAAGCCAGTGGGTTGTCAGGAAAAAGTGTGTAGGACCGCAGTTACATTATACATGTATTTTTTAGGTTTTCATGTGAGGACAAGTACATCTCAGAATATGTCTCAGATTTCTACAAATCTTTGTTTTCTTTGAATAACAAAGCTTGTTTTTTCAAACTAATGAGGAAAATCCTTGAACAAAATTTCCATGCTTTCTTGGGAAAATGGAGTAAAATAACAGTAATAACTTTATTTATATAGCACCTTTAAAAACAGATGTTTGCAAAGTGGCTTAACAGACATAACAAAAGCAAGCGCTCAGGGATTCACAAGATAAACAGATTAGCAGTTAACCAAACAAAGAAATTCTTGATAATCAAACACAAAGTCAAAACAGAGACAAATGTCTACGGAATTAGCATAATTGAAAGGAAAGGGAAAGACAGACGATCTTGAAGGCAGTTAAAATAGTAAAAGATAAAAATATCTAGGGAAAGACAGTATGATATTATATGAAAGTAAAACCATAAACACACATAAGACGACATCATTAGCAACGAAACAAAAATCAGACAGATGCCTGCTTGTCCATCTGTTTTAAACATGTTTTTTTGTCCTGTTCAATCGTGTTTTATCCATTTGGGTCCAAACTGTGACATTCATTAAATAAATATGATTGGTGGGAGTTGTAGAAAAATTCACGATAATTCTGTCAGAGTTGGTAGTGGGTCCTGAGGCCCGACCAGTTGAGAACCACCGACTTAAGCCATAACTTCCACTAACGTGAATCAGATGTGTCTCGTCGCTGCCAACCCCCAGTCCGGCTTAAAAAATCAACATGTGTGCTTGGCATAGGATGTTTACGAAGCCCAAATCATAGTTGAAAAGAGGATATTAAAATATTTTAAAAAATGTAGCAGAATACCAAAACAAAGTATATTTAAAAAGTTTTAAGAGAAAAATTAAGTTTTGACCAAAAATAAATAACTGTTGCATTTCACAAATCAACAAAACAAGCTAATTTTATTGTTGATAGAGCTATTTTGTCAAACTGTACATTTTATAATCAGGCAATAAAAATTCTTACTGCTATTTGTAATGCATTCCCTGACAGATTGAAAATAGCTTGTATATTTTTTGCAGTTCAGCTTGAAACTCACACATTTCTAATAACCTTAGGTTGATTATTAAAATGTTTTTTTAAGGTAAATGTCAAATCTCAGCTTCTTTTACATTTTGGATGCCATTTTTACAATAGCCATTGAAACCAAAGTAAACCTGTGCTATACGTAGTTGTATAGTGACAGAAATGGGCACAGTCTGCGTTTTACAGTCCTGTTACAAATGTGGTCATGGTGTTATAAAACCTTAATGCCTTGTTTTTTAAGCCTGAATTAACTAAATATGTAAATGAGAGCAAAAATATGCAAACCAGTGAAGCACAGCTAGACTTAGCTCCTCCAGAGCAGGCTAGTCCTGAAGAGTAAGATGGCATCAGCTGAGACTTAAATAAGCCATTTTGATGGAACAGAGTTAAACCAGACTTACTTAACCCTTTATCCACCTTCATGGAATACCCCCCTTGTGTGTGGTTTTATGGTTCTGTAAACTTTTTCTATCTCTAGGTCTAGCTGCAAAGGAAGAATACTTATAAAGATGAATACGTACGCCACACAAAATGCAAAGATGGTGTAGTCTGGTTGACTGTATCTCCCTACACATGAAATCTCAGGATAGTGGTGTTCAAACAGCTCCTGGGGAGAAAAACAGTGTTGCTGAATACGGTAAACATGTGGACACTAACAGTGGAATTTGTTTACATCACTCACCAGTTTACTTTTTCTGTCAGTGCATGTCAAATGTGTTTCCTTCAGATCTAGAAGCACCTCCTGCAGAACATGAAACACTGATATTATTGACTAAAATTGTCCCACAACAGGATCCAGCATGCCCTCAGGCACAGGAGTGGTTTCATTACCTTGCCTGGCAGGTTTTTCTGCAGTACTAGAGGGATGGCTTGCTGCAGTACCTCCTTGCCTCCAAACTGAAGTAATGATATAGAAATAATCAGTATTGTACAGTGGTCCTGAAGGTCATCAGTAAAAATGTTTCTTTGATTCAAATAATTCACCAGATGCCAAAACATTTCGATACAGAGATTACACAAAGCATATTGATTAGAACATCAGGGGAAAGGTGCCTTATCTCCAATCTTATTGCTTTAGCATAATTGAGAGGGGTCAGCCTGCAGACCGTACATTTCTGAGACACCTTATATCTCAGGAAGGAAGTACAACATATTTCCCATTTTTATTTTTTGTTTCTAATTCAACTTTATTCTTAAACAAAGTCTGGTGGTTACATTCATGAAATAACCACATTGCAAACAATACAGACTAAAAAACATTTCATAAATAAAACAGAGAAAAAGATCAGAGGTCTAATCAGGGTTTAAATTACATATCGACTGATTTTAGAAGTAGTTACATGAACAGTGGCTTGCTATAGCTTCGTTAGCTTTAGCTAAAGCTAACATAGCTATGCTAACAGTGAAATTAATGTTACTAGTTAAGCCACTGTAGCTAAGTTAGCTTTAGCAATGAGAGCTTTTGCAAACAAAGCTAAAGCTCAGCGTAGATGATACTGATGGTGTACCTATATAGCTTACCCCGCTTTATGAGCTAAGCTTTGGCAACCTACATAGCTCCGTTATCTATAGCTAAGTTAGCTTTAGCAACGTGAGTTTCGCAAACAAAGCTAAGCTAACGTAGTTGCGTAGATAATGTACCTATGTAGCTCACAGCTGCTTTATTAGCTTAGCTTTGGCAACGTTACCTACATAGCTCCGTTATCTATAGCTAAGTTAGCTTAGCAATGCAAGTTTTCGCAAACAAAGCTAAGCTAATGTAGCTATGTAGATAATGTACCTATGTAGCTTATTGTGCTTTGTGAGCTTAGCTTTGGCAACATTACCTACAAAGCTCTGTTATCTATAGCTAAGTTAGCTTTAGCAATGCGTGTTTTAGCAATGCAAGCTTTGGCAAATGTAGCTAAAGCTTACTTAGCTACACAGATAACATAGAAATGTACCTTGCATAGCTGCTTTGTAAGCTTAGTTTTAGCTATGTAGCTCTGTTACTTTGTACCCTGCACAGCTAGCAGAGCTACATAAGCTACACTTGCTGCGTTAACATGTATTTGCATCATTACATGTTTTATAATTGGGTCTTGCAGGTCAGGCTTTAACTTTTGGTATCCTTACCCTTACCTTAGACCAGGGGCCACATACAGAAATATATAAGGAAGGTGGGGCCACTTTCATAAACCTCATTATGAGGGTATTCAAGTTAGTAAAACCAGTTTAATAAGCCAAGATATGCATAGTGATTGGGCATACTAAAATGGCTAATTCATGACAAGGGAAACAGCCAATCATTTTAATGATTTAAGAGTGGCAAATCAGATTTCAGGGGGGCCTGGTTGGCCCTGGCTACCACTTGCTCCATCCCTGGAACATCACCAAGGCTGCCATTTGCTGCCCCATTCCATTGGTGCGTTATAAATCAAGATACTGTTATTATTTTAGTTACCAATATGTTAATTTGGACATCCCTGCCTTAGACCAAAAAAGTTTAATCCAATTTTAACATTTTTAGCATGTATTTCTGTTCTGAGATATATGAGTAAAGAAAATGAGTAAATGAGTAAAGGAAATTTTATTATCCAAAGTAAAAGTCAGAAATTACCATTCCAATATTTGCTTTGCCCAGGAACTGCACTATATGAACAATCCTGTAAGAGAAATAAATTGTGGCCTTATTAACAAAGGACTCTCACATTCCTGGAATCACAGTAAAGGGTTTGTTTTCAAACTTGCCTTCCTTCCTTCAGACACTGTGATGGAGAGGTTTTCTGCTCTGTTGAGGCAGATTGCTGGGAGGGAACAGGGCCAAGCTGCAGGGTGGGGTTCTCTATCCTCAGCGCCTGCAGGAGTTTGATAAGGGGCCTATACACCGTCCCATCGTGGGCCTTCCAACGCAAAACACGCATGGACAGTGGGCACCCCTTCAGTCGAGATAGAACAACACCTGCCTGTAAAATCAGAGAAAATGTAAAAAAAAGATTTTAGAGGAGAGAATTAAAAACAGGTGTAACCAGGATGTAATAAATAGACAGCTGTACTGTACAGCCCTGAGTCCTCTTATCACAGAGGAGTAAAGCAATCATTGCACATTCATGTAGTTTATGCTTGGGAGAAGACAATAAAAATGTCTAGACAGGTGATTTGTTGATGATTCGACTGTGATGTGCTTTAAAAACTGGTTTAAAATCTCTGGTCACCGTTTTATTTTCTGCACCTGTTTAATATAAAGTTGCAGTGTTGCCATATCTACTCATGTTAACCTTGCATACTAATGCATGGCTGCTGATTAGACTGACACTCAGGTTGGGTGCAGATAAGACGAGAAATTTGCAATGTCATTGAACTACATGAGGTGATAACATGATAAGACATTATTTCTGAAATTAACACAGGATAGTCATGACCTAATGAAAGGATAAGGGCCTAGAGAAGGGCCCCTATTCTCCATTATGCCCTTATGTGCTACTGATAAGAAGTTTAACCTATCCCATGGCCCCTAGCAGCCACCAGAACTCTTAACAGCATCACCATCTTTAACAGCCTCCGGCTCAGTGCATAAGTGGCACATGCAAAGATGCAATTAGATACTATTATTATTATTTTACTTTGCTCACATACACAAAATTATTCCCCAAAAAACCAAAAACTACCAGGGTCTAAATGAAGATCCCCCCTGATGCTAGTAGTCAGCCTGCAGTTGTTTGTTGTAGTTTAGTCTTTGACTTGTCTCCTGAGGAATCCCAGCCTGTTCTTCTTTGGCCAAACTCTCCAGTTCCTCCAGATTTGATGGTCTTCTGGCATGGACCTTAGTCTTCAGTTCACCTCACAGGTTTTCAAGGGGATTTAAGTCAGGGCTTTGTGCAGGACACTCAGTCATGCTCACTTTAGTCTTCTGGAGGTAGCTCTTTACCAGGGACCACATAAGTTTTGGGTCATTGTTGTGTTGGAAGAAAAAGCGATGACCCAGACCCAGTTTGGCTGACTGCTTCAGGTTTTCTTTCAGAAACTTCACATATCCTTTCTTCACAATCCCTGCCAACTTTACCAGATTCCCAGTTCCAGACTCACTGAAGCATTCCCACAGCATAATCCTCCCACTGCAGTGTTTCACCCTGGGGACGGGGTTTTTTGGGTGATACGCTACTCCCTTCTTTCTCCAAACATAAGCAACAGTTCTATGGACAATGAGCTCCAGTTTAGTTTCATCTGACCAAAGAACACCTTTCCAGTGTCAGGATCTTTCTCCAGGTTGTCCTCAGCAGACTTCAGTCTGGCTTGAAGGTGTCTCTTCTGCAGAAGTTTAGTTTTTCCTGATCTGCAACCTCTCAGTCCATTCCTGCGCAGGGCTCTAGTGATTGTGTTCTTTGAGACTACAGTTCCTGCATGGGCTTAGTCATTCACTGGTTCTCTAATTTAAAAAATCATAAATGTATGCTGAAAAAACCCACATTTTTGAGAGTATAAAGTTTAAAATAACAATTTCTGTGGAAGAAAATCAGACCAGGGCTGCCAGTGGAAACACCATTGCCTCACAGCAAGAAGGTTCCTGGTTCACTTCCCAGTCAAGACCTTTCTGTGGAGTTTGCATGTTCTCCCGCGCATGCATGGATTCTCTCCGGGTACTTCAGCTTCCTCCCACCACCAAAGAAATGCTCTTAGGTTAATCAGTGACTCTAAACTGGCAATGGTTGTTTGTCTCTGTATGCCAGCCCTGTGATTGACTGGCGACCAGTCCGGGGTGTACCCTGCCTCTCGCCCAATGACAGCTTGGACAGGCTCCAACACCCCTGCGACCCCCAGTGGGATAAGCAGTATAGAAATGGATGGAAAATCATACCAGAAGATGCTGTTTTTCTTGCACAATTCAAGCAATTGAGAGCATGGGCAAATGGTATTTCTTGTTGGGACAGATAAAAAAAGAGGTAGTAGGGAGTTTGGCCCACAATAATCTCAATATCATAATCACCTGGATTAAGAAGAGACTTTTCTGTAAACTGGGGTAATCCAATGGCTGTTTTCAGATTAGTTTCTCGTGATGTTTTTTACTTTGCAATGTTGTGAATACACAACCATAAAAACTTGAAATTTTGAGTTTATAATTCCAAAATTCCTAACATTTTATATTCTGAAATTCTTAGTTTAGCTTCTTGTAAATCAACAACTTTATAATCTAAAAAAATGTTTTTTCCTCGTAATTTTTTTTTCTCCAAAATGAACAGATCCCCTTTATTTTTTTTTATCA
Source organism: Cheilinus undulatus (assembly GCF_018320785.1). Lineage (NCBI taxonomy): Eukaryota > Metazoa > Chordata > Actinopteri > Labriformes > Labridae > Cheilinus > Cheilinus undulatus. Next base: position 5,106,261 of record NC_054884.1, on the reverse strand, counting down.
TTAAAGCCCCAATAATCAGTCATAAGCTATGTCTCTAATCATGATTCAAAAAATTTCTGAACATCTAATTTTTAGAGGGTCAGAGCAGACAGGGCCCCATGACCCCACTGAGATCTTTGGTGTCCCCTCTAAGGGTATCAGAACCTCAGGCTTTCAGAAGGTTTACAAACAGTAGTAGATGTTACAGTAAAAAGTTGTTTCAAATCATTAAAGAAATAATGAAGGAAAACAAACAAATCCTTTAATTCCAGCATCCTGACATAATGTTTGACATGGTTTACTGGAACACTGGAGGTGAAGACAGTAACGTTAATGTTACTGAAATACTAAAGTTTCCTACTGGGTAACTCTGTACCTGCAGAATAAAAGGAACATAACATTCACAAATGAGGGATGGATAAGATTTACCTCAGGTTTTTACTAGGACAGGGGTGTCAAACTCAATTCTGGATTCAAGTCTAACCTGAGGGCCTAAGAGGGTCATCTTTTTAACCATAAACTGTCAACCTTATTTCACCAGTATTAAAGTATGAAAGAAAAACCTTAGCACTGATGATATATGATTTTGAAATCAAAAAAAGTTAAAAAGATAAGTTTAAAGGCTCAAAATCTGAGAAAAGTTCATTTATTGATTCAAAAAGGTTGAAACATGAAATTGAAAAATAAGGTTTTTAAAGGCCAAATATATCAGAAAGAAAGTCAAAATCAAGAGTTTAAAAGGTCAAAATATGAAGAAAAAATTGTAATCATGAATTTAAAAGTCAAAATATCATTCAAAATGTTTTAACTGAGAGTCTAAAAGGTCAAACTACAGAATTATGAAGTCGAAGTTAGGAGTTGAAAATATGAAATAAAATACAAAATAATTACTTAAAAAGGTCAAAACATGACTTAAAAATTTAAAATTATGAATATGACATCTCAAAATATTGTATAAGAAGTCAAAATTATGAGTTGAAATGCTCATAAAAAGTCAAGTTTGATTCCTAATTGTGAGATGCAACTTTAGAATATGAAATTAAAAGACAAATTAATTTTTTCCACATTCCTGACTTCTAATTATTTGTACTCCTTACTTTTTCAGATTTTATGACTCAAAGATATCTTAAATCATCTAAGAATAATTTTACATTTTCATACTTGAGGAAATCTGCAGACCTCAGACTGATGGGCCAGTTATAACAGACATATGTTATAATCTAGCAGACCGGATTTAACTGTTCCACTGGCCGGATTTGGGCCTTGAGTTTGACACCCCTCTACTAGGACAATGTTCAATTGTGGCAGCTTTAAAGAACAAATCCTTTATTTTGAACCTGTGCCCTGTTTCAACAGTTTCCGGTTTCTTTCTGGAATGGCCTCATGAGATTGCACAGCCATGTGGCATGAGGCATGATAGGGCTAGGATTGTGGGATTGGTGCAATGAAATTACGAAAACTATCTGGTATCCTCTTACAAGAAGGTACATAAAAATGAGTAACTAACTGCTGGTTAACTGGCAAAGGTGGTGTGGTTACTAGGTGATGAATGAGTAAAAAAACCTTCTAGTTAACCGACACCACATTTGCATAGTTAGTAGATAAGGACTGGCTAGCTGGCTGCTCTTCTGCCTAAATAAAAATGGGGCCTGTTTCATGAGTAACATGTGAAAGGTGGATGAAGCCTCACGAGGCACTGGAGCTTTCTCTCACTTTGTGCCAAAAAAAAAGGTGCAAAGCTTTGAGGTTTCGTCTCTGGAAAAACAGTGACATCTGGTGGCAAACTGAAATTACAGCAGCCATTTTAAAGTGGTATTAAACTAAAGCATTGGCACGACACCTCACTGTAAATCCATCCATACATTTTTTATACCACTTATTCCGTTGGGGGTCGCAGGGGGCTGGAGCCTATCCCAGCTGTCATTGGGCGAGAGGCGGGGTGCACCCTGGACTGGTCAGCCAGTCAGTCACAGGCCTGACATATATAGAGACAGACAAACAGGCAGGTTCACACCCACACCTACGACCAATTGAGAGTTAATTAACCCATTAAGTATGGCTTTTGGTGACGGGAGGAAGCCGGAGTACCCAGAGAGGACCCACGTATGCACAGGGAGAACATGCACACTCCACACAGAAAGGCCCTGACTGGGAAGCGGTGCCGCCGTGCAGCCCCCTCACTGTAAATGGCAACCAAAATAATGCAGTCTTGATCTATAACTCCTGATGGATTTTGGCAGCAAATAGCAGCATGAATGGCCCTCACTTGCCTCTTTATTCTCCATCTTTTAATCATATCACTTTGATCATCTTCACTGCACCAAATCTCTTCGGTGCACCTTCCTGCAGTTTGCTTGTTTTGTGTCTGATAAGGAGATCAGCTGTCAGTGTCTTCTCTCTCTGCTGCACAGAACGACATTCTCATCTTCACCACACGCTGAGGCAATAGTAGCCAGGGCCAAACAGCCCCCCCCCTGAAAATAACTGGCCTCCCTACGGTTCTCAAAATGATTGGCTCTTTGCCTTTTAAGGCAATAACTATCCATTTAAGCATATCCAGTCACATGGCATGTCTTATCCTGCTTCCGATTGATTTTAACTTTAGATTCTTTGGCTTTTTTGCCATCATTTTGACAGGATAACTGAAAGAATTGGTTTTGCTTTGGTTGGTTTTAACTTTAATACCCTAAAGGTGAGGGATGAAGAGGCCCGACCATCCTAGCATATTTCTACATGTGGCCCTCAGTGAGAAAAGTTTGGACAGCCCTGATATAAAGGAACATAATCTGTTAATACCACAGGTAGTTGTTTGGATTCAATAAAACACTGCATGCTTGAGATTACCTGTCCAGTTTTAGAATTCCTCAGCGAGGTCCCATTGATCTCATCAATAACGTCACCAGGACAGATAAATTTGTCAACATAGGCCTGACAACCAGGTATCAGCTCCAGGACAAAGACACGCCCACTGAGATACCTGCGACACACAGACAGAGATGCACAGGGAGATAACTGGTTACTTTATGAGAACTGTTGAAGGATGGTACCTTTTAGAGATTAAGTACAAACCTCAGCACCATCCCCACCTCCCGACAGGGCACTATTTCATATGTCTCACACACCTGCAACCAAAAAACGTAAATAAGAGACCAATTCTCACAGTCTGAGGTGGCTGATTTTCTGCCTTCTCATAGTATGCAGGATTTTCTTTAAATTTAAGACTTCCCACAACTAGGCATTTCAAATTATGGTGACTAAAGTGAGTTAAACTGCAAAACCATGTTTTCCTACCGGTAGGAGCCAGCTCTCATCCAGAAAACTGCAATTCTGTTAAAAAAAAGGTTAGTGGCAGTCATTAGTTCAGAATAAGATAACTGATTTAATCAGAGCTTTAAGAAAGTATCTGCCACCTTCCTGATATTTTTTTGCATATTTACCACACTTAAATGTTTCAAATCATCAACAAATAATCTGAATAAATACAAAATGCAGTTTATAAATGATGATAACAATTAGAAGGCGGAAAAAACACCCAAATCTACCTGGTCCTATAAGAAAAAGCAAACCCCGACTATTGTTAAATCATGAATTAACTGTGATTAACCACATTTTTTTGAAAGCTGAGTTCAATTTCACCAGCCATATCCAGGCCTGATCACTGCCAGACCTGTTGAATACAGATATTTCTTAAATAGAACCTGTCTGACAAACTGAAGTAGGCTAAAAGATCTGAAAAGACAACACATCATGGCAGCATCTAAAGACATTTAAGATTGACATTAACATCTATCAGTCTGGAAAGGGTAACAAGACATTTCCAAGGCCTTGAGACTCCAGTGAGCCACATTGAGAGCCATTACCCACAAATGGAGAAAACTTGGAACAGTGGTGAACCTTCCCAGGAATGGCCAACCTACAAAAATGACTCCAAGAGCTCATCAACGACTCATCCAGGAGGTCACAAAAGAGCCCAGAACAACATCTGAAGACCTGCAGACCTCACTTGACTCAGTTAAGGTCAGAGTTCATGAAGAAAGAAACCAGGCAACAATGGCATCATGGGAGAGTTCCAAAGACCAAAGACACTGCTGTCCAAAAAGAACACAAATGTTCCTGATGATCAAACATCCTGATGATCCCCAAGACTTTTGGACAAATATTCTGTGGACTGACCAGACAAAAGTTGAACTTTTTGGAAAGTATGGGTCTTGTTACATCGGGTGTAAAATGGACATAAAAAGAAAACCATGCTAACAGTCAAACATGGTGGTGTTAGTGTGATGGTCTGGGGCTGCTTTGCTGCATAACCCAGGAGCACATGGTTATGCAGCAGGGAAATGATCAGAACAGACCAGCAAGTCCACCTCTGAATGGCTTAAAAAAAGAAGGTATTGGAGTGGCCTAGTCAAAATCTGGACTTAAATCTGATTGAGATGCTGTGGCATGGCCTTAACCAAGTAGTTCATGCTGGGAAACCCTCCAATATGGCTGAATCAAAACAATCCTGCAAAGAAGAGTGGGCCAAAATCCTTCCACAATGATGTGAAAGACTCATTGCCAGAAATCTCAAATTCTTGCTTGCAGTTGTCCCTGCCAAGTGCAGAACAACCAGTTATTAGGGTTAGGGGAAGATGACTTTTTCACATAGGGCCAGGTAGGTTTCGATGATTTTTTTTCCTTCTTAATAAGTGAAATCATCATTAAAAACTGCATTGTCTATTTACTCTGGTTATCTCTATCTAATATGGAAATTTGTTTGCTGATCTGAAACATTTAAGTGTATTTGCCTTGATTTTTGAAACATGGGTACACAATCAACACCTCACATTTTTTCATACGTTAAATAAAGAGTTGCTCTTACCTCCATGTCCAGTTTAAAGTCCATGTGAGAGAGGACCAGAAGCAGCGACATGAAAGGCTCTGAAAGAGGAAGAAAGCTGTTTTTTGTCTTTCCAACTGAGCAGCAGTGGTGACAAAGATTTCCTGGGATGTTAGATAGTGAGATCAAGTAAAAAGCCCCACCTAAAAACTCTTCATTCCTGAGGATGGACATTTCCGCGCTGTACCACTTGAGAGGAGGAAAAACCATGAGAGCATTACACAAACAGAGGCTGCTATTAGACTTGAATGTTCCAAAAATCTGGAGAACATTTAATCTATAACACTGTAAGCACACAGTTAAAGGTATCAGTCTCCAAATTCAATGCATTATAAAAATCTATCTTGTCCACATGTCTGACCTCCAGGACTCTGGGTGTATGCAGCAGGTGTGTGATGAACTGAGGTAGAGTCTTACGACTGAGAGCCAGTCTGAGCAGGTAGCGGCCTCGACCCTGAGCTGAGAGCAGCTTCCTGCAAACTCTGGTCTGCTCCACCACCAAGGACAGCGCAGAAAGCCTACACATAGCAGAAATAAAAGCAGGGCATTAACAAGTGTCATAGAAACTGGAATTTAAAAAGGTTTCAGTCTTTAGGATGTCTGTACAAGAATCCAACCAAGGATTTTTACAAGTATTATTCAAGTAAGACACTGTTTTTTGAAGAAAGTGAGTATTTTTATAGTGCTGGAGAAATTTTTGTTGGATCACAGAAAATTTATTATTTCTTATTTTGGTTTTACTCTGAATTACAGGATGCAAGAACAGAATGCAATAATTTGTACATCTCATAGACCCATAATTAATTCACAATTGAACATAAACAACATATCACATGTTAAAACTGAGACGTTTTATCATTGCATGAAAATATTAACTCATTTTACATTTGATGGCAGCAACACATCTCAAAAAAGAAGGGATGGTGCAACAAAAAGCTGGAAAAGTAAGTGCAACTAATTAGATGAATTAGCAACAGGTCAGTAACATGACTGGTATAAAATGCCAAAAAAAATCAGAAAAATGTCCTCCAAGTAAAACTGTGAAGACTTTGAATATCCCACCATCTATAGTCCATAATATCATCAAACATTTCAGAGAATCTGGAGAAATCTCTGTGTGCAAGGGACAAGGTTGAAGGTCAATGTTGGCTGCACATGATCTTTCAGCTCTCAGGCAGTGCTGCATTAAAAACAGGTATGATTCTGTACTGGAAATGCCTGCATGGGCTCAGGAACACTTCCACAAATCACTTGGCTGTGCCATCCACAAATGTCAGTTAAAGCTGGATCATGCAAAGAAGAAGCCACATGTGAACACAATCCAGAAATACCGCTGTCTTCTCTGGGCCAAAGCTTATTTAAAATGGACTGTGGCAGAATGGAAAACTTATCTGTGGTCAGATTAATCAAAATTTGACATTTATTTCAAGGACAGTTTAGTAGCTAGACTCCTACATCATACAAGAATGGGACAACATTCCTCTCCCTTGTACAGGCTGCTGTAGGGGATGCTACACGAGGGTAAACGTGGCTGTGTCCCAACTTTTTTGAGATGTCTGAGTTTTAACATCTGAATAAAATATGGGTTTATGAGATTTGAAAATCATTGCATTGCAAACTGTGCAAATACTTTTTCAAAGTGTTTTGACCTGTTATGGTTTCATCTTTGAAAGTCAATAGATAGAATGCTTTATATGATTGCATTAAGACTTTTTATAACAGTGAACATCTATAACAGTGTAATGTATCTGATCAGGAAGTCATGACAGGATATTGTTACCTGCCACAGGTGTCTTGTTGGGTGATTTGTTCGAAACAGTGCCAGTAGTCTCTGTGTACCAGACTGAGAACTGGCTCTGCAAGGAAAAGAAACCAACACTCACTCAATACTGCAAATAAAACACGAACTCAATGATTAGAGTGTCTTAATGCTTAATAACAACCTGTTAACATCATTAGCAACACCTGTAAGCTTTGGTCTATGTATGGATGATCACTTATGGGGCAAGAAACCAAATATGGTCATTAAGGTCAATTTCCTCTGTGGCCTCCACCCAATTCTCTCTGAGCCAATCAGTGGAGTCAAAGTTACAGAAACTGACCAATCAGTAGCGTCTCAAACTTCCTGTTTCCTCCAGAACTTACGAAATGCAGTTTTACATCTTTTTTGGTCCCAAACAAACGGCCTTAACATCATAACTAAGCATGATAAGTTGATGAAGCTCACACATTGTAAAGGTGTAGAATAATGTGTGTCATGAAAGGTTTTGTTTGCATAGGATTTTTAGAAATTACTGAAATTTTAGCAGGAAAAATTAAGGAACCATATTTGGCTATAGGCCCTTTTAGGGGTAAAAAACTGTTGTCTATGTTAAAACAGAAGACCGACTCATCAAGCAACCATACTAAGGGTATTTTCTGCACAAATAACTTATTATAATGTGATAAAGAGGCACATTTTTACTGATTCATAGATATTTCAGGATATAAATAGGAAACAATGTGTGATTTTTTTAATCATTTTCATTACCTTATAACATTTTTATCATGCTTCTGTGGTATCAGTTTTATTTTCCCTGTGAGCCTTATTTCTGCTTAAAATAATTCAGACATTTAATATTTGTGATGGTTTAATTTTTTTGGTGGAATTATAAAGAGAAATGACTGATATGAATAGTGAAATAATTATATGTGGCTTTGGTCAGTTTGACAACAGTATAACATTATTATTCAACCTAATGGCATAAATCAGTTTTACTTTTATTGTGAGCCTCATCACTGCTAGAATTCACATAGTTATGTAACATTTGTGATTATTATAGGGTTCCTGTTGGAATTATAAGATATAACTGGTGGTCTTGTACCTAAAAGAGGTCAGAATCTAAATACAACCTCTTGTAAAATGATTATTTCGCATCAAAATGACTTTTTAATAAGCAAGTAAATACTCATTATACTCTATATGTGTTTATTTTCCATTAACTACATCTAAATATGCATGCACTTCACCTTGTTGACGTTGATTTTCATCATAATGATGAAAATACATGTAAGTGAGAAAAGTAAGAAGGTAATGGGATTTCCACCAATAATATTCTAGGTCATGGGTGTCAAACTCACAGCAGGGGCCGGGTTCTGAGTTTAGGTCTAACCTGAGAGCCTAAGAGGGTCAACATTTAACCATAAACGTCAACCTTATTTTCACCGGAAATCAATTATAGGGAGGAAAAAAAAAACTTAGCACTAATGATAAATGATTTTGGAATTTGAAAAAAGTTGAAATGATAAGTTTAAAGGCCCAAAATCTGAGAAAAAAGTCAGCTTTTTAGGTCACAAGGTCAAAACATGGAATTAAGTCAAAATTATGTTTTCAAAAGGCAAATGAGATCAGAAGGTCAAAAAATGAGATAACATTTGGAATCTTGGGTTAAAAAGGTGAAAAATGCGATTTAAATCAAAAATCATGAATTTAAAAGGTCAAAACACGAGTTTAAGCTCTAAATAGTGAGTCTAGAATGTCAAAATATGGGATTAAAAGTAGAAGGTAGGAGTTGAAAAGGTCAAAATATGACATTAGATTTAAAATTGTGAATCTTAAAAGACCAAATACAAGATAAAAAGTCAAAGTTATTTAAAAAAAAAAAGGATTAAATAAAAGGTCAAATTCATAAATTCAAGTCATAATTGTGAGATGCAAAATTGAAAATATTAAATGAAATCACTAATTAAATTTTTTCCCACATTGTTGACTCTTTATTTCGTTATTTTCACTTTACTTTTCATGTTTGTTTGTTTTTTACTTAAGAGGATGTTTCAGATATTCCAGGTTAAATTTAATTTTTTTTACTGGAGGAAATCTGTAGATCTCATTCCGGTAGGCCAGTTATAATAAAAATATGATGTGGTCTTGCAGGCTGTATTTGGCCCCTGGGCCTTGAGTTTGACACCCCTGTTCTAGGGCTTAAATTTTTAATTTCCAAGTATTTAAATGAGTGCCCTATGAAGTGTTAACAGGCTACATAAGAGTGAAAGGTGTGACAGCCAGCCCTGGTCTCCCCTACTCTATGGCTGTAGTAATATTTATCTGAAGGGCTCGGACTAAACCAGCTAAACCAGGACCTTAAATCTATTATAGTGGTGATACTGACGTTGGAGCCCCTTCCTGAGGACCAGCTCCAGAAGCTCACAGCAGGAGGAGAGGTGAGGGTTGGTGTCTGTCACGATCTCTCCATCTGACTGAAGGTTCAGCACACAAACTGGGAGGAACACAATAACACAACACTGACAGGAGAAAAACACACGGTTTTCACAGCCTACAGCATGCATTATATCGCCATTTTACACATTAGTACCATTTAAGAAGAAGAGGACAGAAGATACGGGAACGATGATAAAGATGCAGGAATGAAACTCAAATGCTCGATGCGTTTGTTTGTTTAAGCGAGCCATAAACGCGCAAAACTAGACGAGGCATTCAGCAGCTATGACACAAATACTGTGGTTGGATAAAAACGCTTCCATCCTGCGTTTATTCAGTATTCCTACCTTTGAGAGTGCCGAGCAGAGGGTCTTTAGGTGCCATGTTGAGGATCCAGCTGTGTTCAGACAACAGGCGCGTCGAGGCTCTCCTGTCATTCAAACACAACGACACGCTGTAATCTCACTTCCGTGTAGCTCAACCAACATACCGAGACACCTTCACCATTCCTGCGTAGCTCAAACACAAACAGATGGGAAGGGCGAGCAGCTGGATCAGCCTTTAAAACCCTGCATGCACATAAGAGGACATTAACCTGGCTTTCTTACTACATAGTCATGAAGTCTGCTGTTGGATATTTTAGATGATGGCGTGAAATTTTTATAGAAGTTTAAATAATTTAGCGGGAATCTTGAGGGAAAATTGTTTTAAAATTGTCAGGAATTTTCATGAAAATTTTGGGGGATATGCTTGTATATTTTGTGTTTGTGTATATTTTGAGTTTTTTATTCGAGTATGGGAGGGATTTGCTCTCAAAGTTTAAGGTATTTTCATGAGAAATTTAAGGTGGCCGGAAAGTGAAAAACAAAATTACAAAGTCTGAAACAGCTTTACAGAGCTCAGAATAAATATTATAGTAACCAACACATTTTAATATTTCATGACACAAATTCAGGGGCGTAGCTAGGGATTTTGGGCCCCCAGAAAGATTATTATAATTCCAATTATAATAGGAAAATTTAAAATTATATGAAAAAGTTAAAATTTATTATATATAAAAAAAAATCATATTTATGAGATAAAAAGTCAAAAATATGGGATAAAAAATCAAAATTGTGAGATAAAAAGTCAAAAGTTACAATTATTCTATAAAAAGTCATAAATAGGAGACAAAAAAGTGAAATTATGAGATGAAATATCAAAGTTATGATAGAAAATTTCAAAATTATAGGAAAAAAGTTACAATTGTTCTATAAAAAGTCATAACTGTGACATAAAAAGTCATAATTAGGAGATAAAAAGTTGAAATTATAAGATTATTCTATAAAGACTCATATTTATGATAAAAAAAGTCAAAATTATGAGATAAAAGTCAAAATGATAAGACAAAAAGTTAAAATTTTGATAGAAAAAAATCAAAATTATGAAAAAATAATAAAAGTATGAAACAAAATTTGTATTTATGAGATAAAAAGTCGAAATTATGGGATAAAAGTCCAAATTATGAGATAAAAAGTCATTCCTTCTCTGTTTTGTCCCCTCTCTTTTACTTTCTAAAACATGATCTCACTTCTCATGCTCAATTAAAAACATTATTATTATTATTATTATTATTATTATTATTATTATTATTATTATTATTTTTATTTACATGCTATAGTTGAAATTACCTGGGATCCAATTCCCCACATATTAGAGACACTATAATTTCATCTTTTGATCACATGATTATGAATTAGGATTCTTCTTCTTTTTTTTATTGCCAAATTTTCACATTTTTCTTTTCAAGTGGCCAAAACTACACTAAAATGTTATGTAGTTTTCGTCTGACATTCAAAATGTGTGATTTTTCTCTACTGTGAGTAAATGTATCAAAATGCAATGCATCTATATCACTTTTGCCCCTAAACTGTAGAAAGCAGGGACCCCAGGATTAGCAGAGTCCAGAGAACACACTACCATGATTTGGTACCAGATTTAGGAAAGAGAATAAATGCTTGGACTAAAAGTAAAGACTAAAATGTGAGGACTTTTTATGGACTAAACTAAACTAAAAAGGTAGACATAACTAAAATGTGACTAAAACTAAAAAACATTCATCAAAATACCAAGACTGAGATAAAAATTAAAAATAGCCGCCAAAATTAACACTGTAATCACACACCTGCACTACGCCTATGCACATATTTATATGCAAAACCCTTTTACTAATGACAAAACAAATTAAAATTTAACAAACAAATTTTACAAAAAGCCCAACACGAAATTATAAAGTCTGAATCACTTTTACGAAACTTGTAACAAATTTACAAAGTCTGATTATTGCACTTCCAGGCCACCATAGAAATCAGGGGATTTATTTGTAGATATTTGGAAATTTTATACGAAATTCTGGGAGAAGGAATATCCTACATTTTTATGGCAACTTCAGGGGAATTTATTTGTAACTTCTTGGCATATTTTGGGTGGAATTTTCATGGAAATTTCAGGGAATTTGAAATTTCTGGTGAGAATCTGATTCAATCTTTCAGCTTTTTTTTCCCCCAGAAAGTTTGACAGAAACATTTGGGAAATATTTCAGTATTTTTTTTTTTTTTTTTTTTTCAAATTTGTGGGATTTTTAGAAAATACTCAAGCATTTCCACACAATTGTGACACCTTCTTTAAAGGAATACAGTTTGCATGTAGATAATCAATCAATTAATAAACCAATCAAACAAAATTTATTTATATAGCACTTTTCATACAGGACAATGTAGCACAAAGTGCTTTATAAGCAGAAACTTACTATGTAGATTATGGAAATTTATAATTTATTGGTATCTATTTTCATTAAAAATGAAGGCGTATTAAGTAGTTGAACTGGCATTTGAATGGTTAGTTTCCTGAAAATTAATACAAATTTGTTATTTCTCATCAGGTCTCATGTTGATAGAAAAATTTATGTTTTTTTTTTTCTGCTATTTAAGTATGGCTTCCATTTTTTTGAACACAAAGAGGCTGTGGATAACACATTTAAAGGTGTCTGAGGATTAAAGTGCACGTATCAGTATCAGTTGAATGACCCTTCTCAAATCCAAATCCATAAAAGTCGCCATATTTGGACTCTCCACTTGTAGTGACGCAATAGCGACTCCACGCGGCTCCTTCTTTGAACTGCAGCTCGGTGGTACATTAAAGCGCGCGCTGTGGTTGTCTTTCCGCAGTTGAGGTGAGGATGAAGCAGGAGAGTACCTCTGAGCAGAGAGAGGCTGGGTTTTGGATATCGCTGAAGGAGCAGGGCAAATAAAACCCGCGTGTTAGAAGGTAAAATCACCACTTTGTTCTCATTTTATGTGAATTTCTAGAAGTTTTCCTCGTGCTTCTGAAAATGCTGTCAGTAAGTGATTTTGCTTGCATGCTAATCGTAGTTGACCATTTTGGAAAAAAATGCTCTCTGCTCTGCATAGCAGCTATTTTGCTCGTCTGCATTGCAATTCCACTAAAACATTATAGAATATAATGGAAAATGTGTTTTTTTTCCCACTGTTCATTCAGCTTTGAAAATACCCTAAATACTTTTAAGTGCTGCTTTCTGTGCACGGTTGATTTAAACTATCTGTTTATGTTGGTGGCTTGCAGGTAGAGATCGGTCCCAATAATAGAAGGTCACTACTTGTGTCTGTACTGCAAAGGTACCCATGGTAATCCTGGATTTCCTCTAATCTGGCAGCTCCTACATACACAGCTCCCCTGCATTGATCACGCGAAAATAAACCCTTTCATCAAACCAGGTGAGAATGAACACCTCTCTGAGTTGTTTTTTTGGTGATTCATTGTAATGACGTGTGCTTTTTCCACATTTAGCTTCAGTTGTTTTAACAAATTGGATTCTATATCAACTTAATTGATTAACAGGCTCAGGCACCAGGCATGTCCTTGTCCTCTCAAGCACGTGTTTAGACGTATGTAAACAGCTTTGACATATGACTCACAGGGTCCACCACAGACTATGAGTTCAATAACCAATTAAGTCATGTTTCATCTATGCACACTGCCTGATACTATGATAAAATACAGTTTCAGTCTTGGCTGATAGCCCTTCAGATGTTTTCTCTGCCAAAGTTCTCAAACTACCACCTCCATTAATTTTCCTCAGTCCTTGAAAAGTCAATACCAGCATCCTTTGGCTCAGCTGCCACCTCTTCATCACAGAAAGAACAGCAAATCCCCTCAGCGCATCAAACTGGCGTGCAGGGGTGGACTGCTGAATCAACAGCAAACCGGTCCAACGATCCCCCGCACCCTCCGCAGTCTTTTAAAAATGCTCTGCACTGCTGTCTCACATCTCCTAGGGAATAAATTTCCAATTTCAAGGCCATGATCAAGATGCCTCTACCCACACACGTCAGGAAATTCAGTTACTGTGCAGTATTTTCTGCCTGTTACTACATTGTTTCTACCTTAGCAGCTCACTCGGGTGTTTTTGTGTGTGCTGAGTGAGTGGGGGTGTCTCTTTTCTACTAATGTGTGGGTCCTCTTCTCTCCCCTCCTCCTCCGGTGATAGCTTTCATAATGAGCCCTCTGTGGGTTTGTGGTGCAGAGGTGTAGTGAAAGTTCTGCAGTGCTTATCTGTTTCTCTCTTTACACGCACTCGTACCTTTTGCCACCTCTCATAAATTACGTATTTCTGCCCCCTCATCGATTTGCGTGTGGGCGACGGGAGCCCAGTCAGCTTCACTTCAGCTCTGAGTGAGTGAGAGCCAGCGTACTAAAGCCTTTTATTATTGTACCACAGGGCATCGGCCACACTCTCCCGCTGCCAGCATGATGAAGGACTGCCTGCAGTTCCTTATCGAGCCGGCCAAGAAGCTCAAGATCCGGCTCAAGGTACAATAAACAACTCCTCTGATAGTCAAAGACCTGCTGCAAGTGCTGAGTTTGCTCCAGAATGTGCCTGTTTTTGGTCTTTTGTAATCATCAATTTCTTTGCTGCAGGAGTCTCGTAAGCGAGTGAAACTTGAGAAAAAGGAGCCGCTGGTGGAGAGTCAGGTCTTTATCATGGAATTGGCCCGAGAGCTGAACAAAATATGCCAGGTAAGCACTCTTGTCTCTTTCTCTTTTTAGTAGCAGGCAAACATGCATCTGTGACGTCTGACTCTAGAGCTTGTCTGGCTTGGTTTGGACAGCGTTGGAGTCTGGTGTCACTGACACTGATATATGGAGATGAATTTCTTATGTTTCATAATCAAAGCTTAATGCTACCTCACTGATACCGGATAATAGTAAAGATGGACAGAAAATCAAAGAAAAGTGGGGGGAGACACTACACACACTCTTTTGCTTTTTCAATGGCTACCCATTAGTTGAATTTCTTCAATTCTACGGCTGTTGAAAGATAAATTTGAAATTGCAGTAAATCTCATAATTTCTGTAGATCATTGCAATTAATCAGACAATTTTTATTGCATTTAAAATTCCACTATTTTGCTATTTTTGCTATGTTTAATCTTTTTTAATCACTTTTCTTACCCTTTTCACCACTTTATTTCAACCCATTTTTGCAATTTTTGATCAATTTTTACCACTGTTATTATTTTGCTTCTGTTAACTTATTTTGCCACTTTTATCCCATTTCACCACCTATACTGCCCATTATTGCCAGTTTTTGTCTTTTTGCCACTTTTTAACCCTTTCCAACACCCTTTCTGCCTGTTTTTGCCTCTGTTAATCCATATTTTGACACTTTCCACCTAGAGGTGGGAGAAAAAATTCAATTCTTAGATGCATCGTGATGTGGAGGTGGGAGATTCTGAATCAATTTATAACATCCCATTATCGATAATAATAAATTATTTAAATATTTAATACTGTGGAATAGCAGGAAGCTGCCACCTTTGGTTCAATGCAATTCTAAATTTCCAGTTTACACACATCTCCCATTAAAGGATAGTGGAAATTTTACTTATTTCTTTTTTTTTTACTAAACACAGATGCATTATTTTTATTATGATGACACAGTGACAACAACAGAAACAGAAATTTAAAAAAAAAGTGCATTAAAATGCATCAATAATCGTTTAAGAATCAAAATTATAGCCCTATGAATCGTAATGGAATTGAATCGTGAGGTGCCTAAAGATTCCCACCTCTATTTCCACCTATTTTTCTCTCTGTTAACACATTTACTGCCACTTTTTACCCTTTTTCACCACTTTTGACTTAGTTACCAACTACTTGTTCCATCTTTTTTACCCTTTTAAACCCATTTTTGAAACTCTCTGGCTATTTTTTCCGTTATCTAATTTTTGCCACTTGTATATTAATTGTTGTAAGAAAGGGGGTTTATATTTTTAAGAAGGCTATGAACTACAGCATAAATTAATACAAACATAGTTGATATGATAGGACTGGTTATAATTCAGGTTAAACAAATATGGTTAGCACAGCTCAACATTAAAATGGGCCATGGTTTTGTGGACCTCCATGGGCTCTAGAAAGCTTGGTGTCAGTCCACTAGTGATAGTCCAACTCTGTAAAGTCAACTGATATAAGCTTGGCTCACTGTAATTACAAATCCCATCATGCCCTTGGGCAGAGTGTCTAGGTGTGTTTAGACATTTTCCATGTTTCAGTGATCCCTGCTTGGGTTCTTTTGCTCATGCATCTGGTGGATTACTTTTGTTTTTGATGTGAGACACATTTGAAACATGAGTGAAGTTATCCACTGAGTTCCTGCATGTGACTTTAGGTGCTCCTAAAGGATGCATAGTGTATATTCTTCATCAGTATGCATTGTCTTGCTGTGAGGTTGACTCTCTGCTTTGTTCTTTACAGAGGAGAGTTACTGCAGCTCTGTTTTAATGTAAAATATTTTACCTTTAAAAGTGTAGTTCAACTTTATGAGGTATGGACTGACAAAGACACTTTTAAAGTGTTAAATTTAATCTATTTGAGTTTAACACTGTACATCAAAGTATCTTATTATAAATTAACAGAACACAATGAAAACAATACTTTTTTTTCTTGAATATTGTTAAATATGTCTCGCTGAAATTAAATTCAAAATTACAACTGTCTTTAAATCAAGGTTTGCTTCAGCACTAAAGCAGGACCTTTGATAGAGTCAGATTTCTTCAGTTGCACAGAAGAGAAAAGGAAGATTTCATGTTTGTGTTAAACTGTGGAGAAATTCACAAAACTAAAAATAATTAACACGTTTATCCCAGGAGAATTAGCCCAAAGAAATCAGAAATCACTGTTTAGAAGTTTAATATTTAGAGTCTTGGACCGAAATGTCTAAATTGATATAAAATGACCTGTTTATGTCTTTTTTTTTTCACCTGTAGTATGTCCAACAATTTTAAATTACTCAGAGCTCCTCACACACTGTGCACTTAAATCCCCAGGTTATTGGTTGAACTGACAAAGACACAATAGCAAACTTTTTTAAGCCACCTTTATTTCAAGAATTATGTTTCTGCCTTGGTTTTCAGTGTCTTTTTTAAAACTAATAATGTCTTTCAGCCTGTTTAGGGCTGATGGTATTTCTGATGAACAGAACTATTAAATCTGTCATCAGTAGTTTTCACTGACATTTTCTCTTTCCCCACATTGTCTCCAGAGGTCAAACATCCTCAGCCACATCTGGACCAGTGAGGACATTTGGCCGGCCGCTGTGTGTCGTGATTTTATTGTGGAGTGGTCGGCTGTGCTGGAGAAGAGAGTGCAGGTGTGTTGGGTTTGTTGTTGCAGATTTAACCTTAACCATTTTGGATTTTGTCTCTTATACTGTTATACTCTTATACCGGCTCCTTTTCGTAATTTTTAGCCTCTTTAGTTTAAGTGGACATAAACTGAAAAACATCGTAGTCTAGTTTTAGTTGATAAAAAGTCCTTAGAATTTGGTCTTCATTTTTAGTCAAGGCATTTATTTTCTTTGAACTGATTTAATCCGCCAGATTTTGAAATTGACATAAATGTAAAACAGTCATAATTGACTTTTATATGACAATTTTGACATAACTTATAGGAACAGTGGAGAAATATCAGGGATTTTTAGTGTCCAACAATCGAGCAATAACATTTTAGTCTTGCTTTAGTCTCTGTGATAACACTAAATTTATTATTTGAGTGTTTTTATCCCTAAAGATCTGTTTTTAGCTATTCTAAGTCTCGTCTTTCTCATGAAAATGTAGTCCACTGACATTTTTATGCATAGTTTTAGTTGCTGAAGTTAACACTGACTTACAGTCAGGTTTTTTTTTTATTTCAGTGTGAGAAAAAAAGATTTTATTCCATTGGGTTGTAAGGTACAAAATATATTTCACTAGTGAAAGCACACTATTAGGATAAAACTGACTGGAACTAAAACATAAGTGTCTGCCCCAGTCTGAGGCACAAATCGTGACTCTTTTTTAATAGACGATAATAAAAAAAAATGAAAAATGACTTGAGTGGGATATATAGGTTGTTTAGAGCAGGGATCATCAACTGGCGGCCCGAGGGCCATATCAGGCACCCAAGTCTTCCCATCCAGCCTCCAGAACATTCTTAAATTCAGAAATATAAAGTGGAAAAATAGGTTGATTTATATAAGGTACCTTTTAAAAATTCCCTACAGCTATTAAAAAAAAAAATGAGATTGACAAAAATGGTCTGAAATGGTTTAATGTTTGATTCATTTTACAGAAATATGCCTGTCACCTATTGTTAGCAAATATGATACATGATAAACACATATTTTGAGTTCATTATTGATTAAAACTATGGTTTTCTTTTGACCTCAACACTAAATATATTTTTTTGCACAGGTTTTTCTCCTATCAGGGCACACCTTTATAGCATTCAACTCAGTGATGTCGAACATAACTGCCCTGGAGATATTCAGCTAAAATATCTCAATCGCCCCCTTGTGGCTGGCTATGGTATCTTACTTTTAGAGGCTAAAAATGACATACATTTGAAATGAAATAAATATTTTCAAAGTATGTTAATTAGACCAAAATGTCTCTGGATTTAAGTTTATTTGAAAATCCAGTCCCAAAGCATCCACCAAGCAAAACCTGGCCCTTGTATAACTGTAGATGACCCCTGGTTTAGAGTGTTGGATGAAGTTTGAGTGAAGTTATAGACTTAGTGTCTTGAAACCAGCAGTGACAGTCACCATAGCTAAACCCTCAGATTCAGACCAAAGGTTTGAAGAGACGAGTTGACACTCACACATGCTTTCTTCAACGTTCTAAACTCCTGTCAGTTCACATCGCTGTGACTGAAGGAGACAATGTCATTTTGAAGCATCAGCTCCCGAGGTCACTTAGTTTAAAGTTGATATTCCTGAAGTTATAGCGAAATAAATCTGTCTCTACAAAGAGGCTAGTCCTGCACATTAACAACAAAAATTTCCACAGTCAAATTTAGCTTCTACAGCCTTGAATTTCTCATGTATTATCTCATGTAGGGCTGGGCAATTAATCATAAAAAATTAAATTAAATCACAACATGGCCTGCTGCATTTTTTTACATAAGGTGCAATATTTTTAAAACCTGAAATGTGCGTCAAAATATCAGTATAGAACCTTTTTAAGCAGCTGAGATGTTGTGCATTACATATCATACAATCATCAAAGTGCTATATTTTAAGAACAGTCTACAAAAAACCTACTTGGTCATTTTTATATGTTTTTCTTATTAAATATGAGAATGATGTAAAAATGATCACTCCCTTCAATACAACAATTCTTAATAAATTTGCAATGAGTTAAAATCATCAGTTAGATATTTTTCACAATTGTTTAGCCTTAGTTAAATCCAATATTATGTTAGTTTTAATATACAGTGATTTATTGCTCGTTTGTTGGAAAATACATAATATGAGGAACTTAAGAAATATTGCATATCAAATTGCAATCACAATATTGGGAAAATTTATCACAATTAGATTATTTTCCACTGTGCGCCACATGGCACTGTGCATAGCTGATATAAACAAGAGACTTTTCATAACAATATTTCTGTTTCTCTTTTATATTTTTATCTGCCTTTGGGGAATGAGTACATCTATGTTTTTTGAAGTTTTAACACGAAACTGCACGTTTATTCTCCTGTCTTCTCTATCAGCTGAGAATTATGCTGCAGCTTGAGGTATGCTGCAGCATTTTCCCCTCTGCATTGGTAAATTTATGCACCTCTGCCTCAGCCTCAACTGCTTCCTGTCTCATGCATCAAGAAAAAAACACTTAATTGTAGATAGCTGAAGATTCTATTTGCATCAGTTTTCTAATAGTTGCAGCTCTGTTTGTGTTTATTATTCAGCCAAGAATCACACAGTCTGACTACCAGTATGAGAAACCAGAGAAGAAAGACTGGAAAGAACAGCTCCTCTGCATCCTGGAGTCAGGGGGGGAGTGTGACATGGGGCCCCACAAAAGAGTCATCATGGACTGGGCACGGGAGATGAAAAGCAGACCTCAGGTAATAACAGACGATGAGGATGATGTGTACCGGTGACTTGGTGTCTCCTCTGCTATTAACCCAGTTCTCTCCATGCATCTGATAGGGATGATTAAGTCTCACCCTGCCCTTGTCAATCACCCCATCATAATACTCAGCAGCGTGAGCCGACTTTGTTGTGTAACCCTGACTGTGGTTCTTTCAAGCCCACAATCTGGCCGGGGGAGCCCGTCCTCATGATGCTAGACGACCTGGAGTTCCAGTGGAAGAGGGGTCGTCTGCCCAACCTGCTGCCCGCCATGGAGCTCATCATGCTGGCTGTGCTGAATGCTGACAGCCCTGTGAAGGTGTGTGAGTTTGTCACATAACACCCCTCATTAGCATGTGTTAAATTCTGGCCTTGTTACAGAACCAAAGAACCTGTAATGATTAATGACTGGATAAGCAGTGGACCAGTTGCACAAGCAAAAATTCTACATACTGTACCTTTAATTAGCAAAGCTTGATAACATGACACACTTACATGATTTCATTATAGTAGAGTGTGAGGCATTATGCATGGTTATGAAACCTAGTCGAGCTAATCTCTTTATCCCTTTGTTAACCTCACCTTGGCCTGCTTTGTCTGTATGTGTTGTGATTGTGTTTAGGAGGATGTGACAAAACAATGGCTGGTGAGAAAGCAGAGGAGCCAGAGGATCGGTGCGTGCATTTCAACTCTACTTAACAAATGAAAGTCATAGACACAACCAGGCTTTAATAAAATTACATATGAAAGAGTCAGTCAGCTTCAGGAGGCTGAAAGGTCGTCGCTAAAGTGTGAATCGCTATTGATTAACATGGCATGTGTGCACATAGAAGCACTATTGACTTAATTAAATTCTAAAAGCGCTAAAACTTGCTGAGTCATTTTCATTAGAAGTAATCAGGGTCAATGTTTGATGAAAGGGGAGTGCAGAAAAGTAGCTTACGAGAGCTTTGTGGTGTTTAGAGTGAAAGTAATAACAGTGTTCACCTTTTCTTTCAGATGCTGTCCGCTACATCCCTCATAGTGGTGAGTGCAAGTCCTGACTGCTGTTAAAACTGACAAAGAAATACTCTAAGCATTCAAATATATCATCTACTTTCATGATGCTGATTTTCACGGGTAAAGATTAATGCTGATGCTGAAATTTTCTTACATGCAGGTGGATCTAAAAGTGAAATATTTATATAGTCTAGATCGATGGTAGGAATGGGTGGTATTCATTTTTCACAGGGGTATATGGTACTGTCAGGTGTTTAAAAGCTACATTATGCAAGCCCTTGTTGGCATGCACAGCAAGCAGAGCATGCAAATCTATAGGCGTTTCATTAATGCCTTTGACAAAATGCTTCAAGTCTGTAAAAGAAAACATTTTTATTAGGCGATGTTAACAGGAGCGCTGGGAGTGATTTATAGTTGCAGCATTGTTTCACTATTTAAAACTGATTTACAGTGCCTATAAAAAGTATTAACCCCTTGGATGTTTACCCTTTAAGGATTTTATAAATCATTTAGGGTCAATATAATTTTTTTTTTTTACCAAAGTCAAAGTGAAAACAGATTTCTACAAAGTACAATTCATGAAATATGCAGTGATTGTAGTATAAAGACACCTGTGTATGGAAGGTTCAGTCACTGGTTGATCAGTATTCTTTGCTACTATTACACCATGAAGACAAAAGAACACTTCAAGCAACTCAGAGAAAAAGGTTATTGAAAAGTGTAAGTCAGGGGATGGAGACAACAAAATCCAAAACACTTAACATCCCCCAGAGTTCAGTTAAATATATCATCAAGGAAAGGAAGAAATGACACTTGTGTAAAGCTGCCTGTATTAGTGGTGTCCAAACTATGGTCCGGGGGCCAAATGTGGCCTGTGGCCCATTTTTGATTGTCCCCCTCAAAAATTCTTTAAGTTAAATGAAATATGGCCCTCAATAGAGAACACCTGCGCTACACTTTATTATTCTTCTCAGTTTCAGCACATGGCAGTGCTACCATGCTTATACTGTAAACATTTTGACATGAAGGATTTATTGCTGTTTTTTCAGGACTAAATTGAGACGACTCTATAAACAGTAAAAATAATGGCATCCACAGGGAGTAGGTGGCCTAGTGGTTAAAGGCACTCCCCATGTACGTGGGCGGCCTGGGTTCAAATCCAACCTGAGGCCCTTTACCGCATGTCTCTCCCCCACTCTTGACCCTGTTTCCGACTCTATCCACTGTCCTCCCCTATCTAATAAAGGCACAAAAATGTCCAAAAATAAATCTTAAAAAAAAAAAAATGGTGGGGACAGCATCATGCTGTGGGGATGCTTCTAAGCATAGTAGAAATTTGTTATCACTTTGATATTTAAGAGTTTTTTGTTTTTTTTTTGTTTGTTTTGTCAAAAAAGCCAGATTGTATCGATCATGATTGATTTATAAAATCAGTAAAAAGGTAAAACATTCCAGAGGGTGAATATTTTTCTTAGGCACTGTAGTTACAAAAGGGCATGCACACATTTGATTTTTACTTCATTTAATTCCCAAGATAGATAGGTACATCACTGACTGAACTACAAGTCACTGGTCTGCAGATCATGTGTTTGATTGGGGGGTCAGACATCTCACACTTAGTAGCTGCTGAGAACTCAGCACTCCATGAGGCTCCAACCTCATGGAGTGCTGAGTAAGCATCTTAAACTCCTGTCAGAGGTTACAGGTGACTGCTGGAAAAGTGAGAAAGTAAGAGCCTGGTGCTGATTCAAGGCAGAGCTTGAAATAGCAGGGCAGAGAGAGAGAGCGGAAATCTTACGGCTTAGACAGGCTGCCAATTTGGAGGATGTTAGTCAGGTGATTGGATAATGATGCGTGTCAGGTGTGAAATCAGTGCAGGTCAAGTTGTCTGCCAAGTGTCCCTCCATTTTTTACGCTGAGGGAAGGTGGCAAGTCTTACTGTTTTATGTAATATTCTAATGTGTAACTTATGTTTTTTTTTTTAAATAATAGATCTTAGTGTGACTAGTTCATTAAGACCAGATCTGGCTGGATAATTAAATATCTATCATCAGTTGTTCCATTCACATTTAAAGCTATGTTAAAACTAGCACTGTCTGCATTAATGCAGTCATCACAAAGGTCCAAAATTAGTGCATAGGTTTTTTTATGGCATTAATCAAATGCTTTACTGCCCCTTTTATCCCACTTTGATTCAGATTTTGCAGCTAAAGTGATGTAAAATAACTCCACCATCTCTTCTTAATGTCTCATTTTAGTTTAAAAATCTCTCAGACAGCTCAGTGGATGGGTTAAGATCAAACATTTCACTTTTTACTCTCCTCTTATTTTTATATCCAGAAGATTTAGGATTTAGCAGATAAAATTCATGCCATAATCTGCAGTCTACCTGAAGTTGCTTATTTTCTTCCAAAATAAAATCAGCGTTTTAAATGCAAAATAATAAAATGTCAAAATGTGACTAAATATTAATGGCAAGTAACGATAAAAATTCTGAGATCAATTGCAATGACAAAATAAATCATTTGACAGCCTAATTTTCAATGAAAATTTACAAAAGTTGCAAATTATGTCACACTATACAGATTATATATGGTAAAATAAAATAGATTTTAGATTATATAAAGATTATATAGTCTGACTTAGAGACTAATGCTGCTTTCCATTTGTCTTGGAACTCGGATGTCAGAGCTGAGATTAACATTACAACCGAGATAAGTGTGTTCCAGTTGCTACTGGTTGGTAACTCAGGATAGTTGCTCCAAGTTTCCGGGTCGAAATTCAGAGTTTAGGGCACATTTTTGATGACATTATTTCCAAGTTCCAAGATTAACTGGAATGCACCAAAATACAAGTTTTAGGCATGTAGGGCCCTTGGAACATCTACAGTACAAGTAGGGGGTCGTGGCAACCCTACTATTGGCCCTGGTGGTACCCCAAAGGCCAGCTCATACTACACAAAATCTTGACCCATCTTGTCTCCGCGACTGTGTGCAAGTTCACAGGTCATCGGGGGGGCGGGTCAAAGAGTGTCAGTCACTTTACAACGGAAGCGCTCTATTTGACTTTAGCATAACCTGGCACGCCAGATGGTAAACCTCTCATAGACAGCGTATGGGAAAGGGCAGAGCCTTTGAAAAAAAAACTCAGAGGTTGATTGGATGAATGTTCTGTCCGTCACATCTTTACGGGCCAATCAGAGCAACAAAACACGTGATGTAGCCGCTACCAAGGGGAGTAAACTCCACAGAGAACTGCATAACGCGAACCATGGCAACTGTAGACATGTCAGTACACGACTTTTGTCGTTTAGAATAGAAAACAACTCACTGCTGTTCTTTGTTCTTCTTTCAACAAAGAAATGTCATCAAGTTCTGATAAAACTGACGATTTAGCAGCATCCACGCTCATCTCTTCCTCCGTAATTGCACCGGCCTCTTGTTGCTGCTTGCATACGTCACGACTCTACCATGCCTGAAAGCTGACGTTGATTGGTCCTTTCACTTTCTAACTGGGCCCAAACGGTTCAGATGGGAGCTTTGCAAGATGGATTTGCCAGTGAGAAACAAGGAAACGGGCGTATCTATCTGCTTTGCAAGGTTAACTGTAGCAGTCTTAAGCTTGTAAAAGAAGGAAACAAGAAACAGTTATGGACTGGATTATGGATAATAATTTTGGGTGTATCAGAAGGAGGACAATATGGACTGGCTCTCCTTCAGATAGAACTTAAGGTATGCATGTTGTTACGAAAATAAAAAACAATAAAAAGAACACACTAGTTCCCCAGAGGGAGAAACAGTAGGAACTCTTGTAAATGATGATGCAAAAATAAGGAGCAAATGCTCTCCTGCAGTTAGACGTTGGGATTCACTTTGTTGACATTAGGTCAGGGTGTTAAACTAGATGACTATGAAAGAAGAATTCTGACATGCTAGTCTTGTTGAATCATAGCTGTGGCGCGTCTGGCATGCATCGTTTAATTATGCCACACTTCAGTGTGTTTGTCAGCGCATTCGGTGTGGGTTTTAGGGCTGAATAATTTTGGAAAATAATCTAAATGCAATTTTTTTTTCCCCAAAAATTGCAATTGCGATTTAATATGCAATTATTCCTTAACTTTCTTTTATTCCTAAACAAGGGCTAAACAATTCTGTAAAAGTGTTTAATTCTGATGATTATGACTCATATTGCAAATTGGATATGAATTATTGCATTGAAGGGTTTTTGTCATTCTAATATTTGATAAGAAAAAAGTACAAAAATGAAGAAGGTAGGATTATTTTGTAGACTTCTAAAAAATGGCACTTGAATGATTGCATATGTTATGTATAACATCTCTGGTAACTGGTATTTTGACACAAATTTCAGGTCAAAGAAATATTGCACTTTCTTCAATTTGAAAATTGCAGCAGGCCGTATTGCGATTTAATCTTATTTTTAATTAATTTCCCAGTGGGTTTGTTTTCTTTTTCAACTGAATATTTTACCTTGTCCCAGGTAATATGCAAGGACATTCAGATCACAACTGAATTGTGTCAATCCTTCAGCGCCCAATGGTGCCTTCAGGCAGGCGTGCTCACTACATCTATGCCTTACTTCAGCCTACATTTTTGGCCCAAACATGCCTTCAACTTCTGCACGGTATTGAAAGGTGATTTAAGGTTTCTGTGAATCATAACACAACTATAGCTACCATCATATTACAAAGTCAGCACTGTAAGCTTTCTAACAATCAGCTGCACAAAGACATTTGTCCTTCTGATTCAAGTAAACTCAGTAATAATCCAGTGTTGTGCTTTGGGTGTAGTATTTACCACAGCCTATCATTTCTCAGACTTTGCATGAGCATTTGTGAAATGTTGACTGTCGGCCCTTCTGATGTTGCACAGTTGATTGACTCATGATAGAAAAACAGACGTGTTTTAAGAGCTTTTCTTTTGTTTTCACAGTGTGGAACTGGATTTGTGATGCTGCAGGTATGAAAAACATCTGTCTGATCGACTTTATTCCTTATTTTTGTCCTTTATTTACATTAGTTTTAACTGTTATAATTTGTCCCTCCACAGAGGATGTCACTCTGGATTCAGAAACAGCCAACACAGACCTGCTGATCTCCAGCGATGAAAAGCGCTTGCGGTGCGGATTGGAGCGCCAGGAAGTCCCACGCTGCCAGAAACGCTTTGACGGTTGGTGGTGTGCCACGGGCCAGGAAGGCTACACTTCAGGCCGCCACTACTGGGAGGTGGAGGTTGGTGAGCGGGATTGGCGTCTCGGTGTGGCCAAGGCCTCCGCTGTACGGCAGGGCTTCCGCACGCTCAACACAGATTCAGGCTACCTGACCCTGCGGCTGGAGAGGGGCACGGATCTGAAAGCTCTGACCGTGCCGGCCACCTCGCTGTCACAGAGCTTGGTGCCTAGGAAGGTTGGGGTGTACCTGGACTATGAGCAGGGTCAGCTGTCTTTCTACGATGTGGAGAAGCGCTCTCACCTGTACACCTACAACGAGAAGTTCACAGAGAAACTGTACCCGCTGTTTGGGACTGTGGAGGTGGTTAAAGACCTGGTGATAAGGCCTGCAAATGTCAGACAGCCATGCCTCTGCCCTGGGCCCTGCCTCTGGACCTGAACTTCTTCTGACACTTAAGTCACCCCTCATTTCGGATCCAAACTAAGCCAAAGAACCCAGGTTTCTATTCTGGACCATGGTTTAGGGAAATATCACCCAATGGCCAGGCTTTTTCTGTGGGAGATATGGAAAAAAGTCACCATCATTCTTTGATACACTATCTTTTCCTCTGCCAAACAGGGACCTAGATGGGCTGGCTCCAAACCTGGGATGTATTTTGATAAAGGCATTAGATATCGTAGGCATCAGCTGATGAAGATCTGCATTGGTATTGACTCCGGAAGAACATTTCTGTCATGATGACATGTTGGTTACAGGCTTTAGTTATGCTCACAAGATGCATTTTTGACTGATCAGATGATTTTATGCTAATCGCTTTCCTCGGAAATACAATTTACGGTCGAATGCACCTTAAAACTGTTACACTGAAATGAATATGGCATGTTTCACATGTAATGTGTTGCAGATTTAATCCTGTTTTTACAGTAAGAATATGCATATTTTTGAAAAGCATTGTATATCATGTCTGCATTCTCTCGTGGGCAAAGAGTAAGCATAGTGTAATTCAACTTGAAAAACTTTATTGACCATGCAGAAAATACATGCATAGGTTATTTGCAGAAGATGTCACCCAGCTGTAGACAACTCCCCTTGGGATGCAAGAAGTGATTTCTGCATAGAGAAACGCTACCAAAAGGCCATGTTTGAGCTGATTATGACTATGCCAAGCATACAAGGTGATAGAATAAAATCAGCATACCTTTGCGCACCATCAGAATCATCACTGCAAAGAACCTATAGAATTTATATCTGATGTGTATGAGTTGGAAAACATTGGTAAGTGTGATACAGAAAACGGTTTATTGAGTGGTGTTGCATAAAGAATCATGTCATTTGTTCAAAGTTTATTTTTAAATTCCATTGGTTTGAAAAGCTTTTGTCTTTTATGCCAAAAAAGTAATACTTAGATCTATTTTTGATGACTTTTTCACAATTTAGGGCTGAAATGAATGCTGTTAAAGCATGAAAGCACAGTAAATGGAGGTGCAAGCCACACCTTAGAGCCTGAGTGCTCAGACACAGTGCAGCTGCCGAGGGCTTTCTAATGCAGTGACCGTAAACAGACTGGGTTGATGCATGTGAAGAATTGAGGCTTACTGCTAGCGTCTTTGTCTCAGGCTTATGGCGAATGTTTGTCAGGCATGAGCTTATTCCTGCGGCTGTTATTATGTGTGCAATATTAAGATGCCAGATCAATGCAACAGTGTCAATAAATTAAATTTAAAATCTCCATTTTTTTTCTTGTCCTGGTTGTGGGACAGTAGACCAGCTCTTTACTCTTGCAGGACTTCTTGAAGGAGCATGGGAGTTTGCTCATTCAGTCTGAAGAGGGTTTATGATCATGTCCCTAGGGGGGTCATGTGAGGGGTACTGGGGTTCTGTGGCAAGCCATCAGGGTCCTGTATGACCAAAGTGAGAGTTGCGCCCACATCCCCAGCACAGAGTTGTCTCTGCTCCTCTTTGGGGTTTTCATAGCCAGGATCTCAAGGTGCAGTCAGAGGGAGGGGGGGTTTCTGGTTCGGGAAGCACAGAATTTCATCTCTACTGTTTGCAGATGATGTGGTTCTGTTGACCTCCAGCAGGAAAACAGTGCTTTGCTCCCTCAGGGTTGAGAGTGAGTCTTTGCCCCAAGTGAAGGAGTTCAAGTATCTCGTGGTCTTGTTCAAGAGTGACGATAGAATGGAACATGAGAAGAGGGAACTGAGCCAGAGAGCAAAGCTTTTAATTTACCACTTATTCTTGTTCTAACCCTCATCCATGGGCGTGAATTCTGGGTAATGACTGAAAGAATGAGATTGTGGGTTTAGGTGGTTGAAATGAGATTCCTTAGGAGGGTTTGGGCTCAGCCTTGGAGGCAGGGTGAGGAGCTCTGACTAACAGAGGGATCTTGAAGTAGAGCCACTGCTCCTTTACATTGAAAAGAGCCAGTGGAGATGGTTCGGGCATCTGATCAGGATGCCTCCCTGTGGAGGTCTTCCAAGCACGTCCAACGAGGAGACGACCCCGGGGCAGACCCAGAACTCTCTGAAGGGATTATATATCCTGTCTGGCTTGGGAACACCTCTGAATCCCTCTGGAGGAACTGGAAAATGTTGCTGGGGAGAGGGACGTCTAGGTAGACTTACTTCACCTTCTGCCCAAAATCTGGATAAGCAGAAGAACATGGATGGACAGAAAGAAAAATACAAATGCAATCTTTTAAATCTTTATTAAGTGCAAAAGAATTGACATACCAAAAAAGGAACAATGCAGAAAACAATCATTGATACACGTCGATCAAAAGTACAAGAATACTTGAGTTTGTTTTTGGTGTTCATCCATTTATCTACATGAGAGTTTTCTGACAAAAATACCCACTTAAAATGTTTGTTACAACAGAAAGTTGAGCCAAAATACAGTAGAAAATGCATGGAAGCAAATACAATCTCAGTGTCTTTATTAACTATTTCTCAAAAATCTCAGGCGGTCATCGATGAATGCTGATAAATGCTGTTATAGCACTGTGAGTACACATTAAAACCCATCTGCAGCAGTATTTGTAGTGGGAATTTTTAGAAATACAACACATCAAACAGATCTTTGATCGGGGGTCTGCACTGCCAGTAAAATCTCGCCCCAATACTGGTCTGAATGAAAAACCTTATTTGGCTTTAACCTAATGTTGGTCCGCTAAAGTAAAAATCTTACAAAGTTTTAAATATGCTTGAAAAAAGGTTTAAAAAACTTTAATATAATACAAAACTATGAACAAAACTCCCAAACACACCACTTTTATAATCGTGATCGCTCTGGATAAAAACACATGGCTGAAAATCATGAAAATAAACTTTAAAAAACATCCACAGAAATATGAAGACATTCTCTCCTGCACTTTGAAAGGAAAGTTGAAATTCACCAGAGCGTGTCACACTGACGTCTCTTACAGACAGGTGGAAGATAGCAGACCAGGGGAAAGGTCACTTTGGATTACTGAACCGCAGCCAGATTACTGTCCGCTGTACAGGTCTGACTTTAAGCTCAGAGAGTTTCCAGATCTCATCAACAGAAGAGGAGTTCATGTGAAATGCTTAGTGGAAAAACATGAGCGGATAAAAGCAACACTGAGCATGACTGTAAATGATCAGATTAGAATATGCATGGAGATAAAGTTTGTAACAGACAGGACAAAGCCTTTACACTGAATTTGTTTGTGGGGTTGCAGAATCTCACATACAGGTTCATCTCAAAACAGAATATCATTGAAAAGTTCATTTCTTTTATGCGATTTACTTCAAAAAGTTATACCTACATATATTCTTGATTCATCTCATGCATAATGAAACATTTCGAGACTTTATTGTTTTAATCTTGACGATTACAGCCAATAATCCACCATCTATGAAAAATAGAATTTATTGAAAAGTCCAATTTAGTTTTTTTTTTTTTGATCGCCAACTGGTCTGACCCAAATCCCACAGAGAATCCTGGGCTTCATAACACCCCAGCAGGACCACGGACTGATCGGCTCCATGCCACTTAACATAGATGCTGGAATTTGTTCAAAAAGGAGCTACAACCAATTACTAAGTGCATAAATGAGCATAATTTCCCAAATGTCAACATTTTTGCATTAAAAAATCATTTTTTGGACTGATGTGTTTTTGATATTTTAAAATATTCTGAGCTGTAAACTGAAATAAGCAAGATTAGAAAAAAAAAAGTCTTGAAATGTTTCACTTTGAGTGAGATGAATCTAGAATATATGAATGTTTCAGTTCTTGAAATACATCCCAGTAAAAATTTAACTATTTAATGATATATATTTTGCTGCACCTGTATGTATAAAAACATGCAGTGATTGTGATCTCTTTTCAACAGAGAGTATCAAACAGGATTATATTGGACCTTTGTGGTTTACATTTTGGCACAGTTAATTTCAGATTTTAGGATTCATAAAACATCTTCTTTGTGACCGTGGCTCCTCCTGTGACGCTCCTCTGAACCACTTCCTTGGTGATCTGACGGGTCATCATGCCACTGGTCTCTGTGCGCTGTGTGGTCATCATCATCCCATCTGTCAGACAAACACAGCCAATATTAACGTATGAATGCTTTCTTATCCTGATGCAAGAGGAATGACTGTGATGCCGAAGCTGTACCTGAGAAAAAGGATTCTAGCATGTTGTCATTTGTTCGCACTGGCATTCTGGAAATTTCTTCCATCTGCATTGATTGCATGTTGTACTGAGACATTGCACCTGCAAGAAGAGAAACACATGATTAAGATCAGAGGATCTGAACTGGTCTAGAGCCAGGAACCACCACAGCTGTTTTAATGATTCAAATATCCAAACTAATCAAATTTAATTCATAAAATGCTGCAGTTTGGCCTTTATAACATGATTAAACAAAGAGACAAGCTAAAACAGAAACTTTTATAAAGTGCCCCTAACCTTTGGGGCGTGTTTTTTTTCTCCTCTTCCTGGGATAACATGCAAATTTATGTATTTTCAACAAATTAACAAATTAAAACCCAGCTTTTTTATCTCATGTTGATGAGATAATGAGCTGAAATCTCAACAGAACAACCTAAATTTACTGCTTGTCACTGCAAAATTTAGTAAATCAAAAGATTTTTAATCTCGATGTTTTTTCTCTTGATTAAATAAAGGTTAAATAAATAAAATAAGTTAATATTTACTCAAAACGCAGATATCTAGCAATATTTTTGTTCAATACATATATAAAAGGTACAATTATCTATCCAATAATGTGAATTTGTCTGATAATGCAGGGTTCCTTTTAAGCATTTAAGCCCCTGGTGGCCGAAATGAGTATTACAAAAACAAATAAAACTGTAATACTTTACCCAGTCCTTAAACTTTTTTCCCTTTTTTTTTAAATAGCATCTTTATTTTTTCAATTAAGCTAACTTTATCCAACTACTTTTTTCATAGCTGGTATAAAAAATATATATTGCTTGTTCTTAATTCTTCTCTGAGGGTTCCTGTTTGAATTTAAGAGCTTCATTCATACACTAAGTTCCGTCAGAAGCATCTTACCTCCATCCTGAGACTCGATGGTGATGATTCCCTCTCTCTCAGGACCAAAGCCCTGTGTGGTACGAGCCTGGACTTTAAACTTGTAGGGAACGTTCTCCGTCAGGTTTGGGACGGTCAGACTGGTCTCAGCGCTGTCTCCATTCACCTGGAAGGACCGAACATCTCCTAGAAGAAACAAGACAGGAAATAATCAAGCTCAAAAACACAGGCAGGGTCATGACAGTGTAGAAAAAGCACGCTTAAAATGTTTATTTTCTGATATTCTCACCTCCACCATGCAGCTGTTCACAGGTGACCACATATCCGAGGATGTCTCCATTGGGTTTACGAGGTTTATCCCAGCTGAGCTGCAGTGAATCAGGACTCAGTGCAGTGAAGACCAGGGGGCCTGGGGCACTGGGAGTGCTCAGAGTAAAAGGGGAGCCTGCAGGGAAATATGAAAAACACCAGTATAAGAAGAGAGGCACTACATTGATGGGATACATGGAAACAAACTCAGCAGGACGGGTCTGCAAGTTAAAGAAAAAAAGAAACATTTACTTTCTCATAGAGGATTTGATTTTTATCCTTAATTTTATAACCATCTAAGGAAGATTTATCACAGCCTGCGTCATTATAGAAGACTAAAGTCTGAATGAACAATGAAAATGTTTATCGCCTCTGGAAACTATAACTAAACACACTATACACTCAAACTATCATATATTATAACATCAATTTTAAAAATACAATCACTAAAATTAAAATAGAAATAGCCAAATGTTATATAATTTACAGTGATGTGAAAAAGTATTCGCCATCTTTCTGATTCCTAATTTTTTTTTTTTTGCATATTTATCACACTTGAATGTTTTGGATCATCAAACAAATTTTTATATCTCACAAAGACAACCCAAGTAAATAGAAAAAATTCAGCTTCTAGATGATGATTTTATTTATTAAGGGGAAAAAATCCATACCTATCTGATCCTTTGAGATAAAGTAATTGGCAGCAATAACTGAAATCCAGCATTTGTGATAACTGGTGATGAGTCTTTCTCATCACTGTAGAGGAGTTTTGGCCCACTCTTCTTCACAGAATTGTTTTAACTTAACTTTGGAGGGTTTTCCAGCATGAACTGTCCGTTTAAGGTCACACCAAAGCATCTCAATTGGATTTTAGTCAAGACTTTGACTTGGCCACTACAAAACCTTAATTTTGTTTCTCTTGAGAGGTGGACTTGCTGGTATGTTTCAGGCCACACACATTCCAGAAAGTTCAACTTTTGTCTCATTAGTCAACAGAATATTTCTCCAAAAGTCTTGGGGATCATCAGGATGTTTTTAGACAAATGTGAGATGAGCCTTTGTGTTCTTTTTTTGTCAGCAGTGGTTTTGGCCTTGGAACTCTCCCATGATGCCATTTTTGGCCAGTGTTTTTCTTATGGTTGAGTCGTGAACTCTGACCTTAACTGAGGCCAGTGAGGCCTGCAGGTCTTTGGATGTGGTTCTGGGTTCTTTTGTGACCTCCTGGATGAGTCGTTGTTGCACTCTTGGAGCCATTTTGGTTGGCCCAAAATGACTCCAATTTTGGTTCCCAGTTTTCTCCATTTGTGGATAATGACTCTGACTGTGGTTTGCTGGAGTCCCAAAGCCTTGGAAATTGCTTTGTAACCTTGTCCAGATTTAAAGATGACTGAATATTTTTGGATGGCGCCATGATTTGCTGCTTTTTGAGACCTTGCAGCCTACTTCAGTTTGTCTGGCGGTAATCAGGCCTGGGTGCGGCTGGTGAAATTGAACTCAGCTTTTGAAAAAATGTGGTTAATCACACTTTATTCATGATTAAACAACAGTGGGGACTTGCTTTTTCATATAGGGCCAGGTAGGTTTGGAAGGTATTTTCTCATAACAAATGAAACATTTATTTATTGGCTTTTTTGCCTTTATTTGATAGGACAGTGGATAGAGTCGGAAACGGGGGAGAGAGCAGGGAGAGACATGCAGGAAATGGTGCCACGGGCCGGATTTGAACCCGGGTCGCCTGCGTATATGGCGTGCGCCTTAACCACTCAACTACGGGCGTGCGGATCTGAAACATTTACATTTGACAAATGTACAAATCCTAATAAATCAGGTAGGGGAAAAATGCTTTTTTCAGAGCTCTTTATTGTAAAGAGAATTCAGGTCAATGCTGGTTTACTTGATTCCTGAAAGATGCTCTGCTGTCAGTGGAGGATTTGAATGAGGACATTTATAACCAGTACAGCTGAAAAGTGGGCAGTCACATTGAGCTTTATAGTGTCTTTGTGTTAATGGAAAAGTTGTGACAGAAAAATGTGCAGAATCGGTACCTGGCATGGGGCAGAGAGGACTCTTGGGATCGACAGCAGACTCGATGGTGATGACTCCCTCTCTCTCTGGACCCCAGCCCTCCTGGCTCTGAGCCTTCACCTTAAATAGGTAGGAGTGATTTGGCAGCAGGTCCTGGATGATGACAGAGTTCTCTGCTGGGTTTGTCACATTAATACGCTTCATCTCACCTACAAGAGAGGAGACATTTTTTGAGAGATTAGCATGAAAAGATGTAGAGCAGAAGTAAAAGATAAACTTGAATAGCAGTGACTGAATGATTTACCTCCGTTGAGGAGCTGGTAGAGAACACTGTAGCCCAGGATGTCTTTCTCACAGTGGGGCTCCTGCCAGCTCACCTTTAGGGCAGTGGGGCCCAGAGCGGAGAACACCAGTCTGCTGGGGGTGTCTGGGACACCTGGAGAAAGCCGGGCATCTGATGGGTGACACAGAAAGACCATTAAATATACTGTTGGATATACTTGTTTGTGTGTGTGGTCCACCTCTGATTATACTCAGACATTAACGACATGGATATCTAGACTGAACCTATTCAAAGGTGAATTTCAGCGTTAAACTTTAGACCTTAGTTTTTTAGACTATGGGGGTTTAAATGACTTCACAACTTTTTGGGTTTCAAGACTAGATTGCTGATATTGCTGCAGCTAAAAGAGCTGTCAAGGATGCAATAAATTCAGTAAGCAGTTTGGGGTCTGTACTGACATGCCCAGACTGCTCATTTTTGCCACTTTTAAAGCTTTTCCTCCCCTTTTTCTGCCTGTTTTTGCCAACTCTAAACCAATTCTTACCACTTCACGCCTATTGTTGCCTCTGTTGACCCATTACTGCCACTATCAACCAGTTTTACGCCCATTTTTTCCCCCCATTTTAACCATATTTCACTATTTGTTATGCCTATTTCTGCCTATTTTTCTGCCTCAGTTAACCTGTTTTGCAACTTCATCCCATTTCAGACACTTTTTAATTCCCTTCAACCACGTTTTATGCCCCATTTTTGCCACTTTAACCCATTTTTCCTATTTTATTTAATTTTCGCTACTTCTAACCCATTTCTGATGCTTTTAAAATCCAATTTCACCACCTTTTCCACCAATTTTAGCAAATTCCATTTTCAAGAAAGGGATTTATATTTTTAAGAATGCTAAATACTATGGCACAAAATAATTAAAAAGTATTTGTTTGTTTGGCAAGAGTGGTTATTATTCAGGTTAAATGTTAAATATTGATATCATAGCTTAACTTTAAAGTGGACCATAATTTTGTTGACCTCTGTGGTCCCCTAGTCTGGCTTGGCCCCAGAAAGCTCCCCCCTTTATCCCCCCTTATGGGCAGCCTTGTCTGCACATGATTAGTCTTTAATATGCATGGCTGTGTTCAACTACCTTCAGGTACAGTGGGGTCTCCAGTCTCTGGCACCTTTATTTTAGGGGTTGCAGGCTGAAAAGGTTGAGAACCACTGTGCTGAAGCATTAAGATTGGCCTCCACAGGATACAAGGTGCCTGGCCCAAACCTTGAGAAACAGCCCCATACATTATCCCTTCACCACCAAACCTCACAGTTGGTGCAATGCAGCCAGGGAGGTAATGTTTTCCCAACTTCTACCAAACACATTTCAGAACACATTTCCCCTGCTCCAGTCCAGTATTGGTGTACTTTCCACTCCATCAGATGCTTGGCTTTCGGCTTGGTGATGTGAGGCTGCATGCAGCTGTTCGGCCTTGGAAATCCGTGATTTTACATGGTGTTTAGCTTTGTGGCTGAGTTGCTGTTGCTCCTAAACGCTTCCAGCAGGGAGGAAATGTCACAAACTGTCTTATTGCAAATGTGGCATCCACCACAGTACCATGCTTGAAGTCTCTGATCTCTTCAGAATGACACATTTTATATTACAAATGTTTGCAAATGGAGACTGCATGACTAAGTGCCTGATTTTATTCACCTGTGGCGATGGGTCTGATTGAAATACCTTAAATCAATAATAAACAGGTGTGGCCAAATAATTTTGTCCATAGAGTTGGTTTGATACGCTCTCAAAATGGTCTAAGTATTGAATGAAGAGTGCTTTTACCATGATATGAAAATGAGACAAACTCAGAGGCAGAATAAAGATGACAGAAGAGGGGTGCATGACACCTTAAACCCAGCAAACACATCCAGTGCCTTCATGCTTATATCCTGCGGACTTACCCTGGAGCACTTTGTCCAGATTATACAGAGCTTCATGGACGTCTGAAGATGGCGTCCTGGCCCTCGAACCCTGAGTCATGTTGAAGCTGAATTGGCTCTGAGAGCTGCTCTGCATCCCAGTGTAGCCGAACCCACCTGGTGGCGCTTTGAGCAGAGGGCAAAGAAGGAAGAGGACAGGTTTGTAAAGAAGAGAGGTCCAGGAAGTAGCACAATGAGAGAGAAAGGGAGAGGGGGGCAGGTAGGGAGAAACAGGGATAGTCAGCGTAGCTCCTGCAAAGTCAGTGCGCAGCCAATAGCCCCAACCCTGCTGTCCAAGCCCTCAACCTCAAGCACTTTCACAGTTCACCGTGTAAGAGGCCTCTTAATTATAGAACTCCAAAGAAGAGCTACTTTTTAACTAGAAAGACTGACCTAACGCTTCTTAAATTTACTGCGGAGTAAACAGGAACCACCTAAAACCTACCAGGACTTTGGAGCTTGCTTGACAAATCTCCCATGACAATAGAGTCCCGGATGTGCTCATCTGTGTAGCCCCTGTTCTCTGAGCGCTTCCTCATGATGACATCTGTCGTGTGAACTCCTCCACCAATCATTTCCGTCCTACGAGTACCTCCTTCAGGAGAAAGAAAGGATGGTAAAGACAAAGCGTATCAAAACATTTCAATTCAAAAGATGCCCTCGTGGGTATGTATCTAACCTGGACCAGTCATGTAGGTGGTGGTTGTTTCCGTGGTGAAGGTGCCGCCGCCTCCTCTGTAGTTTGAGCTCAAAGTGGACATCGGAGAGGATGAAGCTGACAAGTTGCGCGTCCCTGATCCGCCTGGGAATAGGAAGTTCTGGTCCCACTTCCCATTCACTGTAAAATCTGTGAAACAGCACATTAGGGCCAGATTTGTTAGCAGACAGAATACAGTACATGAAAATTTCAAGCACTGAGACATTGATTGGAGCAACACAGTGCTACTGACGTCAAGCACCCAAAAGCAGGAACAGCCAATCTACAAAGGAAGCACCCGCAGTTTTACATCAATTTTCAACCTACAGAAGAAGCAACACTTCAGCAGGTTTGCATGGCAGGTTGGCCTGACATACAAGGATAAACTTTGCCATCTGAAGACAGTTTTGGTTCTATTTCAACAGACTAGTGATTATTTAAATCATACACTCCATGCCCTATTGAGTAACTAAACTGTAGTAAAACTGCATTTTATGTCATTAGTTAACAGTGCCTATAAAAAGTATTCAACCCCTTGGATGTTTTACCCTTTAATTGATTTTATAAATCAGTCATGGTCAGTATAATTGCGCTTTTATTGCAAAAAAAAAAAAAAAAAAAATGTTAAAAGTGAAAACAGATTTCTACAAAGTAATGACAATTAAATAAAAATATGTAATGTAAAATAAGGGACTGCATAAATATCCACCCTCTTCAAGTCCTCCAGAATGTTCCTGTAATAAGCATAATTCATTTTCCCGTCTACATGCCTTCTCGGCAGCTGAGAAGCCTTCCCACAGCATGATGCTGCCACCACTATGTTTCACAGCGGGGATCCGCCAAGCATGGAACATAGAACTTTCTTGCACTTGGCCATGGAGTCTCCCACATGCCTTTTGGTGAACTCTGGTCCAGATTGAATCTGATTTTTCTTCAACAGTGTCTTTCTCTTTGCCACTCTCCCATAAAGCTCTGACTGGTGAAGAACCCGGCCAACAGTTGTTGTCTGCAGAGTCTCTCCCATCTCAGCTGCTGAAGCTTGGAACTCCTTCAGAGTAGTCATAGGTGTCTTGGTGGCCTCTCGCACTAGTCTCCTTCTTGCATGCTCACTCAGTTTGCAAGGACGGCCTGATCTAGGCAGATTTGCACATGTGACATATTCCTTCATTTCTTAATGATGGCTTTAACTGAACTCTGGGGGATGTTCAGAGCCTTGGAAATGTTTTTATTTTTGTACAGTCAACTTAGACACATTCACTGCAATCAGGTGATCCACATTTCACTTATTGTGAGACTAACAGCACCAAGTATCTGGACCTCTGATTAATTAGGTCAGTCACTTTAAAGGAGGTGAATACTTATGCAGTCACTTATTTATATCATAGTGATTATGATGTGAATGAAGACCCCTAGCCAAGGCTCAGTGGATAAAGGGCATGTTTTAAGAGGAGGATGGTGATGATAAAAAAAAAAAAAAAACTGTTAACAAACTTTAGGAAAAGGCAGTTCTTAAAAATTTAGGGTCTAAACTTCCAAAATGGTTTGATGCCTTGTCTCTAGCTGCAATTGAGGCTGGGAAATAAAGATTTTTGTAAACATTCAACACCTGTGCTGTGCAAAACCTCTTTTTTTATGCAGCTTTAGGTCAAAATGGATCAAGCAAGCTTCATAGGTTTTCTTCACGTCAAAATTCCAACAGAACACTGATTAAAACTGTCTGAATGGCTCCATTCACAATAACCTGCAACCTGCTGAATAATAATGGGTAAGAGTTCACCATACTGGTTTCCTTAAGTGCTTCAGGAAGCACAACAGAGTATAAAATCATTATAGCTGCAAGAAAATAATGTGATTGCCCTGCAGATATGAGGCTACATAAACAAAACAATCATTATAACAGCCACAAAGTTACTAAGCCTTTAAACACACCAGACAAGCTGCTTCAAATTCACTACCTCCCCAGTGGGATGGACAGAGCACAGACAGAGACAGGCACCTGGAAAAGCCTGCCCCTGATCATCAACTGGAGGAGGGGCAGTTGATGCCAAGCCTCCTCTGTGTGCAGGAGGATAGACGGGATAGGTGCAAACTAGGGGCAAGTGGACAAGGACTGAAGCCCGAAACGTAACGATTAGGCAAACACCGATGTGTCGACAAGACCAAATCATGAAGGCAGAGAGAAACGCTGGTTGCCTTGCCAGACACCTCACTGGCCGTGCAGAATAGCTGGCATGCTAGCTCCCTGTCTGTCTTTCTGTGGGTCTGATGGAGTTTTTCTTCACCTGGCAGGTGTGATTTGGTGTAGCTGGGGTGGGGGGTCTCATCTGAGCTCGTCTCTGTGTCTGTGCTGAGCCGATTTGGGATGACGTCCACTCGCTTTTTCCATGACACCTTACGGAGATCCAGGTTGGATCCCACCAACTTCACATGATTCCAGCCTTGTATGCGGGGGTTACAGGGGAGAAGCAAGCAGGCGGAGGATAGATATGTAGCGGAGAACTATCAGTGTCTGGGTCTCCTGAACATTACTCCACAATAAAAGCTCTTCAATGTATATCTATCAAAGGGGAATTCTTAAATGTGAGCATTTCCAAAAATCTATGAATGTAAGACTATATTTTCTACACAGATAACGTAGACACGTAGCTCACATAACTGCTTTGTGAGCTTAGCTTTAGCTACATTAGTCACATAGCTATGTAGCACTGTTATCTACAGCTTAGTTAGCTTAACCAGTGTGATCTCTCACACTCCGGATTTGTAAGATATGGCAGCTTGCTTGGTGCTAAGGCTTCAAAATTTGACATTTAAGATAACTAGTGTTAATTGTTGGCAAAATTGTAAAGCTTACTTTTGGTCTAGGAATATTAAAAACTACAAAATCTTGATTTTGTGGACCAGAGTTGGATTCCAGTATTAAAAAAAAGGGCAAATTCTAACTTCCTTTGAGAAACTGGCCTTCCACGCTCATTACTTTTGTAACTTAAATATTCCCAGTCATTCTTAACCTAACCACATGTTCTTGTGGTGCCTTAACACAGTGGTTCTCCCCCGAAAATAAAGGTGCCAGAGACCGGGGACCCCCACTGTACCTGACGGTGATTGAACACAGCCATGCACAATTAAGGATAGTCATGTGCAGACAAGGCTGT
This sequence comes from Cheilinus undulatus, assembly GCF_018320785.1. Lineage (NCBI taxonomy): Eukaryota > Metazoa > Chordata > Actinopteri > Labriformes > Labridae > Cheilinus > Cheilinus undulatus. The sequence continues at coordinate 5,066,612 of NC_054884.1, read as the reverse complement.
CTATAAAGGGGGATAAATGGGAGAGCTTTCTGGCACCCAGCAAAACTGGGAGCCCATGGAGGTCAGCAAAACTATGGCTCATATTTTATATTTAACCTGAAAAAATAACCACTCTTATCAAACAGACAAATATCCTTTTTTCAATCATTTGTATAGTAAATAGCCCTCTTAACGATGCAAATCCCTTTTCTTAAAAAAAAAAAAAAAAGAATTAAAATGGTTTAAAAATTGCCAAAATGGGTTAATAATAGCAAAAATGGCTGAAAAGGTGGTGAAGCTGGATTTTTAAAATTAGCAGAAATGGGTTACAAGTGGCAAAAATGAGAAAAAAAGGCAAAAAAAAGGCAAAAATGGGAAAAATAGGGGAAAAGGGGATTTAAAAAGTGGCTGAAATGGCTTTAAATTGGCAAAAATTGGCAGAAATATGGTGAAATGGGATGAAAAATAAATATAAACTAGCAAAAAGGGTTTACTTAGAAAGAAAAAATGGCAGATGTTGGCAGAAATTGGTTAAACTAGTAAAAATTGGCATATCAAAAGGTGAAATGTGGTTTAAAATGGGAAAAATTGGGCCTAAATGTGGTAAAAGGGGGTTAACAGTAGCAATAATGGGTCAACAGAGAAAATTAAACTTAAGTGCCAAGATTTGGTTTAGAAGTGGCAAAAAACAGGCAGAAAAAAAGTGGTGGAATGAGTTTACAATCAACAAAAATAGGTTTAAGATGGCAAAAATGTGTTAAAATTGGTGAAAAAAAATGATGAAAAGGGCATCTGGAGACCCCCTCTCAGCATCTCGCAACCCTCAAGGTTGAGAACCACTGTCTTTACATGTGGAAAACTTGGACAATTACAAGATTAACCATCAGTTCTTATAACAACACATCCAGAACTCATAAGTTGTACACCCCATCAGTCATATTTTGAAGCGTAGAGCTGATGATCAAGCTGCCACAGCTGACATGTCAGGAGTATGAATGTTTTTTATAGTGCAGAAGTTCAAATTGTCTTTGAGGTGAAGGGCAACGTAAGCATTATCTTTCAGAGAAAAATATGCAGAGCAGAGAATGACAGGCTTAATGAGAACAGGCTTTGCGGTTTGGGATCGTAACGTACTTCTGTTGCAGATACCAGCAGATGCAAAGCAGATTTTTTTGCTGCTTAGCAGGGGTGTTGCCTGCAGAGAAAGTGTCCCCCAAATGAAAATGTTGAAAAATACAATTTCTGAGCTTCAGTAGTCTGCCGAATCCCCCTAAATGACATTTATAAAATATGTCAACAAATTAAAGAGTAAAATATAAAATAGGGAGAAGTCTCACATGCTGGGTGAAATCCTATAGATCTCATTTCAGTTTACTGCTTCACCCTCTGACAGAGCAGTGATACCACAGCATTTACTGCGCACGTGTTGGGGTTCAACACTTTGGCTGCAAGAACAAAGCAAGATGCCTGGGAGCACTGATAACAAGGGCTGACATAATTATATCCATATCTATCTGAAAGTCTGGCAGTCATATGCATCTTTCCAGAGCCAAAAAATGCATTAGAATGAAGCTCTAGCAGAGTTTACACCGTCAGCTGCTGAAATAAGCTTGTGGTTTTGGCTCCGGGTACCTACCATCACCAGCGACGCTGGGTGTCTTAGAGCCTGCAGGGGACTTCATCACCTCATTGCTGTACATCAGGAAACTGTCATACTCATCTCCCGCCTCTGCATCCACAATAGGGATATCTGGAATGATGGGAACTATGGACAGAGAGAGGATGAAATAAATCTCTTGTAAGGGAAAAAGACTGAAAGAGTCAAAAGGTTTTTATTGCAGCTGACTTACTGGACAGTGGTCTAGCAGGCTGTGATGCCAGATTGATGGTGGCATCTCTGAAGGGGCCCCAGCCCACACTGTTCTTTGCTCGTACTTTGTACTGGTAGGTCTGGGCATTCTGGAGGTTCTCGATCAGCAGCATTCTCTTCTTAGGATTGTCGATCTTTACTTTCTTAGAGGCACCGACCGGCTCTGTAGGGAACGTATGTGAAAGTGATGAAAATGACACCTGACAAGTATATCACACAGTATTTCCTTTTCAGGGTGGGACTCTTACTCATGTCATCGTCGATGGGTGTGTAGATGACCTCATAAGCAGTGATGTTTCCGTTGGTTTCTGCAGGCTCTGCCCAGCTGAGCTGAGTGACAGTTGGACTGATGACGTTAAAGGCAAGACGTCCAGGTTCACCAGGGACTGGAGGAAAAACAGGACAGGAAGTTCAAGGTTAGTATGGTTAGAATTACAGCTGTCAAACTGTTTACATTTTCATTAGATGACCACACTCCAAACATTACAGACTAATAACTATTCCTAAATAAAACAGAAAAAGACTAGAGGTCTGATCCAGGATAAAATCATGCATAGATCCCATTTTGAAGTAGTTTCTTGAATGGTGGCTTGCATTAGTCTTGTTAGCTTTAGCTAACAATGCTATGCTAGCTACGTGTCCATCCTTTCTGCATAGGCCACACTAGCTACCTTAGCTTTAGCTAGATTAGTAATGTAGCTATGTAGCACTGTTATCTATAGCTAAGTTAGCTTTAGCAATGTGATCTTGAGCATACATAGCCAAAGCTGACTTAACAACACCGATAGCATGGATACATAGCTTACATAACTGCTTTGCAAGCTCTAGCTACATTTGTCACGTAGCTATGCAGCACTGTTATCTGCAGCTAAGTTAGCTTTAGCAATGTGATCTTGAACAAACATAGTTTAAGCTGACTGAACTACACAGATAACATGGACATGTAGCTTACATAACTGCTTTGTGAGCTTAGCTTTAGCTACATTAGTCACGTAGCTGTGTAGCACTGTTATCTACAGTTAAGTTAGCTTTAACAATGTGATCTTGAGCAAACATAGCTTAAGCTGACTTAGCTACACAGACAACATTGATATGTAGCTGCTTTGTGAGCTTAGCTTAAGCTACTTAGTCACGTAGCTATGTAGAACTGTTATCTGCAGCTAAGTTAACTTGAGAAATATGATCATTAGTGAACATAGCTTAAGCTGACTGAGCTACACATATATCATGGACATGTAGCTTACATAACTGCTTTGTGAGCTTAGCTTTAGCTACATTAGTCACATAGACATGTAGCACTGTTATCTGCAGCTAAGTTAGCTTTAGCAATATGATGAGCAATGAGAGGCCATCAGAGATGAACAGTCTGAAGCCAGACTCTGGATTTTCTTGAGAAACTGTTCATGGTTTTGCTCTAACTTTTTATTTGTACTGTCTTAAGTTAAAGGTTGTTTACAACCTGTTTGGATCAAAACCTGCTCTAATTTTTTATTTTGAAATCGTGAATCTCAGGTAGATAACAACAGCTTAACCATGAAAAAGAACTTGCTCTGGATTGACGTGTAAATGAAAAATGCTAAAGGGAATGGTATCAAAGTGAAATGTTTGATTTCAAAGTTTCAAGTCAAGTTTTTAACTGCCTATTATAATGATGGTAGAGTCTGCAATACAAGAAAAAAACAAAAGCAGTTCACTAAATTCTCAGAATTACCATCCTCCAGAGTTTGACAGGAAACCATGTCTGTATCGTAGCCATCTCCCAATGCGTTGTAGCCGCATACTTTCATCTCATAGTCACAGTAGGGGTACAGGTTGGTCAATTCAGCATGAGTAGTCTTCACATCCAGGACCTGGGCATCTTTCTCTGGGTCTCCATAGATCCAATATTTAACCTTAATGAAAATGGAAATAAAAGATACAGAATTTGATGGATTTTCTTGTGTAAATAATGGTAATTATGATAAAGACAGATGTGAAGTACCTTGTAGCCCATAGGGTTACCAGGTGGTGGGTCCCAGTTGAGATGAATGCTTTTTGGTCCAGTTGCTTTGGCCTTAAGGTTTGCTGGAGAGAGAACGTGACCTCCAGGGGAGGTGGCTTTAGAGTTGATGTAGCCCTTCTGCTGCAGTGGGGCCATTTCTGGAGATCTTGGAGCTACAGGAAGGAAAGGAAGTCAAATATGATAAAAGCATTTAATACATACAGTACCTATGTTACTTTCTTCATATATTCTGTGGCAGATTACTCCCTTTTGTCTCACCTCCGTCAGTTATATTAATAAGTGTGGTCTTTCTTTCTCCAATAGTAGTGCCATTACTTGGGTCAAACAGCTCCAAATGGAAGGTCTCTGGTTTGATTGGTCCGGGGTGGGCCTTTGGGTCGATTACTATGTTCTTCTCCGTCTCTCCTGGAGCAAACTTCAGTGGGCCTGATAGGTCAAAGCGCTGGGCTTTCTTGGTGCGCCATTTCACTGTTGCTGGGCTGTCCGGGTTTCGAGTGCGGACCACAGGGATGGTGTAGGTGGGGTCTGATGTGGAGAAGTTCTGGGTGCCCTTTTTGAACATCACCACACCGGGGTCTGGATGGGGATGGGGGATTCAAGCACTGAATACAAATAACAACATCATAAAAAAAACCCTGATTTAAAACTTCTTGTCCTACCTGGTTGGTCTGCGATAGTGACGGTAGTTCTGGGGTAGCGTCCCAACTTGGCACCCTGTCTTGGGTTACTGAGATCCATGACAAACTGCTTGACCTGTTTGTCTTCTAGGAGGCCATCTTTCTCTCCAAGCTCCAGCAGACGAACAGGCACTATTTTTTGGGTCTCACCGGGATTGTAGGTCAGGTCTCCTTCCACCGTCATATAGTCCTAAAAGACAAGGAATAAAAAAGCTAAGAGTAATGGAAAACTGCACCAACTATCTCACCAACTAGACCTTAAAAACTGGTCCCACTCAGAGCTGTCTGTTATTCCAAATAATCGTGATTAATCAGTTACTTATTTCAGCAGTAGGCCTCATTTGTCCCTAACTTTCCATAGAGATGAGACACCAGTTTAAACTGTTTTCCATGAAAATTTACAGAGAAATGGCCTCAGAGTCTGGTGATTGTGTTGCTTCCAGAAGCACAGACCCCACCTGGACAGTACGTTGGTTTTATAATTGAGGGAAGGAAAGCAAGTTACTCTGGGAATGCAAGCCTGCCCAAGAATGTATTCATAATAGTGTTGTAGTCAAGACCACACTATCTGAAACCAGAGTGCACAGAGACCAAGACAAGACCAGGACCTTTGGGGGCAGAGAGAGAGTGGTAGACAAGACCAAGACCATAAAAATTAATGTTAAAAATCGTCTCAAGGTTGAATACTAAAAGAGCACTCTCTCTTTAATTTTAGTTTTCTTTAAAATAAATTCGATACCAAAAAACAAGGTGTCTCTAACTCTGTTTTCAAAGCACCACAATGCAAAAATCTCAAATCTTATCAAATTTGTTCAACTAAATTCTTATCAAAATAAATCCTTGTATGTATAGAAAAACAGACGATTGCAGAATTGTTTCAGATATTTGGTAACTAGACATTTATCTGGATTTGTCTCCTCTATCTTTCAGAAAATATGCACTGAAACAAGCCGTTCTCAGATTTTCCCCTCGTGATGTCATGTGGGGAGTTAGCCCCACCCCCAGGTTTGGTTGGCCCTCCCCGCTTGGAAGAAAGTCCAGCTCTCCTCTACTGATCCTTCTCTCAGCTGGCAGCTCAGAAGAGGATCAGGAGAGCCACATCCAATTCCTGAGAGGGGCGGAGTCACACAGCTCATTGCCATTTAAAGCTACAGACACAGAAACAGCTCGTTCAGCAGGGCTGAAACTTAAAATGCGTCCCCTTTAAGAGGTAGATAATGTACTGAATAGATTTCCAATTTCCAATAGATTTTGTTTTAGCAAGTGCTTCTCCTTATTATTACAATAATGGCAATGAAGAAAAGCACATCAGTGGTCGTCTCCGGTCTTGATGAGAAATCCTGAATCCAGCCAGTCTGAGACCAAGACAAGACTAAGTAAAAATGCTCTTGATTCCAAGACCAAGACCAAGACATCCAAAAGACCGTTCTCCAGTACCACAACATTACTCTATAACCCCTCTTGTCCACCAATGTATGACACTAATGTCCATATTTCTGTAAGTATGCAGATAATGCCTCCTAGAGTCCAATGCAAGGAATTGCACTCATTATGCATGGATAGAAGCATGATAGAAACTGCCTGTAGCCATGGGAAGAGGATAATATTGTTGTAATATTGTTTTTTGCCATTCAGTAGCTTGGAATATGTGTTCAGGGGATCTATCGGGCCTAATATAGCATGCCCATATATAAGTGAAGAAGTTGCCCAACTGTTTAAGAAATATTTTATCAGAAGAACGTATAAGCTAAGCTACACTAACCTTTTTAGCCATTCAAATGCTCATTTGTATGTTCAAAGCAGTTTACTACTATTACTACTACTACTCTATCACAAAAGAGTCACAAAGAAAGTTGGCCAAAGTTGAGCACATATGGTTCCTTGCCCCATAAACTGTCAACATCCATTGCTGTCATCCTCCACTAATTATGAACAAAATTATTAGATTGATTGCTATGGAGGTTAACATCCTTGTTAACGGATTTATGGTTAATAGAGTGAGACATTTGTCAGCTGTGCCCATCTCTGGTTATGCCCCTGAAGTCAATAGGGCAAATGCCAGAGCTGGTTCAATTCCAATTAGTCCCGCCAAAATCTTTTTAATTCTTGGACATCAAGTAAAGCCCTTTGCCCTTTTCAAAGGTACATTATCTACATTACCTGTTAGTATCAGGGTCAATTATTTACGTAGGCATAAAGGATACAAGGCTAAAATTAGTGAAGTGCATAAGCTCACCTTCTTATCCTTGGCTGTGAGGTCCCGGGTGCGATAGGTGACCTGGGTGCGTCCATCCTCTATAATCTCTCTGCTGATTGGGATGTTGGCAACACCGTCACTCCTGCTGTAAGTGTAGGCCGGCTGGAGGAACGAGAAGACACTGGAGGCTGGAGAGAGGAGAGAATCTGTTAAAGCAATCTGTAGCTTAGCTGTCTCATTTTGAAGATTTATATACACTAAAATGTCTCACCATGCTCTTTGATGATGGTGATGTTCACGAAACGTTTTCCAACTTCTGCAATGCCCAGCGGTACATCCACAAGTTCCACCTGCAGCTGTTTCTTGTCATCATCTTCATCCTTGACGAAGAGGGGAACGTGAACGTCTACAGACTCCACACCTTCTTGGAACTCTATGGCTCCGGCAGCCTCTGCAGAGGAACAGGTGATTACAACAGTTTCTCAGAGAGGGCATGAGAGCTCACACTTCATCTACAGGCATGAGTAGATAAAACACACCTCTGTCTGTGGCCACAGTATAGTAACCCGGCACCACTTTAAGGTCGCCCACGTTTCCAGACTGGACATTTTTCTCAGTGAGTTTGACAATATCCGGGTAGTTCCCACGTGGAGCAGATAAGACCGTGTCCATGATGGCGTAGTCCTGCCTGAAGAGCAAAGAGAGGTTAGACATGCATTATCTTCATATCAGTAAAATCTGGTGTTCTATTTCTACCAATCAACCAGATGCTCACCTTTTTCCAGCATTTCTTTGCATTCTGCAATGAACAAAACAGAAATGATGAGTGAACAGTATTAAAACCAAAGTGTCTGCATGCAGTGGAAAGGCAGATGAAATGTCACACATCTCACCTGAAGGAGGTCTTTTGCACCTTCTGTGCCCCTGGAATTTGCTTGTACACTTCATTTAGCTGGATTAAGAACATATAGTGCACTCAACATAAAGCTTTCTTCAATTCAATAAAAAAAAAAAAACATAGCTGCAAACCAACAAAGCACTCACATTGTCGGCCACTTCTTTACGGAGCTGTTCAGCATCTCTGGACTCTGGGCGAGACAGGTTCTCAGAAAACAATCTGTTCAGTCGGAGGGAGATGGGGTACTGGACTGCAAGAAAGGAGAATCATGAACCGGGATTAGAGATCAGACATAAAATATCTAACTCGCCCAGTTAAAAGAACTGTTCATCATCACTCACTTATCTCTTTCGGGCTGGGTTTAATCAGAGCCTGGGGGTGGTTGGGTGGTCGGTGTACGTTGTCAGTTACCTTCCAGCGAACCACATCGGTCCCCTTAGGGGGGCCAGTCCTCACCATTGGTGTGTCCAGATGGTCTGAGGTGAGCAGAGACTGACGAAACAAATACTCATCTTCCTTGAAGCCAACCATGCGGCCTGGAGAGATTCAATTTAAGGCGATGTTATAGAACATGGTCATCGAGGGAAGGAGAATACAACATTAAAACAATATGGCGGCACTGAATTCAACTAAAGTCTTACCTCGTCTACAGCAAGGCAGCAGGGCGAGGCAGCTCTGTGTCAAGAGGAGACAGAAGGCATGACTTTAACTCTGACTTTAAGACTATCATGTAATAATGTAAATATTTATGGTTTTATACCTGGCAGCACGTTTTGCAGCAGGCGCAATATTTCCAGCAGCAAAGCAGGAGAAGCGCCAGCAACAACAAGAGGAACAAGAGGAGAGGGAGCAACCACAGGAGGCTGGCAGCGGGGCAATCTGAAGATTCATGAGGAAAAGACGATCAAGTTAGAGGTTCAACTGTCATGCAGTACACTCCTGTAATAAAACTGCAGTAAAACAAAACGTGAATATGTCTTGGGATGAAATTATGATCTTAATTTTGTTATTTCAGCATGATTAAAAGATGATCTTAGGTGTTGATTCCACTCAATAATACATGAATATTCTCATTCTGTGGACAAAAACACTGGCAGTTCATCTCAGTCAAAATAAAGACCATTTTATTGATTTTATAAATCAATCATAGTCAATACGATTTGGCTTTTTAAACACTTTGATTTTACAGAAAAAAAACTAATGTTAAAGTGAAAATAGATTTCTACCCTCTATCTTTACAAGCAATTCAGGACCAGCTGCCGAGAAGCATCCTCACAGCACGATGCTGCCACCACCGTGCTTCACAGTGGAGATGGCATGTTTGTGGTGATGTGCAGTGTTTGGTGGCTCCATTTTGGTCTCATCAGTCCAAAGAACTTTCTTTCTCTTGACCATGGAGTCTCCCACGTGTCTTTTGGTGAACTCTAGTCCAGATTGAACCTGAGTTTTCCTTCAACAGTGGCTTTCTCTAAAGCTCTGACTGGTGAAGAACCCGGCCAACAGTTGTTGTCTGCAGAGTCTCTCCCATCTCAGCTGCTGAAGCTTGGAACTCCTTCAGAGTAGTCATAGGTGTCTTGGTGGACTCTCTCACTAGACTCCTTCTCGCACGGTCACTTACTTTGCGAGGATGGTCTGATCTAGGCAGATTTACACAGGCACCATATTCCTTCCATTTCTTGATGATGGATTTAACTGAACTTCAAGGTATGCCCTGTGCCTTGGAAATTGTTATGTATCCATCCCCTGACTTACACTTTTAAATAACATTTTCTCTGAGTTGCTTGAGGTGTTCTTTGTCTTCATGGTGTAATGGTAGCCAGGAATACTGATTAATCAGGGACTGGACCTTCCAGACAAGGTGTCTTTACACTATAATCCCTTGAGACAAATTCACTGTACTCAGGTGATCCCGTTTTCACTAACTGAGAGACTACTAACACCGGCTGGCTAGACCTCTGTTGAATTAGGTCAGGCCCTTTCAAGCGGGTTCATGCAGTCACTTATTGTACATTACAATTTTTTAGTCTAATTGACATTACTTTATAAAAATCTGTTTTCACTTTGACATTAAATTTTTTTTTTTTGTAAAATTGTCATGTCAAAAAAGCCAAATTATATTGACTAAGTGGGTGAGTACTTTTTAAAGGCTCTGTATTGATCTCTTGTGTTTTTTTACCCCTGCCCCTTAAAGCAGAGAGCACAAGTAACAACTCACCTTTCTTTTTGAGCACCTGAACCTCTAAGTCTTTCACTGCAGGATCTTTAGGGTTTTCAACTGTGTAGTGGTACGTACAGTCGTCATCCTCATCTCGGAAACTGCAAGAATCCAGAACCTTCTCAGCTGAAAACACAAATACAAAAACGTATGAACAAGAGAGAGCCACCAAGAGATGACAGTCATGTTTCGTGTTGTAAGCCCTTACATTCTTTGAGCTCATCCACCATGATGACTTTGAAAGGACACTTATCACACTCCTCCTTCTTCTTCTTCTCTCCTGTCTGCCAGGCCTGACACTGGACACAACTCCTGGTAGCCTCGCACGCTCCCAGCTGGGCCTAGATTCACACAGTCAGGTCAAATACAGTGGTATGATAATGTTAGAAGCTTAAAACAAACGTAAGGTCCAGCATTAGACACGTTCAATGAGTGGAAGATGTATTAAAGGGTAGAATCCCTATTAAAATCCCCCCTTTCTTATACACGGTGCTGTGATAAAGTGTTTTCCCACTTCCTGATTCCTTATGTTTTTGTGTATTTGTCACACTTAAATATTTTCAGATAATCAAACAAATATTGATTTTAGACAAAGATAACCTGAGTAAAAACAAAGTGTAGTTTTTTTAAACTATGATTTAATTTATTAAGGGAAAAAAGCATCCAAATACACCTGGCCATATCTGAAAAAAATTGCCTCCCTTGTTAAATCATGAATTAACCATATTTTTTGCAGAGCTGACATCAGTTTCACCAGCCACACCCAGGCCCAATTACTGCCAGACCACATCATGAGGCCGTAAGCGGAATAACAGCTAACATCTCCAAAGTCATCGACAAAAGACGGTGCCATGATGTGTTGCTTTTTGAGACCTACTTCACTTTGTCAGTCAGATTCTATTAAAAGGATTTCTGGATTCAACAGGCCTGGCATTAATCAGACCTGGGTGAGGCTAGTGTAATTTTACTCAAGTTCCCCAAAAATGTGGTTACTGACAGTTAATTCATTATTATTATTATTATTATTACTATCATTATTAAGGTTTATTTATTAGGGACAGATACAATAAACATAGGCAGCTGAGAACAGGCATCCCATGCAAGTATCATAGTGTTTGTAGTGAAAGCTTATTTGCAACACCCGTCCCTAGAAGGGCTTCTGTAAGAATACAAAAGCTAAAACAGTTTTTTAAAGTGGGAAAAAGTGACAGGGTACAATAGAGACAGTAAAAAAAAAAAAACATTAGACAGTGACAATGTTACAGAAAATCAAACATGAGAGCAGCTCTGTTTATCTGTTTCTGTGTATTCTGTATTTACGCAGGTTATCATCGCCTCCTATCAAAATTTGTTTGATCATCTAAAACATATAAGGGAGACAAATGTGTAAAAACTAGCAGCACTGGACATCCAAAGCCTGACTTATGAGTGAACATGCATGCAGAATGTATTCACAAACCTGGAAATTTGGCTCACAGGATGTCGTCATCTCAATCCCTGAAAGTGGACACTCACAGCGGCCACACATACATTTACCTCGCCCATTGCAGATACCCTGGGACAGAAAAACACTCAGTCAGACACAGGGTGAATTTTTAGGTGGCATGATAACACAATATAGAACAAAAATAAGGACTCACTCCTTTGGAATCCAGACAGGTTTGGTTGCTCTTGGGACACTCGCAGGCGTTTCCCTCCCAGCCCTCTGTGCATGCACAGCGACCCATTACACAAGAGCCACGGTCTGATGAGAGAAGAAGGAATAGCATTTTAGTTTTATCCCTGTGAGGGGTTTGCTTTCCATTCTGTCTTTGCTCTAAGCACGTGCTGCCTTATTTAAACGGATCTCGCCAGGCTATGCTCTGCAAGCTGCTCTTGCAAACCTCCTCCACCCCAGCTCCTCCTTCACTCTGCTTCTCACTTAATCAATGTCATTCTGTTGTCACTGAAGCCTGCTTTGCTCTGCTTCTCTCCATGCCTTAGGCTTTCCTTATCATAGGAAGGGCAGGAACATGTGCTGTTCCTGCTTCATGCTTTGAATGTCACTTTGCATTATCTACTACATTATTTTCCACCATATATTTTTCTGTCATTCTGTTCTGAGGTTTGTAAATCTATTTTAAGGTTTATCTATTTCTAGCTAATTTTAGTGTCCCACATGTGGGAAAAGGTGGTCAACAAACATTTTAGTTTTAGTTTTAGTCAACGGCATCAACACTGCTTTCATACCATTGCAGAGGAATCCTCCGAACCGTTGACACTGGGTCTTATCATACTGGCAGTAGGGTCCTTCAAACTGGTCTGGGTTGTAGCACACACATAGTCCACAGTCCGAGCATTCACCGCGGCCTGAACACGGTTCAGTAGAGCCTGGAGCGATACACTTACTGGTGTCCGATGCAGAACCTGCTGTGCAGTTACAGAATGTACTCAGCCTGAAGGAGACACACGGGCAGAGCAGAGTAAAATATCAAATATTACAAAGCCTGTCGGGAGTGCTGCTACACCAAAAATCAGAATAAACACAAAGAGCCTCTCACCAGCCAGGATAGCACTGACACTTCCCACACACAAGGTCGCCATTGCCGTAGCATCTGGGTGCATTTGGGATTCTGGTCTAGGAAACAGAGAAGAACGATAGGGGGGATTAATCTTCCTCAAACACTTAGGACTTTATCAAGACTTTTTATGTGTTTCACTATCACTCTGTGTACGCACATTCTCACATTCGCAGGTTGGACATAAAACTGAAGCCTTCAAATTGAAAGCAGCATTAAAGGTCGTGGGTTTGATTCTCAGTGTTCCTTCTTTCTGATCTGGGTCCAGCTCGCAGACGGCCTCCTTCTCAACCTCTCGGTTGGCTCTGAGCAGCATCCTGAACTTGCCCTAAGAAACACACAAACAGTTAGCATTCAGTTTGATGAGTCTTAGCGCTAATCTGGTAAAAACCTTGTTAAAAATCACTATATGGACCGAAGTATTCAGCTGCCAGACATGACAATGTATTCAAATACATGTACGTTAATATGGAGTTGACCCCCTTTTGCAGCTATAGCAGTCTCCACTCTTCTTGGAAGGCTTTCCACAAGATTTTGGAGTGTGCCCATTCTTTCTGCAGAGCATTTATGAGGTCAGGCACTGATATTGGACCAGAAGGCCTGGCTCACAGTCTCTGTTCCAGTTTATCCCGAGGGCGATCCATGGGGTTTAAGTCAGGGCTCCATGCAAGCCAGTCAAGTTCTTCCACATTGAACTCATTGAAATATGTCTTTATAGTATGCTGAAGCATTAAGATTGGCTTTCACTGGAGATAAGGGGTCTAGACAAAACCCTGAAAACCTGCAAATGACCCATTTTTAAAGGTAAAACAATGCACTTTCCTTTATTATAAGTTTTAGTGTGTTGCAGTGTCTATAAAAAGTATTCACCCCCTTGGATGTTTTACCCAAATCAATCATGGTCAATATAATTTGGCTTTTTTGACCAATAAAAAAATTCAAAAAAAAAAAAAAAATCCCTCTTTGATGTCAAAGTGAAAAAAAAAAATTCTTCAAAGTAATGACAAACAAAAATATTCAATGTAAAATAAGTGACTGCATAAATATTCACCCCCTTTAAAGTAACAGAGGTCCAGCTAATTGGTCTCACAATTAGTGAAATGGGGATCACCTGAATGCAGTGAATGTGTCTCCAGTGATTGTAGTATAAAGACACCTGTGTCTGGAAGGTCCAGTCACTGGTTATTCAGTATTCCTGGTTACCATTACACCATGAAGACAAAGGAATACACCAAGAGAAAAGCTTATTGAAAAGTATAAGTCAGGGGATGGGAACAAAAAAATCTAAAGCACTGAACATCCCCCAGCAAGAAATGAAGGAATATGTCACATGTGTAAGTCTGCCTAGATCAGACCGTCTCTCATCAACTAAGATGAGGGCGTGGATTACTTTTTCCAGGTCTTCTAAGGTTTTGATGTGAAAAAAGCAAGACTGGACAACTTTATTGATATGAAGGTGAGCTCTTAATAAAATACCCAGAGATTTTAAGCTGTGGGTCTGACGTTTTCTGAAAGGATATCAAGACTGGACTGTATGAGGTGGGTACAGTTTTGAGTTTGAGTTTTTAAATGATCATTTTGGACAATTTTGACAATGATTTAGGCTCAGCACAAATACCCACAAATAAAAAAAGTGTGTTAAAGTATTAAACAAGCTTAAATTAACATTAAAATGAAATTTAAAAGGGTAAAAATCAATTGTTAGGCTTGAATAAAGGAGATTCTTCTTAATTTGATGTTTTCTTTTAAAAATTTTCTATCAGAAAGGCCGTGTTGTTCCTTGTTTAAGATTTCTGAGTGAAGAATCAAATTAAAATTGAAACTTTATCGTAATGAAAGGAAGTGCAAAAACAGGTAGGACTCTTAGAAATATTGAAAAATTGTCATTGTGATCATTTTTCAGCTATTTAACTTCAAATTTTTCATCTGAACACAAAAATGTATGTTTGTGGGAATCATTCTTACTTTTTTGCCCGGCTTAAAATTGAAGTCCCCGTGTTGAGAAAGAATTCCACTGATGGTCCTGAACTCTGTTGTGAAAGCTTTTGGCTGATCCTCTGCATGGATGCTCATCTTAGAACGGATATTCTACAGAGACATGGAGGGAAACACACCGGTTTCATGACACCAGATTCAATTCTCTTTAGAGTAGTACATGCAAGACAATCTCCTAGCAGAAAGGAGGGCTGACGATTTACCTTAAAGGCAGCCTCCAAGAGCTCCAGGATGTTGGAGGAGTCTTCTTGCAGCAGGTCAACCTCAGCGATGGGGAAATACGTTTGCAGTTTCTGAATGGACGGCATGCACATTACAAAAATAACGTGACCATAACTGTGAGCTTATGTTTTCAATTATGTCACAAGCTAAACTTTACTGGTAAACAGAAGTCTGCTGACCTTGTAGTATGTGTAGGAGTGGTTGGTGACGGCAAAGATGGGGATGATGTTGTGTTTACGCAGAAGACGGACCAGGGTTGGTATCGAAGGATAATCCTGGTTTGTGTCCTCCGTGTATTTACCGTCGTCGTTCAGGTGGCAGAGCTCATCGTTACGTTTGAGGATGCCTGAGAGCACGTTGACGCCGTCAGATTCATAATGGAAGGCGGACTCAGTGGAGAACACCAGGAGATGTGTGCTGTGGGGGCGCCAGCCAATTTTGTCCTATGATATGAACACAAAGAAAAACTAAACACTGGGAGCTGGGAACACAGAGATCAGCCAAGATTAAAGCCACGATATGTTGAAATTTGGTTCAGTATGCTTTGGTACCCACCTAAACAAGTTGCTGTTAACCACCCCCTCTTAGACAAGATGTATTTGTTAACAAATACATATGTGAAACATCAGTTACTTTTAGCTTGTTTGTAACAGGCTGAAGTTACACTATGTAATTTGCTTTGTCCCTCTCAAATAAACTTAATAATAAAAAAAACAGTGGGGAGAGACATGCTAGATAGGCCACAGGCCTGAGTGTGCTAGCAGGAGCCCCGAATGTTTTGAAAGAAGCCCCAAATGTCAAACAACAACCAGACTGGCAACTTTCCCATCCATCACCCTCCCTGCTTTACCCCATGTCCCTCTCTCTCTGTCTGTGGACGCTCAATCTCTCCGTGACCAGATTCAGACATAAATCTTAAAAGAAGACTGTAAATTGAATTTGAAAATGTACATTTCAAATTTTCAGTTATTATTTTTCAGGTTAAAAACAAAATAAGATCATCACATTTGCTGACCTCCATGGCACTTTTGGAAGGGCCCCAGAAAGCTCCCCCCCTTATCCCCCCTTATGTGCAGCCTTTATAGTAGCCTCACCAGACCAATAGGACTGCCATAGCAGATTTTAAACAAAAAGGTGTGGAATTATATCAAAATTAACATTTGATTTGTCACAGTAAAATCAGTTTTAAATGACAGACATCGTGAGACCTCAGAACAGTGCCTGTGTTTCTGAGTCATTTCTGAGTCATTTCCCAGCACTTTATCTGCAAACACCTGTGCATTTTCTATAGTACTGTTTGTTTTTAACTTATTGTTGCGATCTGACACTGAAATGTATTATTTATTATGACGTGTGCTGCTGACCTCTTGGCCAGGTCACCCTTGTAAAAGAGATCTCGATCTCAATGGGAATTATCTGGTTAAATAAAGGTTAAATAAGAAATAAAAGTATTTCATATATTTCCAATGTTATAACCTATCACCTGTTTTTCACTCAATGCTAAAAATTCACCTGAGTATGGGGAGGGAAGTTTGGGATCCATTTGTGGACCAGCAATTATCACTTCTTGTGGTTACAAGTCAGTTCTTACCCCACAAACTGCAGCCTGCAATATGGCATCAAAGCCTCCTTCAGGAGCATCCAGGTTGCCTGAAATTTTCTCCTTCTGAAGCTCGCTGGTGAAATGGTCCAAGTCACTGGTCAGCTTGATGACATTTTGGAATGAGAACGGGGGGTCGCTGTTTGGCCATGGCTGCGCTAGTCTGAAAAGAGTTTTTAACAGAAAAGAAGAGAGAAAAAGTAAAATTAGATAGCTGCATGTATGCAGTTTTGTGCATGCTTCGGTGTGAAACTGTCTACAGTATCTTACTTGGATGGTCTCATATCAGTCTGTGGCTCAATCACTTTGTCCACAAACTTCCCAAAGCCAATAGTGTAGTCGTTTGACAGATTCCCCACCACAGAAGCTAAAGAAAACACATTCCTCCTCAGCATCACAGCAAAAACTTACTCAACAGTCATTACAACTCTTTGCTACTGCAAAAATGCTTACCGAGCTTCCGGCCCATCCTCTTCAAGTTGTCCAAATCATCAGCCATGGAGTTGGAGAAGTCCATAAGGATATAAAGGTCCAGAGGACCTTTGGTAGGAGCAAACACCTCCACTTCCATCTCCCTCTCCTCTCCTGGTAGAAAGGTCATACTCATCAGCTGTGGAGACATCTGAGACTGCTGAAGGTTCACGTTGATTTGTTCATTCTGAGCCAGCAAAGAAAAAAAAAGTTCAGTGAGGATTTTTTCATTTTAAAATAAAGTTTTACAAAAATTCAAAGATAAAGAACAGTGGGATGACTGAGGAGGAATAATGATGATGAGGACCTACCTTTTCCATCTGCCAACTACTCTGAGCTGTGAGAATCACATTAGCCTTGCAGCCGTGGGCCAGAATGTTCTGGTACCGGTCACAGCGAGGGCCATTAAACTCCTGAACAGACAGGACATTTGATAAGTGACATTTACTACATAATTATGAGATTGCCCTCAACAAATATGGCGCTACCTATCAAAGAAAGCCAAAGCACATGATCGAAAATGGATTAAAAATGGACAAAAAGACGCTTATTATCTAACGCCATGGATTTGATCTTTCAAGACCCCGAAAAGTCACTGAAGTTATGGGCTCTTTAAAGATTGGCATCCTTAAGTGCTACGGAGCCATCCAGGGTAGCAAATGGAGGGTAAAATGGTCAGTTACAGAGGAAAAAAGTGTCGATGACTTATGGTTTAAAAGTTATTAAAGTTTTTATAAACTGTGTCCCTTCTTAGTGTCCTCAGAGACGCCGGATAGTCAGCCAAGTTCCGGGCTCACTAGAAAATGTTCTCTAAGAGCTATGAATGCACGAAGAACATATTTAGAAAGGCACAACACAGACCTTTCGCAGGAAAAAACAAGTTAGGGTCTACGACTTACAGTTCAAAAGTTACCAAGTAATTTACAAAGGGGTATGCCTGCAGCATGGATTGGTGCCACATGAGCTCTAAGGGTTTATACCAACATGCATGAGATAGCGATAACATAATTAGGGCCTGAGCACTGAGTGGTGCGAGGACCTAATTGTAATCGCTCTGATTATTTTTATTATGATTTGCTGTCATTGCATGGACTTTTGAGGGCCTAACATTTCTGAATTTTCGGGAAACTTTGCAGGTACATCCGATACCAATACAGTACAATAGCGCCCCCTAACAGTTTTCAAAGTTAAAGCCCCTTCCTTTTATTTTGTCATAGATTCATGAAATTTTGTGTGCAGGTGTGGCTTGGGGAGATCTACAAAAAAGCCTCTTGGGCCAACACTCTATCTCCAACAGAAAATCCGCCATTTTGAATAAATATGCAAAAAAAGGGGCTTTTTTGGCCTTTTCCAGGGGTCTTATCTGGATTAATTCCTCTGAGGGATTTCATCTGATTGACTTGTACACTGGCTTACAGCTAGATGAGACATGGCTGATGAACAGTTATTCAGGGCTTTTTCGTTGGTGGAAAGGTATGGCCGTGGCGAGCCCTCAAATTTGCACACCTTGTTGCTAGCAACACACCTCGACATGCAACGGGTTGCAAGGGCCCGTTATCAATGCTTGCAGATTTAGTTTTAATTGTTTTTCAAATTTATTTTCAAATTTAAAGAAACTTAAAATGTCACATTGACAAACAGTATTCAGACCCTTTACTCAGTACTTTGGTGAATCGTCAGCTGCAATTACAGCCTCGTTTATTTCTGAATATGTGGCAACAAGCTTTGCACACCTGGATTAGGGGATTTCCTGCCATTCCTTCCAAATCCCCTCCAGCTCAGTCAGGTTGGCTGGGGAGCATTGTGGACAGCCATTTTCAGGTCTCTTTAGAGATGGTGGATGGGGTTCAAGTCATTGCTCTGGATGAGCCACTCCAGGACATTCTCAGTCATCCCTGAGCCACTCCTGTGTTGTTGGCTGTAAGCTTAGGGTCACTATCATGTTCGAAGAGGAACCTTTGCCCCAGGTCCTGCACAGGTTTTCACTGAGGATATCTTTGTACTTTGCTCCACTCAGCTCTCCCTCAACCCTGCCCAGTCTCTCAGTCCCTGCTGTTGAAAAACACCCCCACAGCATGATGCTGCCACCACCATGCTTCCCTGTTGGGATGGTACTGGGCAGGTGCCTGGTTTCCTCCAGACATATTGTTTTGAACTGAGGCCAAATCTTGGTTTCTTCAGGCCAGAGAATCTTGTTTCTCACAGTCTGAGGGTCCTTCAGGTGCTTTTTTGAAAACTCCAAGCAGGCTTTCACATGTTTTGCACTGAGGGGAGGCTTCTGTCTAGCCCCTCTGCCATAAAACCCAGATCAGTGGAGGGCTGCAGTAATGGTTGTGTTTCTGGAACTTTGCAGGATCTCTGGAGCTCAGTCAGAATGACCATCAGGCTCTTCGTCACTTCAATTACTAAGGCCCTTCTCCACCAACTGCCTAGTGTAGCCAGCGACCAGCTAAACTAGGCAAACTTCTTCCACTTGAGAATTCTGGAGGTCACTGTGCTCTTGGGAACCTTTAGTGCAGAAGTTTTTTAAGCCTCTCCATATCTGTGCCTGTCAACAAAGCTGTCTCTGCAGCTCCTATGACCTTTGACCTCATGGCTTGGTTTTTGCTCTGATATCCATTGTCAGCTGTGAGGCCTTCTATAGAGAGGTGTGCGCCTTTCCAAATCATGTCCGATCAGTTTAATTTACCACTTGTGGACTCCAATCAAGGTGAAAACATCTCAGCAAAGATGCAGAAGAATGGGAGGAACTTGGGCTCAATTGTAGGTCTTGTTGCAAAGAGTCTGAATACTAATGTCAAAGTGATGTTTCAGTTTTTATTTATAATAAATTTGCAGAAATTTCTAAAATTCCCTTTCCACTTAGTCATTATGGGACACTGCGTGTGGATTTATGAGAATATTTGTTTTCAACTGAAGCTTCTGGCATAAAAAAAATGAAAAAAAAAAAAAGCTTCAGATGTAAAAATATAATGCACAATGTGACTGACACAAAAAAGGAATTACCAAAAACACAGTGTGTGGACAAATCTCTCAGCTTCCATACTATACTAAGAATAAGACAGCACTCCTGCTATTTTCTATTCTCACCTCTTCAGGGCAGTAGGCGCAGCCTTTTCCAGCCTGCAGGCACTCTGAGCACGTCTTGTCCTTGGCAGCAAAGCAGTAGTTCCCTGTAGGGTAAAAATGGAGATGGGAGAGGAAGGAGGATGTGTGTTAGGAAGAGTCGGAGCCACAGAGAGGCAACATAGAAACCAACTTCATCAAAATATACAGGTGCATTAAAAAAAGTAGAATATCAAGGAAACATTCATGTAATTTAAAAGGGGAAAAACGTGCTTACAAACAGCTCACAAAAACCCACTTTGCCAAAATATTAAATAATACTAAACACTACAAACCATATTTATAATACAAAAATGTCTAACTCTGTAAAATTATGCTTGTTCATGCACTCAGTATTGGTTGAAGGCCCTTTTTGCACAAATTCCTGCCTCTATGAGGCATGGAGGCGATCAGCCCAGGTTGCTCTGAGAGCAGCCTTCAGCTCATCTGGATTGATGATTCTGGTGTCTCTCATCTACCTGATATTCCCCCAGAGATTCTCTACAGCAGTGTTACTTAACCCTGCTTAACCAAAGAGCCAAATTGTTGAAAAACACATTTGCAAGAGCCACAATCTAAGTAAGGAAAAGCGTCAATTAAAATAAGTTAAAGGTGGCAAAAGTGGTCAAAAAGCAGCAAACACTGGAAGAAAAAGTGCAGAATGTTGCAAAAATTGGTGGGAAATGACCAAAAGTTAAGTTCAAGGTGGCAAAAAAATTGTCAAACAGTGGCAAAAATCTGAAAAAAGTTGGGAAAAATGGCCAAATATCAGAACAGAAGATGGGAAAATGGGTAAATAAATGGAATTTAACTGCAAAAGGAAGCTTAAATGGGCAAGAAGTGGCAAAAATAGGCAAAAAGGGGCAGACACTGAGGAAAAAGTGACAAAAATGTGGAGAAAAAGTGGTAAAAAAAAGGGCAGAAAGTGGCAAAAATGGGTGAGAAGTGGCAAAATATGAGTTACAGGTGGTAAAAATGGTCCAAAACAAGCAAAAACGTGACAAATGAGTGAAAAGTGACTAAAAGGGGCATAAATCTGAAAGGTGGAAATATGGGAAATAAGTGGAATTTAACTGCAAAAGGCAGCTTAAATTGGTGAGAAGAGGCAAAAAATGGCAAAAAAGGGCAGAAAATTGAAAAAAGCAGGATAAAAGTGTCAAAATGGTTGAAAAGTGGCAAAAAGAAGTTATAATAATGGGGAGAAAAAGTGGCAAAACAGGGCACAAAGTGGTAAAAAAAAGAGCTACAGGTGGCAAAAATTGGCCAAAAGTGGGAAAACTGTGGCAAAAAATGAGTGAAATGTGACTTAGATGGGCAAAAATCAGAAAAAAAAGGTGGGATAATGGGAAATAGGTGGCATTTAACTGCAAAAGGCAGCTTAAATGGGTGAAAAGTGGCAAAAAAAGGCAAAAAAGGGGAAAAAACTGCAAAAAGCAGGATAAAAGTGTCAAAAAGAAGTGTTAAAAATGAGAATTGTTTCAAATTAAGACATGAAAGAGTCACAAATTATCACAAAAGAGCCACATGTGGCTCCAGAGCCAAATGTTGAGTATCACTGATCTACAGGGTTCAGGTCACACCAGTTTGACCAATCAAACACAGTAACACCATGGTCTACAAACCAGTTTCCGGTAGATTTGGCTTCCCTGTGAGTGGGTGCTTAGTCCTGCTGGAAAAGTAAATCAGTATCTCCATAAAGCTTCTCAGCAGAAGCATCTATGAATTCGTGTAGTTAGCCTCAGTATAGGTTCTTTGCAGATGATGCCACACAGCAGCTGAGAACTCCAGATGGGGGGCAAGAAGTGATTTCTGCATAGAGAAATGCTACCAAAAAGGCCATGTTTGGTGCTGTTAAGACTATGCAAAGAAAATGAAAAACATTCTTAAGACCCCTGTTTTTCCCGAAAGGAGTGAAATACGGAGGCAAAAAGAAGAAAAAAAAAGTTTGCGGAAAGTATGGATTAAAAAAGCCTGGACAGTTTTGTCACAATTCAGCTAACTCTTTGTGACTCCTTGTTCTTTGTGATGGTGAATCCCTCTCTTTTTAGAGATCCAGATCATTTGGCTCAGCTCAGGACGTTTTAACAGTTTGGCTTTTTAAACGTGGATAAAACAACGACAAAGGATGGAGGACAGGAAACTGGCACTCAAATGGGAGCTAACTATCGTAGCTTGCATTAAAGAGCCATTTCATAGAACAAGCTTGTTCATGAATGGCACAGTTACTCAGCCCGTCCTGTTTTCCCAAAAGAAAGGTTTAAGACTCACCGTGGATTCTAAAATCCAAGAAGACGCCTGACCAGACGTATCTGCTTCCGTGCTAAACTAAAAACAGTAGCCTTCTCTAGGATCGGTTCATTTGCCGAATTCACATCATATGTAAGTAAACATCAGCTAACAACTGCTGAACACCATGAACAATAAACACAACAGGATCTATCAAGTTTCATGTCACTGAGTGGTGTTACGGTTTAACACGTAACCATGTTAACTGATGAATACACAAATATGTCTGGGATATTAACAGGTATTGAAAACTTAGAGCCCCTTTGTTTAGTTTTTTCTTCAGCATATCTTAGAGATAACAGAACATGTTCAGTGTTTTAAGAAGTCACCAGTTAACACGGTCACTAGTTAAACCACAACACCCACTCTTCTACAGCAGCATCAGCAGTGAAGGCTTTGGATTTATGATCATGTTTCCACTGATGAGTTTACGAGAAATGTGCTTCTGCTTAGGCCCACACATTTAATTTTTAATAAATCATTTTTATTTATTTATTATTTTTATTTAACCAGTAAAAGACCCATTGAGATCGATATCTCTTTCACAAGGGTGACCTGGCCAAAAGGTCAGCAGCACATGTCATAATAAATAATACATATTCTTTATCATTGTAATTAGCTGCTAAAAATGCTGCAAATATGTAAAAAAGCAATATCTACAGCACATTACATTAAGCATATAAATGTCAAATAATAATTTACAGCCCCTCAGTGCACAGCAGACTGGAGCAGATGCTGAAATTATCATCCTTTAGAAGAAATAGTGAATGTGTTGTGAATCAGAAATCGGTTTCAATTGAAAATTGATTGTGATTAGAATTGTGACCCCCGGATTTGAAATTGAAATCGAATCAATTCTTCAGATACTCAAAGATTCTCATCTCCAAGAAGTAGAGCCTGATAAGTAAAAGACCCAAAGAGTAACTGTTAACAGCATAACACATCTCGAGAGCGCCCTGATTCTGAGATTTTTGACCAAACATCTTGGCTGTGTATCGGAAAGCTGGTAGGGGAACGGTCAGTCGTCAGTCAATAAGAGACATTCATTTTTTCTGATGATGGACCACAAGAACTTGTAAAGGCCAAATATGAGCTAAATTTCCACTAAAATTATGAGTGATATCCTAAAAGAAATAAATCCCCTTAATTCTCTAATTTTTTCCAAGACATAATTAAAACATCCTGCCTTTTTTCACATTAAAAACATAAAAAAAACATTGCTCCCCAAACATTATGAAAAAGCCCAAAGATTTAAAATAAAACTTTCCAAATAATTTCATGAAAGTTCCTGAAAAATTCCAAGCAAATTCCAATTAAAATTTTAAAGCAAACTACAAATAAATTCAACCAAAATTCCATGGAAAATTTCCAATCTAATGCCCCCAAACATTCAAACAAATTCCCCCAAATTCCCATTGATATTCAAGAGAATCCTTACAAAAACATCCAATCTAAAGACCCTCAAATATTCAAATCAGTTCCAAGCTAATTCCTTAAACTTGTATGGAAATTGCAGATAGTTATTTAAACAAATATTTTTGCAGAAGTTAAAACATGCAGGGTCTCAGGAGGATATGACTTCCATGAAAGTGAATGTTAAGAGTCATGTATGAAGCACATTCTTCACTGATCTCTAATCTATGCCTCTGACCTGTAGGGATTAGTGTGTCCTTGCACATTTAACTATGAATGGAACCTTTTCACAGTTTTTGATGTTTTAGGGGAAAAATAAAACATTTAAAAATTTCATGTTGACAGAGATTGTAAATCATTGTGCTTTCAACATTTTCAGGCCTCTTTCAGGACTGTTGACTTCCTTACCTTCAGCATAACAGCAGGTCAGTAAGATGGCCAGAAGCCCGAGCCCCGCTGTGAGATGTAACGACCATCTCCCCATCTTCTTCCTGAAGCACAAACACAAACAGAAACATTTCAACATGCATACTTAAAACCCATTTAATCACACTGTTAAAGAGAGAGGCGAGAGGGAGGATTATCCCACAGTAAAATCTCTGCAGACTTGAACCACCTGTACTTTTCCTCAGTCATGTCCAGACACTCCAGTGGTTAGGAACAGATTAAAACTTGTACCTGTTTGATATCATAGCAACAGAAATTGAAATCATAGCCACCAAATATTGGAGTATACATTGTTTTTAATGTCAAAAATGCAGGCCTGCATACTGTCTGAAATATAGGCAACATTTGGAAAAGTCGTGTGGTTTCCTTGCAGGAAGAACGGCTTTCCCTCAATAGTCACCAGTTCAACCAACTTTCTCAAATGTTTCCAACATTTGTAGCCAGACTGTCCTGGGATTGACACAACCCCAGTAGTGTTCTGGATGTCCTTGCATATTACCAGGGGCATGAGAAAATAATGAGAAAAAAATAACAGAGTCCACATAATATACACTCAATTTTAATAAAGGGGTTTCCTTCCCAACAAAATACAACACACTTTATTTCTACAGTGTTATCCAAGAAATCTATGATTTACTCCCTACGCTAAAATATGTTGGAGGCAAACAGGAATGTGTTTTTCAAAGTCTAAAAGTTTTCTATAAAACTATTCCCTGTTGAGGAATAAGAGAGTCATATGGGTCTGTGTCTTGCTGATTTTCTGCTGCTTTTAGCCACAATCACAAATCCTTTTGTCCATTATATAAGCAAGCCTTTTTGGCAGTAGTTGCTGGGGGAGGGGGGGTTGGGCTGA
Source organism: Cheilinus undulatus (assembly GCF_018320785.1). Taxonomy (NCBI): domain Eukaryota; kingdom Metazoa; phylum Chordata; class Actinopteri; order Labriformes; family Labridae; genus Cheilinus; species Cheilinus undulatus. Next base: position 5,041,824 of record NC_054884.1, on the reverse strand, counting down.
AATACTCAATAATAACTTGCTTTTGCATTGTAGCCACAGCCATAACACTCAACATATCACCGTCCTTGCTCATGCAGCCACTATTTGCCTTTTTGCAGCATAAATAAATACTATTTATACAGTACTCATCTGAGTTCGCTGCAAACCTGAGCTATGCAGTCTGTGCATGCTTGCCAGTCTGCAACATGCCGTCTCTGAGGTTTGTGGATTTGTAAAAAGCTCTGCTAAAAAGTTTGAAATAAGTTCACTTCTTTAACCATGTCATAACGTTTGTCAGGATTTCCCCAAGCAGTGGCACACATTTATGTCTGAAGATTTACTGTCGAGTCATTCTGAAGTTAATGCATGCTTCATGACATAACTCAAAGGAGAGAACGCAACAGCTGAATTCAGGAAGTTGTTTTGGATCACTGCTCCGTTTTCATGTAAGTAGTGTATCACCTGATGATACACGCCCCTGAGAGGATAGCTAAACACTTTGTTGGCATTTCTATTTTCATTAACAGTTTAACACTTTTATTGCTCTGGGCCAAACTGAGCCTGAGCATTGATTCCTCCTGTATGCACATCATCATGTTATCGATCAGCACATGCATGGGTTTGTTTACATGAAGCATGGTCTCAGAGTCTCCGTGCTTGGACGCGGCATGCTTCCCTGGCTCTGGCACGAAAGGACAAGGTGGACTAAAGCATGGCACGAACCCAAATGAAGGAGCACAAGTGAGGGAACGTGACTTCACTTGATGCCAGTGTTTGTGTTCCCATATATCAATCCAGGAAGCGTGAACTCCTCAGCTATGGGCATGTGATTCTCAGGACGCTTTTCTGAGCACAACACCTGCACCAGGTTATGCAAAATAATACTGAAATTATACTAACTGCTTATGCCTGTTTTTTCATATTACATCCTCTGATCCCAACATTAACAGCAAAAGTCAAAAAGACATATCATTTCCCGTTTATTTGATTTTGTTTCAGGAATAAAAACAAGAAAATGAACCATTTTTTCATTATTTCCTATTCAATTATCAATCAAATATTAAATGAATGAATGATACACTGATTATTTTTATATGTGTATGTATTTTCTGATATTTTTTTCTTCTTTATTCTAAATGTACAGCATTCCACTCACCAAGCTTTTTTGGCCTGAAATGTTGAAGACTATTTTGTGCTGTTATTCTCCTCCTGGGATATCTAAAAACAACAGCCTTATTAAACATGTAAGAAGTACTCTTCTTTCTGATGGCACTGTTTACTTTCATTTAGAGCAGTGATACTCAACGCGTGGCTCTTTTGTGATCATTTGTGGCTCTTAATTTGAAATATTACTCCCCTAGAAAACCTTAAAAAAGGGAAACTTTGACCTCAGAAATTACCCATTGCAAGTCACATTAATCAGTTTGTTTCCCACACTTAAAGAGTTTGCTTTATTTGTCAACCCTAATGTTCTGTCTCTATATTTCCATTGCCCTTGTATTTTTTGCCACTTTATTTCAATTTTTTGCCACTAATCATTTTTTACTGCTTTAAGCTCACTTTTGCCACATCATGACGCTTCTTTTTCCCATTTTTGACCTTTTCTCCCACCTTTTTGCTGCTTTTAACCCATTTTATTCACTTAGCACTAATTTTTGCCATGACTATGCTGTTTTTCTGACCATTTTTGCCACTTGCAACTCATTTTTTGTCACTTCTCACCCATTTTGCCACTTTCTGCCCTGATTCTGCCACTTTTTCTGCCTATTTTTGTCACTTTTCACCCAGTTTTTGCCATTTTATGCCTACTTTTTCCCTTTAGACCCATTTTTGCCAGTTTTTTGCTGCTTTTTGGATGTTTTTAGTCAGTCTTTGCAGTGTTTTGCCCACTTTTCCCACCTTTTGCTGCTTTTAGCTCATTTTAGTCACTTTTCACTCATTTTCCTGCCATGTTTTTGTTGCTTTTTGACTATTTTTGCCACCTGTTACTCATTATTTTGTCCATTCTCGCTCGTTTTTGCCACTTTGTCACTTTGCAACCAGTTTTTGCCACTTTTTTGTCATTTTTTTCACAATTTTTGCCACCTTTAACTTATCTTTTTTGCCACTTTAACCCATTTTTGCCACTTTTCACCACTTACATTGTGGCTCTTGCAAAGGTATTTTTCAACAATTTGGCTCTTTGGTTAAGCAGCGTTGAGTAACACTGATTTAGAGGCTTTCGTATTCATGTAAAAGCTCATCACAGCTGCTTTCCTATGAAACTATTTAAAAAGGCACATATAAAGAGCTGGTGGAGACTTTATCAAACATGATGGAACAATCCCAGCAGGAACGGGCTGACTCTGGGCGGAGCCTTGGACGTATGTTGTGTAGAATCTCCATAATAAAACTACTTTTATGATTTTATGCGGGAATGTTGGACAGATAACAATCTGATAGACAGGACGGCACAGAAAAGGATCTCTACTACAGACAGGAGGAGGAGCGTGAACAAAGGGCACTATGTGGCATAAATGTCTCAGTAATTGTCTCGGTGGGCAGAAAAAACGAACTCTGTCAGTGACACCACAAAAATGCACCAAAATAAAACCATGATTTGTGCTCTGAAGATTTACAATGTCAGGAAAGAATTTCTCCTTAAGGCGAGAGAATGACCTGTCCAAGTTAAAAACACCGTCTGAAAACACATGGGAAAGGTACCTTCACACCCTGTTGTGAACTTGAGAAGCTTACAGGTGTGTGGTGTCACATAAATCACTGACCAAGAGGAGGAAAAACAGAACAGACCAGCTCCTATCCTACAAATGTGGCCATCCCTGAGTATGAGCAGAGCAGAGAAAGGCTGCACAGTAAAAGCATCATTTTATCATTTTTGCAATTCAGGCATTCTCAATAAAACATCACAGAGGGTAAAAATGCACAAGGTTCATCTTAGCTAAGCTGATATAATATTTTCTCTAACCCCTGGACTGAGAGTGCCTTTATAATAAACATGGCTGTTTCATACTGCCCTCTACAACATTATTGCAAAATGCTGGTTTGCAAATCCAAGAAGAGGAAAGAATAAGAAGCAACTGCATGCATCTTTAACTGAGTGGTGGTTGTTTATGTTTCATGCAGGCAGTGGAGTCCATCCTGCTGCTATGAAATGTTTTAATCACATTTCAGATGCAAACAATGACCCTTTTCTAACCTCTGCATTCACCTGTGTAGCATTCACAGGTGGATTGCTCAGTGGTTTACATCACCATGGGGAGACATCACTATGGTCAGGGCACCAACAGTACTGTGTCTCAAATGTAAGTGGCTGTGGACAAAAATGTCTGCAAAATCAGTGGTTTCCAAAGCAGGGATCACAAGACACTGAGAGGAAGGTTGCAGGCTGCTTAGAGTGATTTAAATTTTATATTTTACCCATTACCATAAAAATAAAAGCATGGAATTAGTTAATTTTAAAATCAAACTACAGATATTTGGTGAGATTTGTATTAAATCAAAGTAATGTTTAAAAAAAATCCTTAAAATTTAAGTGCACACGACTATCCTTGAATGTGCATGGCTGTGCACAACTATTCCATATCCATCTCCAGAGGTGGAGAGAGTCTCCAGGTCTGGCCCCGTTACTTTGGGCTGCAAAGTTTGGTAACTTCTTTGATAAATGACACTGTAGCATTGCAGAAAAGATGCTTTTCGAAAAGACAAAAGATATTTTGAGTTGTCTTTTGCAACTCAACTCACAGACTGCAACTTCCAGTCATCCTTTAGGAAAGTCATATCAGACATTTTATTGACCTGCTGCAACTCTCTGTCCTGGGTTTGGGCATGGTTGCATTCACATCTCCTGTGCACTAGTTAGAGTTGTTCTGATCAATAATATGTCTGATACCGCTTAAAATGCAGGTATTGGTATTGGTGAGTACACGAGTCTAAGCACCGATCTGATACCGTTTGCTCTTTTAAAAATCCTTTGCTTTGCTTAGTCATGCTAAATATGAGAGCTGGTGAGCCACACCAGCAAATCCGATATTAAACCTCTTTTTTTTCTCCATTTTAATACAGTTACAATCATTTATTACCACTAGCTCAAATGCTAACCACCATATTGTTTACCCTCTGTGAGGGTCTGTCAGCCAATGACAAGCTGTTCTGTAATCATGTGATGCTATACAGCAGTGATACTCAACATGTGGCTCTTTTGTGACTATTTGTACCTTCTTGATGTCTTCATTTTAAATATTATTCCCACAGAAAGCCTTAAAGGGAAACTTTTTTGCCCTTTTTCACAATTTTTTGCCACTTTTCACCCATTTGAGCTACCTTTTGCCATTAAATACTAGTTGTTTCCTATTTTTTTCCCATTGTTGCCATTTATTTTTTCCACCTTTTCCCATATTTGCCTTTTATCCCCACTTTTCACCCATTTAAGCTACCTTCTGCCATTGCATACCACTTGTTTTTCTGAATTTTATGCCCATTTTTGCAAATCTCGACTGCTTTTTGCCCATTTCAGTCAATTTCCACCCATTTTTTGCCATGTTTTTGCCACTTTTGGACCATTTTTTCCATTTACCATTACCATTTTTGGTCACTTCTCACCCATTTTTGCTATTTTCTGACCCTTCTTCCACTTTTTCTCCCAATTTTTGCCCCTTTTCACACATTTTTGCTGCTTTTTGACCATTTTTTGCCACCTTTAGTTTTCTTTTAATTCTACTCAAGCCATTTTTTGTCACTTTTCACTACTTAGATTGTGGCGTTTGCAAAGGTATTTTTCAACAATTTGACTCTTTGGTTGAACACCGTTGAGAAACACTGCTATGGCAAGACTTAATCTAACCACTGATGCATTCATGTTTCAGTCACTTAAATGTTAGAGATTGTAAAACCCATTAAAATGAACAGATTAGTCATAATAGCACAGGAATGTTTAAGTAGACTTTGAATTAATAATTTAACCAGCTACTAGCCAAGCCATCTAAACCAGCAATTTAAATATTAAGCAGTATTTTACCTCTTAAATCTGGTAGTTTAAAGTTATATGCAAGTATTTATGAAGTACCAGTCATTTACCTCAAATCTACAGTACTTGAGTGTCCTAAATACTCATCATTGCTCTTGGGTTAACAGAGGTCTTTCAGTAATTTCCCTCATCTCCAAAACGTCAGCAGGAACATCTTTAGTACATTTCAGCACTGCTAACAGAAAAATCTAATATGTTTAGTGCAAAAAACACCATTATTTAGTAATCGGGTCAAAGGATGATCCAGCAAAAGATGCTTTCTAACACATTTAACGTTATTGTCAGATAATGTCACGTCATAAAAAAATAAAAAACTCGATCTCAAACAGAAGAGTAATGTTCTGTGACACTACTTTCACTTAAACATTAGCTGTGGTCTTAAACCACATTGATGTTCACAGCAGGCTAATGTAGCGCTGAAACATAGCTTACTTTTCAGGCATTTTAACCGTGAAACTGGACAGACGTCACTGAAGACACTGCGTTCTGGTGTTTTAAGAACTTCAGTGTGGAGGATCGTCATGTTTTTATCCTCAGAGACAGCCTCTGTATCGCCTTCATGAGGCAGCACAGGAGAACGCCGTTCAGGCTGGTCTCTTTCACCAAGCATGCAGGCTGCTGTGTTGATTGGCTAGAGCTCATGTGACGTTTTAGCCAATCAGGTAGTGTTGTGGGCGGGGCATTAGATGAAAGCCTGAGTGGAGGAAAACAGAGCCAGAGGGGAAGACACACATGCAGAAGTTGTGGACTTTTTGATTGATTAGTTAATCATATTGGTGATTGGTGGAATGAAATGCAGATACTGACTATCAGCAAAATGCCGAATATCGATCAGACTGATCGACCCCTTACAGCCTACTGTGTCGACTCATGCCTTAGACCAGTGGTTCTAAACCAGTCCAGCATCAGGACCCACCAGTCTGTCTTATGACCAATTGCAACCCAAGTTTCCAAAAATTTTCAACAACCCATTTTTACTTATTTGAATATGTTGCAGTTTGGAGCATGATTGGACCAACATACATGATATGAAAAAGAAAAGGGACAAAACTGACAAGTTTTTCACCCTCTTCCCCACCATTAAGTGTACATTTTTGCCAATTTCCAGAGACCTTGAGAAGCTACCCCTTACATAGTTTGTCCATGTCTATGTGTTCCTGTAAAGCATCCTTGGGTTTCTTGAAAGGCGCTATATAAATTCAAGATATTATTATTAATATTATTATTATTATTATTATTATTATTATTACTTCACTATCATAGGAAAAGTTGCGTTTTCATTGCAAGAAAAGGAAATACATTATTGGAAATGTTGATCAAAAATTTAAATTTACCCAACTTCACAGTAAAACAGGGAAAAATAAAAGGTATCAATGCACGTCCACTAAAGACTTGAGGACTTTTTGACACCCCTTTTTTTACACCCACTAAAAACTGCTCCGTGACCCACCAGCTGAGAACCGCTGCTCTAAACCACCTCTTCAGATGGACTCAGGACCAGTCCCAAGGTGTGCTACGTTTTGACTCAAACTGCTCACCAGAGAATATCTATGTGTACATTCAGAATGGGCAGCAATATAGTAAAGCCGTATCATAAAAATAGTAGTAGTATTGTTTTATCGTCATGACAACAGTGCTGTGTTATGAGCAAAAATTTAGAATAAATCTCTTGAGAGTTTGTGTCTGTTTCTGGCAGCAGCACCACTGTCTGTCTGTGTAGATGCTCTTAATGACAGAACTGTTCATTTATGTCTGGCTAATTTGCCAAACAAGGGTTTGGGAATGAAAAGGCCTCACTTACATTTACTGGCATTGCTGCAGCACCGTGCTTTAGTCTGCTTTAAAGTCAAACTGTTAAACAGCAACGCTGATAGCATAAAAATTCTGGGGGTGAATCAGAGATGGGAAATCATCTGTTTATATCTGCATGTAAATTCTGTTTATATGTGCTGCGAGCTACAGCAGCACCATCAGGAACAATGAAAACCATCACACATTTTTATCAACATTTAGATGCATATGAACCCTCTGTACAGGACATAGATGAAGTTAAAAGATTCTCGCATGCTAAACTAGTCTGTTATCTTTTACCTCCTCAAGGCCACAGTGAACCTGCAGCTGAATGAACCAACAGGAAATATGGCTTACTTCTATCGGTTCAAAAGCAGAGGACACTTTAATATTTCTAGATCCCATTTGATAATAGTGTGGAGTATTATTTTACATGTAGCCTCTTAAGGAGAAAGGAAAAGAGAGCCCAAATGTCTTATTATGCATCGAAAAAGAGAGCAAAACAGAGACGATTTGGTCCTCTGTCCTGATGAAACTCAGTTTACCTGTGGAGTTTGAACATATGCTACAACTTCCAGCACCCCTTAGCCAAGTTTTTCACATTAAAAACATTAGGGTTAGGCAGTTTTTATTCTTTAATACTGTCATAACCTCCCCAGTTTTTAACGGAGTAGATGGTATTACCACCATGTGTTCAAAAATCCCATTATACAGACAACTCTTGGTACGCACATGCAAACATGGTCATAAAAATGTTAGACAACTTCAGTGCCTAAAACAGGACTATCAAACTAAATAACAGCAGGGGCCGAATTCTGAATTTGGGTCCAACCTGAGGGCTGAACAGGTCCACATTTAACCATAAACCTTGTTTTCACCAGCAATGAATTACTGGGGAAAAACGTTAGCAATGATGAGAAATGATTTTAAGAGTGAGAAAAATCAAAATGATAAGTTTAAAGGCTCAAAATCTGAGATAAAAATTCAAGTGTATTTTCTCAAAAGGTCAAAACACAGCATTTAAAGTCAAAATATTGTTTTTAGAAGGCAAATATATGAGACAGAAAGTTGAAATCATGATTTTCAATGGTCAAAACATAAGATAAAACTATGAAATCATGAGTTTTAGAGGTCAAAACATGAGATCAATTTCAAAATCATCGGTTTAAAACATCAGAGTGTGAGAAAAGAAATTTAAATTTTGAGTTTTAAAGGTTAAAAAAATTACTTAAAATTTTAAATTGAGGAAACAAAAGGTAAAATTCTGAGATAAAAGTCAAAATAAGGAGATAAAAAGGTCAAAAAGTGAGAAAAAAATCAAAATCGTGAGCTTAATGGTCAAAATATTACTTAAAACTGTAAAATTGAGGATCTAAAAGGTAAAAAAAGAAGATAAAAAGTAAAAATGTGAACTGAAAAGGCCAAAATATGAAATAGTCAAAACTGTAACTTTGCATCATAACTGTGAGATACAACATTAAGAATATAAAATGAAAACAGACATTTATTTCCCTTATTCCTGACTTTTTATCTAATCATTTAAACTTTTTACGTATTCCCATTTTATGACTCAACAAGGCTATTTTAAATCATCAGGGTTAAGTTAGCATTTTTAAACTGGAGGAAATCTGCAGACCTCAAACTGGTGGGCCAGCTTTAATAAGTCTGATATGATCTGGTGGGCCTGGTGTAACTGTACCACGGGCCGGGTTTGGCCCCCAGGCCTTGAGTTTGACACCCTTGGCCTAAAATAACCAACAAGCAACACTAAACTCTGACAAGGCTGCTGCAGGACAAAAAACTGTTATTGATATATGAATACAGATATTAATAAACTTTATCATTTTTCATCACTGATCTAGAAAGAATTAAAGTGTTTTTAAACTCATGTCTTGGGTCACATTACAGCCACGGTGCAGGTTTAAGAGTCTGACAAAAGAAGACCACACCGCAGTGCCAGCCGTGCCACACCGTGGCTGATGAGTCTAACGCTCCAGTAGGGCTGGGCGATATATCGAGTATACTCAACGTATTGCAGCTTTTGCAGCGCTCAATGTAAAAACTGACTACCGGGAACATCGAGTATGAATTATCTGGAAGTTTTGAGCTGTCAGTGTGCTTTGGAGAGGGAAGGAAGTAGACAGAGCAGCAAGGCAAGTTAGCGGCGTTCAGACACAGAGAACGAGAAACCGCGCTGGATCTGTCATCTGGCAGTAGTTCAGATTTAGAAAAGAAGAGGTCAAACTAACGCAGTAATCGTTAAAATACTGCCAAAGACATCTCCCCAGTGTTGTTGAGCTAGGATTTAAAAATCTCATAAAGACACTCCACCCAGAATACGTGATTTGCCTGGGCGTGAACATTTTGCTGAAAACTCCCTGCCAGAGACGTACATGTCAGATAGAAGACGGCCCAGCAGCAGACAAATGTGATCCACTTCTCCACAACTACGGAGACTTATCTCAGCCTAACAGCTCAAAACACTGACAACGAGGAGTTAAAATGCTCCTGCCTTCAAACGAGCTTTTCCCCCATGATCACCCAGGAGAGTTTCTTGAATAAGGTCTAAAGATGCTCTCATGTTATGAACTTGTCAGAAACTGGTCCAGCTTTCACCAGCAAAGCTAACGGACTAACATAATCACAGCTGTGAGCCCGAATGGTGGACTAGACTGCAAAGTTTTGGCCATCGTCTGCATGCAGGATTGGTGATTTTTGTGTAGGTTTGCTTCACCCCTAATAAGAAAAATAATCATTTTATAATCAGCAATAATAAACACAACATAGAAACCATTCCAGAACTTACCATACACTGTAAAAAAAATGTGTATTTCAAGATTAACAGTGCTTAACAAATTTATTAGACCACCTGCCATATTCGTCTCAGAGACCATCCAGCATCATGAAGTGCTTTAATGCGGACTCTTTTATTTTCAGTCAGCTCTCCACCTTTTACCATTTTGAACAGGAATGAGGGATTTCAAACTGAATTCACCCAAATCTGAGCCGGCTCACTGGGCTTCTCTGAGAAGTCAGAAATTAATCAAGCATAACATTCAACCACTAAAACTCATTTTTCTGTTCAGGAATGCCAGTAAATAACTATAATTTGACATATTAATCAAGAAGTAATAATGTGCTTTAATATTTTTTCAGTCATGTTGTAAATCAGTAAATTTGAAAATTCATGGATGACAATAATAATTATATTTTAGCATTAAAAATATCATTTGGGTTAAAGAGCTTCTACATATTGGTGTATTAACCATTGCAGAAACATAAAAGAGGATTTTGGTAATTACCAATGCTGTTAATTTAGGGCTGCTGTGGCATAAACCTTACTTTGGTTCGGGTTAGAGTGGTCTAATAAATTTGTTTAGCACTGTATGTATTTTGATTTATTAGGAAAAGCTTGAATGAAGTCTAAATCATAAAACTGATATTGATTTGTGCCTTTTCTGCACACATTTATTTTCGTATATCTAATAGAACAGTCTATTTTTATCTCCATACTGGTGTAATTTAGGACTTAAATAAACATTATACAGACACTTAGAGGACATTTCAAAATATTCCTATATATATCATGAATCTGAATATAGCAAAAATACATTGCAGTATAAATTTTCACAATGTGCACGTTGGTTGTTCGTCAAGCCATCTTTAACAGGAGTTCCTCCATCACTTTTAAAGCATCTTCACACACAGTGGTGCTGCTGGTGGAAATAGACACACACTCTCAAGGAATACATTATAAAAGTGTGCTAATTGCTAGGGGTGTAACGATTCATTGATCTGGATCGATATATCGATTGTTTGAGCAATGATTCAGTCAAATCAATTGAAAGTATATACATCGATATTAATCACCATTTTTACCTTATGCTTTTAATTTGAAAGTCCCCCCATGTGTTTTTGGTTATGACAGTGTCCGCCCATCCACGAGTCTCAGCACAGCTAGGTGTGGATAGCAGGTAGTGGCTAGCAGAGAGTATCAATATTGTGTTTTTTTTCTTTTATGTGAAAAGTAACAGATTGTGGTAAATGGGTTCCCAATATCGTCTGATATCTATCGCAGGCCTCTAAATATATTCGAATCGAAATCGAATCATGGCGGACTTTGTGATATCAGCAAATATCGAATCGTTATTCTAAAAATCGATATTGTATCGTATCGTGATGAAACTGGTGATTTACACCTCTACTAATTACATGGCACCATCTTCATGACGGCAATTCAAGCAACACCATGGCTATTTTTTAATAACCTGGGATACAGTATTAATGTATTAGCACTAGGCCTGGGCAATTAATCGAAATTTTGATTTAATCACAATACGGCCTGCTGCAATTTTCAAACTGCAAAAGGTGCAATATTTCTTTGACCTAAAATTTGTGTCAAAATACCAGTTGTAGTTCCTTTTTTTCAGCAGAGATGTTATGCATGACATATCATGTGATCACTCAGGTGCCATTTTTTTAGAATAGTCTACAAAAAAAACCTACTTTCTTCATCTTTGTACTTTTTTCTTATTAAATATAAGAATGAAAAAAAAAACCTTTAATGCAATAATTCATATCCAATTTGCAATACCAGTCAAAATATTCAGAATTGGACACTTGAATTGTTCAGCCCTTGTTTAGGAATAAAGGAAAGTTCCCAATTAGATTATTTTTTTAAATATCAGACCTAATTACCACCCATTCCTACTCTACATCTATAATAGGAGCATCAGTAGAGGCATGTGCTCTGATCACCATGATAGTCAGCTAGTGCTTGTTCCAGCCTTTGTAATGTTTTTTTTTTTTTTTAATGCCTGGCAGTAATACTGTATACTGGGGTCAATTATTGACAAGGGGCTGCACGGCGATGCAGGGGTTAGCAAGAAGGTCCCTGGTTGGCTTCCAGGCCTTTCTGTGTGGAGTTTGCATGTTCTCCCTGTGCAAGCGTGAGTTCTCTCCAGGTACCCCGACTTCCTCCCACCACCAAAAACATGCTCATTAGGTTAACTGGGGGCTCTAAATTGCCCATAGGTGTGAGTGTGAGCATGCCTGGTTGTCTGTCTCTATATGTCAGCGACCAGTCCAGGGTGTACCCCGCCTCTCGCCCAATGACAGCTGGGATAGGCTCCAACCCCCCCATGACTCCCAACAGGATAAGCAGTAAAGAAAATGGATGGATGAATGAATTTTTGCATCTATTTGGGAATCATTTGATGTATTTTGTCATCACATTTCCATCATTGTTCAGCAAAGACCTTTCCTCTTTCTCAGACAAAACACACAGAGGCGTTTATATGACACTGACGATAAAGTGGGAGACGCAAATTACAGCTTCCAAGAGGCAGAAAATAGAACTGAGTCAGTCATTCAATGACTCTGTGGTACATAATAGAGGGGCCATTTTTTCTGAGTTCAAAGCTGTGGTTGTTGTCTCCTCAGACGACTAAAAGCCTGCCAGGAGGACATACCACCGCTGGGTGTGGGCCTGACCCCTGTACGACATCATCAGTTACAGGTTGAGGGGGTCTTGAGTTATGGGTTAAGGGGTCATGCTAGGAGGCCTGGCTTTGATACTCGCACGGCTGGAAAATCCTAGTCTTTGAAGCTATGGTGCATTCAGAAAAAACTCAGATCAAACTAACGCAGCAGGTTTTTAAGAGACAGAATGTCATGCTAACCTCTCTCCTCTTTGTTTTGATCCACTTCTCTCTGGCGCTGCACTATAATCTTTGCTCTCATGTGAGCAATCATGCAGAAAATAACAATTAAAAAAAGCTCAGAGAGAAAGTGAGCACGCAGCTATAAGGAAATCTCTGCAGATCTCTGCTTTCAGTGTTGCATGCAATTGTAAACCGCATGCTGAGATAAAGTTACTAAACTGTCTCACCTTGCTGTAAAGTGACAAACACCAGCAGAATATTCCAGCACTAGTTCAATGCTGAGCAGAAGAAAACATTGCAGGTGAAGGGCATTGAAAACAAAGGAGCCATTACGAAATTTATGACGGGAAACAAAGAGATTACTGATCAAACAAACCTCTTACTGTGCCCGCACCCAGTCCAAAGAGTCCAAAAGTCCAACAATAAATGAGAAGAAAACAAACAATTCCTTTTTGTTTCGCTGACCCGAGTGTTTGAAAAAGTTCCTATCCACCTGTAAAAAGAAGAAAAAACTCTCACGTCCAAGAAAAAGTTCCAAAAAACAGAGGACTGACTTTCTGTCTCTCTGTTGTCTCCTCTTGTTCAGTCTAGTCCGGTCAAAGATTTACTTATTTGCCCTCAAACTTACTTGAGCCGTGCGTGTCTGTGTCTCTGTGTGTTATGAAGTGTGTGCAGAAAGATATGAGAGACAGTGAGGCTTGGAGCAACTGAGTGAAAACGACTTAGTTTGCTGAGACTTGATCCCTCCTTTACCCTCTGCTCACCCACACCCACCCTCTAACACACTCCCCTCTCATATCCAGGTGAGGAGCAGTGACGGAGAGGGTTAACTCCCTTCCTGTAGCTCCGCTGTATCTCTCCCCACCCTGTAAGAAGTTGAAAGCTCCACACCTCGGTGTGTCAGAGACCCCTCCCTGCTGCATTCCTCCCAACACGAGTTCACCTGTGTGGGCTTGAGAGAGGGGAGTCATGCCCCTCCTTCGTGGCCTCCTCCCAAGCTCTTGGGAGTGGTGCAGAGAACAGAACTCTGCCTGCAGGCTATGGGAAACAGCTCTGTGACTCTAGTGTTTACACAATCGTGTGCTCATACTTGTTGGCACATTTTCGACGCATCAAATATTGAACATTTTGATTGCCACATTACTTTTCTTCCTTTTCTGGAGATGAAACAGCTTTCGTAGCACCACTGTTGATGCAGAGATTCAGTATTACACATTAATAATAATGAGTAAAAGTGGGCGATATGGAAAATATCACAACCTTAATCCTTTAATTCAAATTATTAAGACTGATTTGTGAGTTTCTGACCCAATAAAGCCAAATTTCTTGTATAACCCTTTAAAAAGATACAATCTGTGGAAATTCTGCACCATAATTACAGTGGTATAAAAACTATTCACCCCCTTGGATGTTTAACCCTTGAACTGATTTTATAAAAAACAAAGTTTCATGGCTACCATTACACCATGAAGACAAAAGAACACCCCAAGCAACTTAGAGAAAAGCTTATTGAAAAGTGTAAGTCAGGGGAATGATCTAAAAAAATTCCAAGGCTCTGAACATCCCCCAGAGTTCAGTTAAATCCACCATCCAGAAATGAAGGAATATGTCACATGTGTAAATCTGCCTAGATCAGACCGTGCAAGAAGGAGACTAGTGAGAGAGTCCACCAAGACACCTATGACTACTCTGAAGGAGTTCCAAGCTTCAGCAGCTGAGATGGGAGAGACTCTGCAGACAACAACTGTTGGTCGGGTTCTTCACCAGTCAGAGCTTTATGGGAGAGTGGCAAAGAGAAAGACACTGTTGAAGAAAACTCAGATTCAATCTGGACTAGAGTTCACCAAAAGGCATGTGGGAAGAAAGTTCTTTGGTCTGATGAGATCAAAATGGAGCTTTTTGGTCACCAGATGAGACGCCAAATACTGCACATCACCACAAACACACCATCCCCACTGTGTAGCATGGTGGCAGCATCATGCTATGGGGGTGCTTCTTCTTGTTAAGATAGAGGGTAAAATGCATATGTCAGAAAAGAGGAAAATCCTGGAGGACAATCTGATTCAGTCTGCATGAGAGCTAGGCTTGGCAGAAGATTTATTTCCCGGTTAGACAATGAGCTGAAGCATACAGCGAAAGCTACCTAGAAATTGTTTTAAGGACGAGCTAAATGTCCTGGAGTGGCTGACTTAAAGCCCAGACCTCAGTCTAATAGAGAATTTGTGCAAGTCTGATTGAGTCCAATCCACACAGACTCAGAGCTGTGATTGCAGCCAAAGGTGCATCTACGAGACACTGACTTTAAGGGGGTGAAAACTTATGCAGTCACTTATTTTAAATTACATGTTCTATTTAATTGGCATTTGAAGAAATCTGTTTTCACTTTGATATTACAGAGGTTTTTTCTTTTTCTTTTTTTTTTTTGGTCAAAAAGCCAAATTATATTGACAATGACTGAAGTAAATCAGTAAAAGATAATGTTTATAGGCACTGCACTAAACAAAAATCCAATGCTTTTCATTCATAAATTTCTCAAACCTGATACGCCATCTGGGAAAGCTTCAATAGGAAATGTTTGAGAAAAGGCAGAGGATTTGGAAAAAAACTCAGAGTATGATTGGGTAAACATTCTGTCAGTCACATCTGCAGGCCAATAAGAGCAACAAAACACGTGACGAAGCCACTATCAAGCTGCACATGCGCCAGCTACTCACGAATAACGCGAAACATGGCGACTATAGACATGTAAGTACTCGACTTCTGTTGTTTTTGAAAAGAAAACAACTCACTGCTGTTCTTTGTTCTTCTTTTAACAAAGAAATGTTGTCATGTTCTGATAAAACTAGCACTTTAGCAGCATCCATGCTAATCTCTTCCTCCATAACTGCCCCAGCTCTTGCTGCTGTTTGTTTATGTCTCGACTCTGCTGCACCTGAAAGTACTGCCCCTCATCACTGATTGGTCCTGTCACTTTCTAACCAGGCCCAAATGGTTCAGATGGGAGCTTTGCAAGATGGATTCGCCTGTGAAAAACAAGGAAACGGGCGTATCCATCTGCTTTGCAAGGTTAAAATTTCTCATAATGAGAGAGAAATGCACTTAAAAAAGCACTTCCACATTTGCGCTGGATGGAGTTCCAGGATCCACTTAAGTGGTGCTTCCAGCACACATGTGCATTCTGGGAACTTATTTTAAGATCTATTTAAGGGGTATTTAAACAAACTGTAAACATAATGGTCAATGCATGAGCAAGCAGTGAGTAATATACAGACACAGAGCAACAGAAGCATGTCTACGAAGTCTTGATCCTGTCCACCTGATGAAATAAAAATGACATTCTAGTTTTTACGTCCTTTCATAAGTTCAGCAACAACTCAATATCTTTCAATATAACTATTTTCAAGTCTTAATTTAAAGGGGGCGGGGGGGTCAAAACTGTTGTTATGTTCATCTATGTTTTTAATGTCCACTTTTATAGGCTTTGAATTATTTGGAATGTTAAATCTGTTATTATTTTATTATTATTATTATTACGCTAATTTCAATGTTTCTTATTTTATAAATTGTTTCCTTAACCACTTTGTCTTTTATCATTTTAATCATTCATCTTTTTAATTATTTGAGTGAATTACTTTTTGGTGTGCATTAGTGTCTAAATCAGTTTTTCTTTTTTTTTTAGGGATGCAAGATATTGGGGTTTTTGCCAATATCTGATATGCTGATATTTACAGATTCATTTTAGCCGATACTGATATCTATATGTGCTTTTCGGACAAATAATGTCAGTCCTTTTGGACACTTTAAGGTTTAAGGATAACCAAGGAAACAAACTTTAGTCCTTAAAAAACACATTAAAAATTAAAGAATGAGGATAAATAAAGAAAAAGACCTCACCTGAGATAGGCCTGCTGGTAATTCATTAGTATATATGGACAAATTATACAGTCAATATATGCTGAAACACACAGGCAAAATATCGGATATAAATATCGGCAGAAATTTTGTTATCTGCCGATACTGATACCAGACCATTTTACCTTTTTGTCAGTCACTTTTGTACAATCCTGTAAAGCACTTTTAACTGCAACTGAATTTGTTTGAAAGGTGCTATATAAGAAAACAAAGCTGATAAGACGGTGAGACTGAATGAAAGAAGTCAAGATAAAAACCAAATCAATGAGGCTGGTGAAAATAATCATCTCTATAAGCACTTCCATGTGACAATGAAATAATCTGACACATTTTTTAAATAAAAACCCGGTATAGGCTGGTTTAAAGGGGACATATGCAAAAATCACCTTTTCAGGCTTTTCCAACATAAATATATGTCCCTGGCCTGTCCACAATCCCCTCAAGTACCAGAAAAATCCATTCCCTCTCCCCCTCTCTTTCTCCACCCTTCAGAAAATGTGTGCTAAAACAAACCACTCTCAGGTTTTAACCCTTGTGACCTCACATGGGGTGCAAGCACCCGCCCCCAGGTTTGGTAGGCCCTCCCCCACTTGGAGGAAAGTTCCGCCCTCCTCTACTGATCCTCTCAGTCGCCAGCTGAGATGCTGGATAGCTCAGTGGGTTACCCTGCTGACTACAGTCTGGGAAACTGATGGTTCAAATCCCAGTCAGGTCCTTAACTTTGGATAAAAATGTCTTTAACATCCATTACCTTAGAGGGGTGTGGTCAGAGGCGGAGTCAGAGAACTCATTAAGATTTAAAGCCACAGCCACAGAAACAGCTCGTTCTGAGAAGGGCTGAAACAGAGGAGTTTTTAGACATGCAAAAATCCTATAATAAGGGTTTTTTCTGCAACAAACTTCACAGGCATGTTTTGGGGACCTTTGAGAACAATATAAACTTGTCTTAAAAGGGTAAAATATGTGACCTTTAAGGGAGTCTGATGGCAATGTTGTCACAATATCTTCCATTTTTCAAAGATATGATTTTTGCACAGACTTTTGTCTTTAACTTGATGGAAAAATCTAAATCATTTACATTTTAAGGGCGAGAAAATCCACAAATTATCACTTATGACAACTTTTTATTTCAATATGTATTTCAATGATTACGATAAGATTTCTTACAGTTATTATATCATCACTACCACATTTAAACTGATCACAGATTTTGATCAAAAAAATGATGAATCTTATTAGCTGTACCCCTAAATAACAGCAGCATAAGCTTTGGTCCACGCTGTCTGTTAATAAAGGAGGCTCCCTGTTGTTGATGCTTAAGTGTTTGAAAGGGAAATGACTCAATGCTAACCTGGCCAACACTGCTTCATTTTTATCATTTTCATAGCAAGAGTTTTATTGATGAATCCCTCACAGATTCCCACCACCACTCATATTATGAAACTTCCAACAGTCTGTAAAGTGGTCAGAATCAGCAGCTAAAGAAGCTTAGTAATAGTGCTCCTAAACCTGGAAAATAGCTCATGATAAATGTGATTTTAAAAATGAATGCATTTATGTCAGACCTTAATTGAGCCTCCATTAATACTCCAAAGTCTCCAAAGGCCTAAAAGAAACCCAAAATGTACAGGATATTCTCTACCACTGCTGCTGGACCACACTCCATCATCCACCTCATAGATTCATAGATTCATGAATACTCCTGGTGGACCTGCAGCATCAAATCTGGGACTCTAAGAGTTAACGTGACTCTTTCCTCCTCACTGTACACACCACACTGGGCAGTCTGAAAAGGGACATACACAGTCATGCTCCTAGCAACCAGATCTGCTCTGATACAATGGCTAACTTCTTTCCAAAGGAACAAAACCTCTGAAGGATCATCGTGTCCCTTCCTCCCTGCTTTCTTGGCGGACACTCTGGCAGTGATGCCAGTCTAAACATGGAAGAGGAGGAACAGGAGGGGAGGGTCCCAGGGGGCTCTATCAGTTGTCTGATTCATGTTTGGACGACTACAGTGCAGAAGAATAAAGAGCATCAAGCACCATTTACAAAGCAAATCAACAGAAACTGTTAGGAGTTCATGGTGAAGAGCTACAGACGGTGTTGTGAAAGAGTTTTCTTTGCATATTTGTCAGATTTCAATGTTTCAGATCATCAATCTAATTTTAATTTAACCTGATTATATGCAAAATGGTGGACTTCCTGGTATGTTTGGGATCATCGTCCTGCTGCATAACCCAAGTGTGCTTAAGCTTGAGGTCATGACTGATGGTCGGACATCCTCCTTCAGGATTTTCTGCTAGAGAGCAGAATTCATGGTTCCATCCATTACAAGTTTTCTTGGTCCTGAAGCAGCAAAGCAGCCCCCGACCATCACACTGCTACCACCATGTTTGACTGCTGGAATGATGTTCTTTGGATGAAATGCTGTGTTGATTAAACTTTTGTCAGGTCAGTCTACAGAATATTTTCCCAAAACTCTTTTAGGATAAATCAGGATGTTTCCAGTCAAATGTAAGTGGTGGTGTTGTGTTCCTTTTTTGTCAGCAGTGGTTTTGGTCTTGGAACTTTCCCATGATGCCATTGTTGCCCAGTCTCTTTCATAATGTTGAGTCATGAACTCTGACCTTAACTGAGTCAAGTGAGGCCTGCAGATCTTTAGATGTGGTTCTGGGGTTCTTTTGTGACCTCCTGGGTGTGTTGTCCATGGGCATAGCACGGGGGGGGGGGGGGGGGGGGGTATTGTTTACCCGGGTCCACAGTAGGGAGGGGCCCTTGAGAAGACTGCAATCAAAGGTGTGTCTTCATGACTAGTGTCATTATTGAATCAAAAGTGACTAAATTAATCAGTCAACAGACTGATATTTGTATCAAATAGAATAAGCTCCTGCTCCTCCCTTAAAAATGTCCAAATGGTGTAGTCCAGCGCGGCGCCCAAAATCCCTAGCTACACCCCTGGTGTCGTCTCTGCAGCCATGGAGTCATTTTAGTAGGCCGGCCGCTCCTGGGAGGGTTCACCACTTTTCCAAGTTTTCTCCATTTGTGGATAATGGTTCTCACCATGGTTCACTGGAGTCTCAAAACCTTAGAAATAGCTTTGTAACCCCCTTCCAGACTAACAGATGTCACTGACTCTGTTTCTCATCTGTTCTTGGATTTATTTAGATTGCGGCATAGAGCCAGGCAGGTTTGCATGTTATTTTCCTTTATAAAAATTTTGAAAATGCATTTTGTATTTACTCGGGTATCTTTGTCTAATATTAAAATGATGATCTGACACATGTAAGTGTGATTGACATGCAAAAAACAGAAATCAAGAAAGCAAACACTTTTCCACAGCACTGTACTGCAGCTGTTAACCTCAAAATGGTTTAAATCTGCACATTTCTATTAAAAGCTTAACATCTTTAACTCATATTTACCTGTTTGTTTGTGGATTTATTTTGTTAGTACGTCAGTTTCATAATTGTTTACCTAGACAAGCTAAGAATCTTTATCTTCCTTTACATTAATTATCTCTTTGTCAATTCTAAATCAAGAATCAGGGAGCTATCTTATTGACTAAGTATATTAAATTAACATATCCCTCTGTGTTAAAAGTTAAATTGAATCCCTGCCGGGTAATTTGACTTTGACAACTGTTGCAAATATTTTAGGTAATGCAAAAAATATGTGACAAAGTTGTAGTAATTCTTGGATGCATGTAGACGTGTTGTATCTAAAAATGCATGAAAAAACAGAGAGGAACCTGGCTGCAGACATCTGTAAACTCATGCATAGTTCATGTATGTGCATGAGCAGACTCATTAACCACTATCCACAGCTGCAGCCAAAGCTTTTGAAAGGAACTTTAACCATTATATTCTGTTTTTTTTAGCTGCACTAGTATTGCCCTTTATGTGGCACTAAAAGTTAGCAACCCTAATCATAAATGACATATGATCCTCAAGATTCAAACAAAGGTTGATGATGAAGGTTGATGATATGGCATTGAAACCATCAGAATCATATCATAACAGCTAACTAAATCAGTAATAAACCTTTAACAGGAGGGGTAGCCTTAGTTAGGGCTGAACAATTTGCAAAAATAATCTAATTGCAATTTGTCTTATTGGAGATTGCAATTTGATATGTGATTATCATTAGGTTGCTCATATTGTGTACTTTTCAACAAATTCAAGCAACAACTCATCCTATATTACAACCTACATTTAGTCAGGAACACTGTCATCATATATTTAAAAATTTTATTGCAAAATGGATCTACTCCAGTTTCACTTGGCGGTGAAAGCTCTGCTCTAAAGATTGGGTTAGTCAAGCATCATGCTTTGCTTTTCAAGGGAGTGCTTAGCTAGAAGCCCCCATATGGATAGATGCACTTATAGCAATGTGCATTGAAAATAATAAAATTATTCAAAAGTGTTTCATTCTTAGTGGCATGAATCTGATTAGGAGGGAGCAACAAGCTTTAAGCTATAAAGGAGGAGGCTGGGGTGGAGGAGGTGAAGCTTGGCCAGCAGCAGTGTGATGCATCAGCATCGATGCCAGCAGGGATTAGTGAGAAGTACGTCATATTTAAATGGACTGCTGTGTTGACAGGAAGAGCTGTGATTGGCTGTGGGAGCTGGAAGGTGATAACTGGTGTCAGCTGGCTATCAGCCAGCTGTGGCTAGGGGTATGACGTGAACTAGCTTCATCAATATTAGAATGAACTAGGGCAGAATATATCTTATTGCAATTATTGTTGCTCATACTGCAAATTTGATATCAACTCCTATATTGAATGTGGATTTTTGTTTTGTGTCACTTGTTTTAATTAAGAAAAACATACATAAAACATAAAAAAGGACAGTTTTTGTGAACCATAAAAAAAATGACGCTTGAATATTTGCAAAATGTGCATAAAATATCTGCAGCTGCAAAAAAAAACCGAATGTATCAAACTTGTATTTTGATCTAAGTAAAGTTAAAGCAACATTGCAACATCTGTGATTTGTAAATTGCAGCATGCCATATTGTGGTTTAATCTCATTTGCGATTAATTGCCCAGCCCTAGCCTTAATGGCAGAAAAGTGTTCATTCATAAGGACAAAGTTGGCAGACCTGGTCCAAGTTTATAGAAATCTGTTCCAACTGTCCCTGGTCTCCCCTGTAACACAACACACCTCTGTAAATGGCTTTACCCTGTTGGTGTCCACATCAGGAGAGTACTGAGGGATATGCTTCACTTTGACCATAAATATCTCTCTGCTAAAACACAGAAACACTTAACTACTAAAGACGAGAGCTGCCTCATCTCCTCTGGGCTGGTTATTTGTTCTTCCAAAGCTGCCAAACATGACTGAAGACTGTACTCACTGTGAGCCGGATTCTGCCGTGGTGACCTGGACTCATTAGCAGGGCTTCATTTTCCAAACAGGCTGCAGGGACACAAAAACAATCCCTCAAACAAAAAAAGTTAAGCTGCACAAGTCTTAGTCACTTAAAATCCTTACAGGACCGTCTCCACCTTCAGCCCTTTCAGCGCTGCACACGGAGTCTAGTCTGAGCCCGACTCGTCGCCAATTTACATGACAAAAAGTGCTCTTTTTGGATCAGTGAGTTCATTCAGGGCACAATGGCGTCACTCTTTTTCTGTCCAGTAATCTGAGTGATGTAGAGACTGCAGCACAGAGGACACCGGCGACATTTCAATCTGTTCACGGACATGTTTGGACTAACATGTTCAAAATACATTTAAATCACCAGACAAGTGGACTGTTCATAGCAGAAAATGCATATAAAGAAAAACAAAGTGTAGGGATGTACCATGATTCAGCTGGTTTCCTGTCATAGGATTTAGGCCTTTCCCCATTAAACCTAACTTATTAATATCAGTTACAATATTAAAGGCAATAATAATACTTAGACCAATTTTACTCAACCCTGCTCAACCAAAGAGCCAAAATGTTGAAAAACAGAGCCACAATCTCAGTGGTGAAAAGTGGCAAAAACGGCCTGAAGTAGCAATAAAATGAGTGAAGGTGGCAAAAATGGTCCAAAAGGGGGAAAAGGTGGCCAAAAAGAAAATGACAAAAGTAACCAAAATGGGCAAAATGTAGTCAAGAGTGGCAAAATAGGGCAAAAAATAGGGAACAAGCGATATTAAATGGCAAAAGGAAGCTTAAGTTGGCCAAAAAAAGAGAGGGAAAAAGGGTAAAAATTGGATAAAAGTGTCAAAAACAAGTGGCAAAATGGGCAATAAAGTAAGGAAAAGTGGTATGTAATGGCATAGGTAGCTCAAATGGGTGAAAAGTGTGAAAACTGGGCTAAAAGTGGCAAAAAGAAGCTGAAAAAATGAGTGAAAAAATAGGAAAAAGTTGTAGGTAATGTCAAAAAGCAGCTTAAATGGGTGAAAAGTGTCAAAAAAGAGGTGCAAAGGTCAAACATGGGGAAAAGGGTCAAAAAGAAGCAGTAAAAATGGACAAATAATAGGAAAAAAATTGTACTTAATGACAAAAAAGCAGCTTCAATGGATGAGCAGTGTCAAAAAATGGTAACATAAAAATGGGATAAAAGTGGCTAAAAGAAGTTGCAAAAATGGGCAAAAAGAGGAAACAAGTGGTATTTAATGACATAGGTAGCTTAAATGGGTGAAAAGTGATTAAAAAATGGGGGAAAAGGGCAAAAATCTGACAATTAATTTTGACAATGAAAGCCTTGTGTATAAGACTGGGAAACGAACAGTATCACTGCCTTAGACTCAACCCTACAAGCATCTGCAGGTATTTTAAATCATTTTTCACACTAAGTCTTGCATAAACCTCTTCTTTGTCTTGTGCGTTACGACAGCGGATGGATGCAGAGGGGAAAGTTGTGACCTGTCTGGTTCTTTGGGTGTGTCTCGTGGCTCAGCTGCAGAGTGTGCACACTCACTTGAATTCACACACACACCTGCAACGATGAAACGCTCGCGAAAGTGAATCAGCCAGATAACATGCCTCTAAGGACATCCTGACTCTGTGACACATGCTTTATCAACACTCAAAATATGTTAAATATTTGGCTTTGTTTTAATACCAGCTGTTCTACTAAAATGATCAAACAGGGAATAGAAATTTAACATCTGTGTCAAAGCATCAGTGCAAAGGTTGGGTCTGCTTTGTTCATAAATTCAGGGACATTTCTTCACTCCTCATCTTGAAAAAATAAAAATAGAGTTAGGTCATTATTAACTAAAAACCTTAAGTGAAAATTATAAGATAAAAAGTCATAATTATGTCTCCAAAAGTTGAAATTATGAGACAGTGAATCATACAATATATGGACAAAAGTATCTGTACCACCTGGCCATGACATCAGCAGGGACTGTAATGACACTGCATTCAAACCCATGACTTTAACATGGAGTCGGCCCCCTTTTGCAGCTTCAACAGCCCCCACTCTTCTTAGAAAGACTTTCCCCAAGATTTCCGAGCGTTTCTGTGGGGATTTTCGCCCATTCATTCTGCAGAGCATTTATGAGGCCTGGTACGGACCAGTCAAGTTCTTCCACACTGACCTCATCAAAGCATGTCTTTAGAGCAGTGGTTCTCAACCAGTGGGTCGGGACCCAAAGGTGGGTCCCAGAACAGTTTTCAGTGGGTCGCTGATGTGTGTCTGTAAAAACAATGGTGGTAAAAAGTCTATGAAGCACTGAATCCCCTAGTGGGCATGCATAAGATAATAGAAACATACCGGCCAGAATCCTGATGATGTCTTAGATGTGTAGTTTGATGTCTGCGTCGATGTGGTGATGTTTTAGTTTGCATGGCTTCACATGACGTCTAAGTTTTGATTTATTTTGATGTTGTTGAGGTATCATCTCGATGGTTAGATTCTTTCAGTGTTTTGGATTCTCCTGATGCTGTTGGGTGTCACTCGTTCTGTTTTCTTTGTCCTTTATTTGGGTTTTGTTGCTTTGTTCTTGTTTGCTTCTGCACATGTCAAAGCATGCTGTAAATATTATAATTATTATTATATTAGATAAACTTTTATTGATCCCCAATCAGGGGAAATTTGGTCATTTCAACAGCTCAACAAGAGCGAGACAGCAATTAGAAATATTTAACAAAAGTAGAACTAAACTGTGCCAACAATACTAAAATACAATATAACCAAAATATGCAATAAAATGATAATATTTACATATTGACATGTGTACACCTTCGCTTATGGAAGGGCAAGACCTGATACCTTTTATTTTACCTTGTTTCACTGTGAGGTTGGGTAAATTAAATGTTTCATCAAAATGTAAACTCATTTATCGCCATTTCTTGCAATGAAAAAGCTGCTTTCCCCATGATAATGAAGTAATTTCTCAAGATCCCTGGAAAAAATGGCAAAAACTGACACTTAATGATGGGGAAAGGATTGTAAAAATATATATTTTGGTCCAATGAAGCTCCAACATATGTTAAATTAACTAAAGATGCGTTATTAGACATTTTTGGACATTAGAGAGACTGGTGGGTCCTGAGGCTAGACCAGTTGGGAACCACTGCTTTATAGTCCTTGCTTTGCGCACTGGGGCAGTCATGTTGGAATAGAACAGGGTCTTCCTGAACTGTTTCTGAAATGTAACTCTCTATTTTCAAACCATAAAGGAAACAATTCATTCTAAATAAGATTAGATGTACATTTTAAATTTACATAAGAGAGGAAACGATAGATGAGATAAACTTTCTCACAGAGGGAGAAATTTGTCTAGGGCTCTTCAACCATGCTGCAGCCGTAGACAGCACTCAACAAAACACTGACATAAGACAGTGAATACTGATAAACAATTTCCATAAAACCTAGAATATAATACCATTACATTCTTAGAGTACCAATACAAAAATGCAAGAGAAATCCCAGTCCTCTCCAGTGCCATTCCTGTCTGATTTGCTGTTTAACAGCTTCACAGACAGGAATTAAGGCATTTTTTAAACTGCTCAGTCTACAGCAGAGAACCCTGAACCTCTAACCAGAGGGCAGCAGTTACAGGAAATCCCCACTCTTTCAAAGCAACATCCCTGACGAGCATGGCGTTCATTCACAACCACCGTAGTGCCAGCAGACAGATTCTGTAAAAATTACACACCAGGTATGAGCGCCACCTATGCATGAATGTCAGACAGACGTCCTGAAGAAGGAACGTAGAAACATGTCAGCAAACAGGAACAATGCTCCTCTACCTCACCAAACGCTACTGTAATGCCCCCATGGACAAATGTTTGTGTGATTCAGCTGAAAGTCAGAAGTGATTCAGAGTTACGCCCCAACCTGTTCCCTACAGCTCCAGATCCAGGTCTTCATCAAAGATGTGAGCAGTTTCTACAAGGCCGACAATCAAAGAGTCTTCAACTTTAGAAACGAACTCCAACTGTTCCAAACGAAGCTACTGTTAGCTTTCACCCACTTCATCTCATTATTACTGACATTACTGCAGGTTTACATAGATATAAATAGCTTTGCATATTTTCTTTGTTTAGTTAAAAGGCGGCACCCACATGTGCTATCATAAAACACAATTATTCTCACAAAGCAACAATAAACAAGGAGGAATTCTTTAATAACTGGTTTTAGTTGGCCTTCTGTCAAAGGGAAACGTCGGATACTTAACCTCCTGAAGCCTGAGCTTCTGTTTGGGATGCATTTTTAGTTTCTCCCACTAACTATTATTAGTTTTTAACAAAAAAAAGAAGTCTGCAAATCTCCTGAAGGGCCAGTTTCTGCAGAAAATACAGCACTGGATCAGTTTTAGAGCATCGGCTGGGGTCTTCAGTCAGTAAGAAACAGTGTCAGTCATGAACAAATTTCCACTAAAATTTCTGTGTTTTTTCCTCTAATTCACACAAATTCCCTATAATGTTAAAGAAATTACCAAAACAATCTGTGAAAATGCTTAAACATGTTTTGAAAGTGTAAAAAAAAAAACCCATAAGATTTTCTTCAAACATTCCCCAAATTTTTTCATGACACTTCATCACAATGCCTAAACATTCACATAAAATGTTTCCCCAAATTCCTCCTCATCTCCTGAAATGATCAAGGAAACATTTCCTAAAACTTCTCATCAAATTCCTCAAAATGTACAAATACAAAACCCCAAATTGCATATAAAAACTTGCAAATTTCCCAAAAACATCAAAACAAATTACCGGAAAACTTCATGAATATTATTGAAAATTTCAAAGGACGCCCCCCAAAATTCCCAATTAAATAAAAAATATAGAAACAATTAATTTTTCCAGGTTTCCATGACAGCACCTAAAATTTTAAAGCCCCCTGCTCCAACATACAAATATGTATTTTGTGAATCCCATGCAAAGGCCTGAACATTTCTTAAAAAATTTCCCCAAACATCTAAACAAAGTTCCCAAAACTCCCAAATTCTTAATATGCCCAATATGAAACAGAATTAAAGCAAATTTCCCCCAAATGTTCCAGTCAATTTCTCCAAAAGATACAAACACACCCCAAAAATGTCCATGAAAACACTTTAAATTTTGGTGCTATTTGCTCCAAAATATCTCAAAAGAAATCCCTTAATTTTCCAAGAATATTGTTAAAAAGTGATCCTACATTTTTAATTGAACTCAAAGAAAATCCTCCCTAAATCTATTTTTTTAATCAAATACCCCAAAAATCTTCAAATACCCAAAGCTCCATGAAAAGGATACAAATTACCCAGAATCTTCATGAATATATTTGATAATTTCAAAGAAAACCCCCACAAATTTCAAGTTATGTTCACAAAAATACAAATACATTTTCTAATTTTAAATACATTTCCAAATATCAAACAAATTTCCCAAAAACCCTTGAAAACACCAAAGAAAGAGTTATTTTCTATAAAAACTTCCAATGAAATTCTAAAAAAAAAATCCACCAAATTCCCTAAAATTTCCATGAAAATTCCTCAAAGCTTCAGGGGAAATCGCTCAACATTTCAAACAAACTACTTTAACTTATACTGCACAACAAACCTTATTTTTTTTCTCCTGTGAAGTTCCCCAAAGTCCTGTATTTCTGGCCCGGGTCAGGCCTCGGGTGTTTGGGTACCTGAGTCATTGCTGGAAATGAACCGCTGCTGGACAAACGGACATTCAGGATAATTACCTCTAACATTCTAATAGCAGGAGTTATGACTATGTTGTAGGAAAGCTAAAATTAAATGTCCTCGTATGTACATGCTGGGATTTAGGGGGTTAAACCCAGAGCGGTGCCTCAGACATACGTTAACCTGTTAATGCCGCCCAGATAGAAGTCAGATGTGCAGACTGAGGTGAGAAAGAGCAAAAGTCGCACACACACCTGGAGCACACATGCATTTACTGAAGGAAAACACAGAAAACTGTGGGAGCATGTGTGTGTGTGAGAGCCAGAAAGTTTAGTTAGATTCAGGCCAGTGCCTGCAGTCAGTAGATCTAGGTTGTAATGAAAGAAATGTCTGTTCTTTTCCAAAATAAAGATATAAAGCTTTATTACTCTAAAACAACAGACAGAGAGCTATGAAGTTCGACCCACACCTGAGGGAAAAACAATTTATCATTCACTATGGCTTTGTACTGTCTGCTAAACGCCAGGATGAAACAGCAGATAAACCTCTGCCTCTGACGATGGTTCGGCAAACATTATTTCCCAATGTTGCCAAAAGGGCTGATAATGACTATGACTGGTCAGATTTGTTTTCAGACCTGGCACAGTCACTACAGACTGGAGCTTTGCAAGATGGATCTGCCTGATGACAGACATGGAATCTGGACAACTGGCTTTGCAAGATTAGAGCAATGCACCTAAAAGTGTACTGCCACGTTCACACCCGAAGATGCACACATCATTGCTTTCAGCGTAAACATGGAAGTGTACTTTTAAATGCATTTCTCCCTCATTATGAGAAATGTATGAATGAAAACAAATATTAGTTTTCTCTTGAGTAAAAATGCCTCAAAAGGTGCAGTTTTACTGATCAGTCCTCAATTCAATATAAGTAGTAAAGAGAAGGAGGCTGCAGAGATTGGCGATGCTGATCAATACTGGTCTCAACCCGCTGGGTGTAAACGATTGAATTCCCAACTAATGAGAGCCACTGTCCAAGAGCAATTATAACAACTAAGAATTTCTCTGTCTTTGAAAACTTTAGGAAATATTTGAGCTACTGTAAGACCCAAATTACAACTATAAATCCTGTTACATAGGGGCAGTCCTTTTTTTAAATTAGTATACAGTACTGTGCATAACTTTTAGGCATATTTGGGCCAAAAATGGGGCGTGTAATGGTGAGTAAGCCTGCCCTGAGGGCACAGCAACCCATGTTGTGCTCTGGGTGTCCTTGCATGGAAAATAATCTGTTGAAAAATAAAGAAAAGTCTACACCTTTAGGGCACAGTAAGGGGGATGGATGTGACAATAAGCATGGGGGGGGGGGGCACGGGGCTTTGTCTGTCCTCAAGCTGTCAAAATTAGATTTGCAATTATTGACAAAACCAAGATAAAGCAGTTACTAAGTTGTTTGTACGAATGTTTTTTTGATAAGTAAAGCACATACAGGCTTTTCTTAGGGTTTTATCAGTGAAACAATTCAAATCTACATTGATTTTTGATGGCAGTGTGTCCCTTTTTCTTCTCTCTTGGGTCCTGGAGGGGCTCCGCTTTTCTTAGGTGCATGTAGGGGGGCGCCAAGGAAAAATGGGTGGGAAACACTGGCCTAGGGCACAGACTGGATGGTTAGGAGGTCTGCCACAATCCCTTGGTTGTGCTGTGGATGTACCAAGGGCTGGAAATGGCCCCACAGTAACCAGGAATATCACCAGGGGTGAAAAGACCCTGACAAAAGAGATGCCATCAAGCTTAACCTTGGGTGTCATGTCAACATGTGACACATTGGGCCCCATGATGAATCCTTTGCTTCCTACATGCTTTAAAGTCAAACCCACGACTCTGGAAATGTAAGTGCTAAAATTCTACATTGTACTTCTAATCTCAGCTGTCTTGTTTCCATGGTTGTTGAAAGCTAAAATCAGAAGTGAAACTGAAATAAATCATCTGTCCTGCACTCACCTGGTACCTGCTTTACAGACAGAAGAAGCAACCCTGAACAGTTTGACTTGTTCTATATGTTTGGGAGGCCTTGTAAACATGACAGACTGATGCAAATGAAAAGGAAACATCTGATCCATTTATTCCACTTCCTATCAATACATATGTACAAGTGTAAAAAAATCTAACCTCACCAATGTTTACATATCAGTGGAGAACAAAAAAAGCTGAAAAATGATGGAATCATAGAGCTACGAGTCAGAATGGCTACAGGTGTCATGGAAATACTGAGCCAGAACTGCATAGATAATAAACAGATCAGGTCAGATATCTCCATCCAGTCTGTTTGGGGCCATTTTCCTTTCTAACAATTGTCACTTTTGTTCTGCTTGACTGTGTTGGACATAAATATAAAAAAATAACAGGTGAGATCATGAAGTAGTTAATTTTAAGAGGAGTGAATTTACCAACCAGAGCATTTGGCTTTTGTGACATGCTAAGCTTGGCTTCAGCCACCACTGACCCCCCTAATAATAATTAGTACAGCTATGGATGTAGTAGTGCAGATACAATCCAGACATAAAGGCAGTTTTAAGATAGTCCACGTGTACCAGAGTTCATCTGCAGCTCTTTTAAGAGTGTCCATCACTTCCTTCGTCCTCTCTCCACAATAACAAAGACCATCAACAGCGGGCTGGCTCTGCGTCTTCACTGCTTCGCTTTCTTCAGGATTGTCCCCACTGCAGAGATGACGGTCGTCTTGGTGCCGCTGGCTGTGGTTGTCACAGAGACGACGGCAGGCAGGGTTGCAGTGGTGGTGATGAGGGTGGGCTGGGCGAGGGTCACGGGGATGGCAGAATCCCACTTGCTTTTCCTCTTCTGAGCCTCTGTTGAACACAGAAGTGTGAAGGGTTTAACGGCTGCACAACTCCAAGCTCTTTCAAAGGCCTGACATGACCTGAGTTAAAGCTACTCAGTCAAGTTTAGACCAGTCACTGTGCAAAGGAGCGATCGTTAAAGTGTTGTTTTTCTCAGGGTTGTCCATCAGTAGACCGAAATGTTATGAACTTGTTTATGACATTCCAAAGATAAAAATATGAGCTTACTTAATTTTAGCCTTGTCAACCTTGTAAATTCATCATCTATCTGTCATACTGAAAGCTTCTTGGCCTGCACATACAGGTTTCTGTCCCCTAAAGGCTCCTTTTAAATATGTTAGGGATTCATATTAGAGCAAGAAACAAGTGTTATGAAGGATATGTAAAGTGGACGTTCAGGTGATGTGGGTGCTTACCTGTGGTGGTGGTGGTGCTGCTGCTGGTGGTGGAGGCTGCTGTGCTGGAGGGGTTGGTGCCCTTCTTTGTTCCTGTGACAAACTCGATCTGTAAAACATAAAGAATATAAGAGGTGCAGATTTTCTATTGTGATATGTGTAACTCTTTTTATCTACAGTGTTTATGAGAAGACAGCAGAATGTTATTCACACAGCCTGTCTGGTTTCATTCTCTCATCAGAATCATCTCACCTTAACTCTACTGAGGCATGCATACCACTGTCTACATTTCCCAGCAGTGAATAACAGAGCAGCTCCTGTAGAGTACATGTCCTTTCAAGTCCAGTTTATAACTGAGGTGCAGCTGTTGAGATCAGACTGCAGCAGCATGTATCACCTCTCAGTGATAATACAAATGGAAACCTCTAAGGATATGTATTTACAAGGAATCAAAGATAAAAACATGAATAAGGGCTGAAACCTGGTGATGTCGATTCCTGCAGAAGTCTGATTAAGATATAAAGTGCACATTAACTACAGCTGGTGGAGACTTGCCTCTGACGCAGACAGAGAGGAGAGCTGACTCCTAAATAATCCTCCTTTTTGTTATTGTTGGACTCACCTTTGTCCGCTCCTTCTTGGCTTTCTCCAGTTTGTCCATCTCCACCTTCTGAGCTTTGGCTGAAAGAAGAAGATGCATCACTGTCAGGTGCTATCTAATCACAAAGAGCTTCGATGAGGAGAATGAGCTTACCCAGAGCTTCATAATACGAGTCTTCTGACCAGCCGTGAGGATCGAACATGTCTTTGGGGTAGTTGGTTCCTAGTTCATCGATACCACAAAACTGAATGAGCTTCTCATAAATGCTGAAAGGAAAAAAAAAAAACTTTAAGGAAACTTCTTGGGAAACACACTGAAAGTTACACAGGATTATTGGAATAAGAAGTTTGAACTATTAGATTCCTATAAATAAAGCCACAAAACTACAGCTGCATCCAGTTAGAGTGAGTCCATCAGAAGTGGTTATTATGGGTTTGTAAAAAATATATGGGAATAGGCTCTGCACAGATACATAATATTGTTAAGCTTAAGACTCTCTTAAGACCAGAAACAACTTTTTTATTACTTTTGCATTGTTTTCAAACAATAAACTTTGAATGCAACTCTGCAGCTGTGCTGTGTGTGGATCCTGTCAGATCAGCTAAACTGATCTTATTATTTATTATTACTACCACTATTATCATAATTTTTCTCTGCATAAAACTCCTCATACTAATGACCATAACACTCTAATGTCACAACAGCTGTACTTCTGAAAATCTTTGCTATAGGCCTCAGGTAGTCTGAATTGCTGTCTTAACTGTCTTCCTTGAATTTTTTTTTTCTTATAACTTGTTGTACTGTTATTATATACACATTTTTTGTTACTATATTTCAGTATTACCAGTATATATTAATAGATATCTCATCTCTCACTGTCCCTCATGTACAACTTGAATATCACTTTTCTGCCTTGTCTTATTTCTCACCAGTAAAAAAAAATTAACCTTGGAAACCCAGGAGTAGGGATGGCTACAAGTACTTGGGTGCTCAGGCACTAAAGTACGCATTAGAGATATGATGATACTAAAAATTCAAACCACTACCCATCTTATTCCGGGAGGGTCTACTGTAACTACAAATGTGGGTAGAACTTCTGGTACAGGAACAATAATAGCAAATACACCATTCTTCCAAAGGCTTACTAAAGGGATTTAGCAACATAGTGGTTATTTTGAAAGAAATAAGTATTTGCTGTTGCAAATACTGCTTCATTTTTGTTAAATCAAACATCTAGCCAAAGTTATTATAAGCTGAAAGTTCTAAATTATATTTATTGTAATGCTCAGTACCTGTTGCTCCGTTTGTGGTACTAATAACGTGACAAAGTTAAATATATGTCTTTAATAACCGTGTTTTAAACATGCTGTTCACTGTCTAAATGCCTCGGGATGTGATTCTTTCAGTTTTCGTTTATTGTTAATTCTTCATACATAATCAAACATTTATCAAACTGAAGAGCTGACAACTTGAGTCATGGATAGTCATATCAATATAATCCCCACATTTTAAGAGGGCTTAGTTGGTGAAATAAGAATTTTAGCAACCCCACAAACTAATTAGAGAAATGTTAAAGCTCTGGCTGGGCTTTACATCATATCTGAAGGTGGTGTTCCAACTCCTTTAACAAAACGCGACTATTACTATACAGATACGAAGCTAATAAAGTTAGATAAATACGCTTGTCCAGGTCTGAGGCTACTGTGTATAATTTGATTCAAGATGCTGATGTGTTTTTAGCTCATAAATTGATCCGCCTATGGCTGAAGTGCTCCTTGTGCTTGCTTGTCTGTGCCTCAGCACTGCAACGGTCACAGTGAGTGCTGCAGGTGACAGAGAGGAGAGACAACAATGCCTCCTTCCTTTAATGCATTTTATATCTGTTTGCAATAATACTGAAGCACGGTTATCACTAATGATTAACATGATAATTGAAATATGAACAGCATGATAACCAAGGGGGAATTTCATCACGTTGACTGTTTTCATCTCTAGTACTCATAATAGTAACATTATAGGCGAGATTTTTGGTACTCATTTAGAGGGTAATGGGCGTACTCAAGAACTGTAAATGCCCACCCCCACACAGGAGCTGCTTTTGTGGTTTACCACTGAATAATTTTATTTCTTTGTTGGGAAAATGAATGAGCTTCTGAGTGCAAGCAGAAAATACTACATCTGGCTTGATGTAGTTTGATGAAGCAGCACTCCATGTGTTTGGCTGGCTTGATTGCATACTCCAGCTGAGCTGCATACCTGGGGTTTCTGAATTCTTTCTTTTTCTGTATGTGGCTGTTTGTGTCAAAATCGCCATGGAGCTTCCTCTCGTACAGCTTGTGGATCTTGTCCTGGAACAAAACAAACAAACAAAAAGGTGAGGGATGAGAACAGACTGAAGATCCTCTCTCACTATAAGACTCCTCTGCTTTGACTCAACTTCCTCCTCACTCTGCATTTGGTTGGCAACGCTGTTGGGATTATCAAATAAACATAACCCATATGTGATCCACACATCCTAAAGCAAAGGTCCAGTGAATGGACCTGCTGTATTTTAAGATCCTGATTCCTTTGGGAAATATTTAACATCCAGGTTCAACTGAACCACAAGGAGCTGGCAGGTTTAGTCAAGACAGCAGCAGTGAAAAATGAGGGCTGACGTAAAACAAGATGGAAGAAGGAAAGGCTTGGAAAAGCTCTCAAAACAAAGCCTATTCTGATCCTACACCTATACTGGCTTGAATTCAATCCCTGGCTTGAATGTTGTGTAAATGTTTAAAAAAGACAAAACAAGATAAAATTAATGTTGTTATGTTATCAACACTTCTTGTGCATTTTTATTGAACATCTCAATTCCTGCTAATTGCATCAATTTTTTTGCTTCTTGCATCTTTTACCCCATTGCATTACGGAACACAATGCATTTAAAGTCCCTGTAAAGAGAAAAAAATCTGTATTTTAAGTTCTTCGTATGATTGGCCATTGTGTTATGAACCGCCAGGCCGAATTTCAGTAATGAAAAACATCTCCAATTTTATTAAGCTTTAAAATCACGAAAAATGAGGCAGTAAAATCTGCTCTAGAATGGTGTAGGCAAGTAAATTTATGAGCTGAAGCCACGCCGACTCAGAGAAATAATATCATCTCAGAATTAAAAAAAAAGCTACTACCTGAATGGAGGAATCATCTGTCTGCCATGCTGCTATACTACAAATATCTTTTTTAAGCCATTTCCCGATGTTTCTCTTTAAAATAAAAGTCTTCAATGATGATCAACATTAGAGGCTTTTATTGTGATGGACTTAGCAGGAATAGAACATGTCTATCATTTGACACTACCAAACTTTAGCACTGCAAAGCTAACAAACATGAGGGATTGGATTATGCTGCTTTGAGAGAGACAAAGCCACCATCTGCTTCTTTTAATCACCCAAGACTAAGAACAAGTGAAATATGGATTAAAACACACCTTCAGCAGGTAAGATGTTTGTACCTGCAGAGTAGAGAGACATATTGGGGATTAAATTTACTGTTTTCTGGCACAAATCTTTCTGTTATGACACTTTAAATCATAACACCCCATATGCCACTGTGGCTGATCGATTTGGAAAACTTACCTCATAATGACCAGAAACACAGCATTTAGCTGCATTAACATAAACATAAGGAAACAATAAAATAAGAGAATGAACAAGGAAACAAGGTTCAACAGTGCCTGCCCATTTCTTTGGCAGCTCTGGCTCCTGAAGTACATTCGCCAATCATGCCCCCGAGATATATGTTGCAAAATCCTTATCCCAAAACTTTTGATGCATGAACCAAGCCAACCACCTACCTAAGTATTTATGATTGTAAAACATTTGATTCAATGCAAAAACGGCATTTAAAAACAGAGAAAAGAGGCATATTTCTGTGTACATATTTCTTGATGAGGATGAAGAAACTTTGTGGCCCACAAATTTCATTGTTTAAGAATAAAGCTTTCTGACTATTAGACTGTGGGAGACCAACTGAGGCCACAAGCTTAAGGTTCTCAGGGTCCAATCTCATGGTCTGGGTCTGCCTTTTTTTGGAAGCTTGTCATACAGCAGATAAATTCCAACAAATGGTTAAATCCCATCAATGTTGCCATTTAAACATACACTATTCACATGTGTCTCTGCTCCCCCGTGACCTCAGGGCTGGAATAGGCAGGCTGTTCTGGTTAGGATGAATCATTATTTGTTCATCTGATAGATGGGGAGTGTTTGCCCAGAGGGGATACTTGCTGAGCTGTTCATTTGCTAAGTCAGGTGTGTGTGTCCTGACCTGCCTCAGCTCCACACAGAACAAACCTTACCGCAGTTAAGACGCAGCAAATCCACAGCAGCGAAGGCAGGAAGAGAGCAGTGCTGGTGATACTAAACTGATAGAAGATGACACTGTGTGCTGGTTTAATTACAGGGGTGAGTCAAAGAATTTACGCAGCCACCAGAGTTTATTTCAAACCCCAGAGGGAGGTAGAAAAACGTCTAAATTATTCACTTGGTGGGGAGAGCAGGTTGTTTTGCATCCACACCAAGATGAATGGTCTCAGGATGAGGTATCTCTCAGACCTGAACACTCTGAAGTTCAACTCTAAATCTTGAACTTGTAACTCCAAGTGCTGCCGAGGGGCGAGGGAAAACGGTTTGTCTGCTTATGAAACCACCAGTGACAAGTCAGAAAACTTTTATTACCTGGAAAGAGTTTATCAGACACATAAAACAAACCTGCAGACATGCTTAAACACAAAACACAGGGCACCAGGATACTTTTATCATGCACTCAGAAAACCCACAACCCCCACTGTGCCACAACGCCCTCCCTGCCGGTCTGGTTAGTAGATATATGGATGGGAGCTTGAATGTAATGGCAGTTGCTGTATACTGTTAAATTTAATGTCTGTGTAAGTACAACGCCTATTCCAAAAAAGTTGGGGCGCTGTGTAAAATGTCAAGTACAGCATGCAATCTTACTTATGCAAACATATTTGATTCACAATAGAACAAATTAAACAAGAGACACAAGCTCAGTTTGAATTTGGTGGCAGCACATCTCAAAAAAGTAGGGACAAGGCCATGTTTACCATCCTGTAGCATCCCTTTTTCTTTTAGCAACAGTCTATAAACATCTGGGAAGTGAGGAGACCAGTTCTGGTGTTTTAAGAGAGGAACGTTGTCCCATTCGTGTGTGAAATGTAGGGTTCTAGCTGTTCAACAGTCATGGGTCTTCTTTGCTGGATATTTTGTTTTATGATGCTCCAAACTGACTCCAGACTGCAGGCAGGCCAGTTCAGCATCCGGACTCTTCTACTGTGAAGGCCTGCTGTTGCGATGGATGTGGTATGTGGTTTAGCATCATCTTGCCGAGTTAGTCATGGCCTTCCCTGAAAGAGACATTGTCTGGATGGGAGCATATGTTGCTCTAAAACCTATCTCTACTTTTCAGCATTGATAGTTTCAGATGTGTAAGCTGCCCACACCATAGGCACTAATGCAACCCCATACAATCAGAGATGCAGGCTTTAGAACTGAGCCAGGATAACAAGCTGGATGGTCCAGCTTCTCTGACCACAGAACAGTTTTCCCATCTTTCTTCAGTCCATTTTAAATGAGCTTTGCCCTTTAGAAGACGGCAGTGTTTCTGGATCCCGTTCACATGTGGTTTCTTCTTTGCATGATTCAGCTTCAACTTGCATTTGTGGATGACACGGCCAACTGTGTTGACAGTGATTCCCGGAAGTGTTTCTGAGCCCATGCAGTGATTTCCAGTACAGAACCATGCCAGTTTTTAATGCAATGCCACTTAAGGGCCCAAAGATCATGAGCATTGGCCTTGTTTGCACAGAGATTTCTATAGATTCTCTGAATCTTTTGATGAAGGACACTATGTTTTAAAAAGCTAACACAACTACAATATCTACAAATGGATTCAGCTGAAAGTCATTAGTTAACAGTCATTCTTTACCAAAACGCCAGGACCGCTATGTCTTCACTTGAGAAAAATTGGAAAAAGAGCAGACAGTGCTGGGTTCTGGTCTTAGTCATCTTATCCGAATTTGACTGTTACCATTAATAATTGATGTTTATAGAGTTCTATTTTCTTTAAGTGTTGCCATATTGTAATTTACATCCCACACATCAGGTAGTCGTCTACAGCCTGATTGCTCTGGTGTGTGCTCTAGAGGTAATGTGTGTTGCACTTAGCTAAGTATATTTACAAAACTGCTCATAATGCAGCTGGACTCAGACCCAAGCACAAGATTAAAAAGCCAATTTTCTTCTGCCTTACAAGGATGCTGAGTCAGTCAACTCGGCAGTTATATCTTTTTCGAAGTATTGGTCTGATCTGAGGAGAGCTTCCCAAGTCCAAATCGAACCCATCTCATTTTTCTTGCACCACATAAATGAAGGGAGCTCAAGGAAGGCTTTGATTTAAAGTAATATGATTAAATACTCGTGTAACGGAGGAGGCGTAATCTACCTGTAGCTGGCTGGAGCAGCGTCCTGGGGGCTCGGGGGGAATCCTGATCTCATCAGGTGACATGTTCCTCACCTTCTCGGAGAACAGAGCTGGCAAAAAGACAAAATTATCAAAGATGAGTGCTTACATGTTTTCAGCTGAGCTGCTTTCCCTCTCTGCTCTTTCTTACATGTCATTACAAGCAGAATAGGGATTAACTGAGATAACACTGTTATAAAAACAAAACAAATCTGCTTCAGTGTTGAAACTGAAAGATGAAAAACAAGAGGGAAGGTAGGATATCAATATGAAGTGTGAACAGCTTCAGTTTATACAACAAAGGTTGAGTATGTGTAAAGCTAAAGTTGCTGGTGAATTCCTGAGCATCCTGTTGTTCATCACAGTCCTACGTGTATGCCAGGGGTTTAATAGAACAGTGTGGTATGAGGAGTGCACGTCCCGGGCAGGGTGTGGCTGTTGTTGGGACTTGTAAGGAGAAGGGAGGCTCCCCGACCCTGCCTCCCTCCCTGCCTTTGGACCCATGTCTTGTTTGGCTCTCCCTGCTCGACTTGTCTGCCTCTGCTTTCTCTGACTGCAGGCCAGGCATTCTTCAGTGTCACCTCATATCCAAATCAGACAGAGAGTCGTCAATCTTCCCCTGAATAAATGCTGCGAGCTGTGCGCCGCGTGTGCGCGTGCGAATGCAGGGACTCATCCAGCTGACATTCTGCACAGATCGTCAGCATGTACGAACTTGAATGGACATGAGAAGATAATTTTCTGAAGTGCTGTCTTTTTGCTGAGTCTGGCTGAACACTTTATCTTTTAAAACAGAGGAAAATTTCCACAGTCCTGACATGTTTGAGCATCAGCCGTCCTTAATGGGAAGTGTCTAGAGGAGGGATTTTTTACTGCTAAAAAAGTGTTTTTGTCATTTTTAAGAGACATCAAGTTATTACAGGATAAAGAATCAGTAATTTTTTCAAAGACATGTGACTACCTTTTTTTAAGATCACATATTTTTATAAAGTAGTGCATACTTGATTTGCAAATGACTGAATAAATGGATGTGTTGTCTTTAAGAGCAGCCACAACCATGTAAAAAATCTTAGTTTTTTTCCATTATTCCAGGCTTGACCCCTTAAAAAGAGTGGTTCCAACTAACTGAGGTTGTCTTGTCCTTTATTAACCAGCAACTATATTCCTTGTTTTCACTCTCTTGCTTGGAGTGCTTGTTGGCCTCCTCTGCTCCTCAATTAAATTAAAGTGAGAGTTTTCAGATGGGAGGAGCAGAGCGCACGCTGTGCTTAATAGCCTGAGCTAATCGCCTTCTTGAGTGACACGATATTTGTTGTTTACATCCCTCACGTCAGATAGTGGTTTACAGCCTGGGCACTCTGACGTGCCTTCTGCCATATTTCAATATGGCCTGAATATCATATCATAGTATTTTTTTACTTTCCCAGTAACAGTATTTCAGTTAATCATGGTATTATAAATTATAAAATGATAAATGCATATTCAGGTGCTACAGCCTCCGTATTCCCCTAAAACATACCTGTGATGGCATACTCAGCTCACGTCTGAATATCACAGAATATCACAGAAAAATTATTTTATTGCTCTCTCTGTGTTCACTTCTTTATAACTGCACCCACAGTTATAAATAGTGTCTCTACCCTGCTGAGGTGTGGCAGGCTGCAACTGACTGAAAGCACATTTCCTGATAGGGCTGGGCGATTATGGCAAAAATCAAAATCAGGATTATTTGAACTTTTTTTTTTTTTTTTTTTTTACTGTGATAACAATTAATGAACAATTATAGATGTGTATAATTTCAAAACAAATACCCGACATTTTGTATATTTTGAAGTTAAATCCATCAATCATGTGTACTTTAAGAACCAAATTTATGTGGATAAATCTTTAAAAACGTTGCTCCCTTGTAATAACTTAACTTAGAGGAGTACTGGTTCCAGTTCCCAGGACCTTCTCTGATCCTAAATCAAACTAGTCTTCACCAGAAATTGTGTCACAGTGTTTATTTAGTCTGCTTTATTAGTCCATTATTTATGCTAGCACTGCTGACTCAGTGATTAGGATTTGTGGGTTCATCATGTTTTATATCTGAAAGTTATCAATACTGACTGATGTTTCCCAATTACAGATGAACAGCAGGGGCACACGTGCACATGAGCGGTGAAGAAAACAGATCATACGTAGATATTTAGTGGAGACAACAAGGGATATGTCTGTTCATGTAAAATGTTTTAAAAAGTTTCTCCTCTGCTTAAGAGCTCCGTCTGTGACGCTGCTCTCTGTCTGTTAAAAGAACACAGGGCAGCATTGTAGTGCTGTGCACTGGTATGTTTACTGTAAGTGCAGCATGAAACTGCTCAGACCACCAGTGTTATAAAAATGTGACTTAAGAGGGGCAAATTAGAATATGGCAGAATAGATAAGACTATGGCGATCATGCCCTTGGGTGTGATTGGGAATACCTTTGCTTGTATTTTCTGGTGGGTTGTTGCTGTTTTGATGTTAAACACTTCTGCACCATGAGATATGTTATCCACTGAATAAGTCTCTTCCTGCCTGTGGCAAGGGATGGTTTACAGAAAAGGGTGGTGTCCTGGTTTTAATCAAAGGAATTTTCCTGGGTATGCATTTGGCTCTCTTGCACATCCAAGCTAGAAGACACCAGACTTTGCTAAAGATGTTTAATACAAGTAAGCAATCAGGTATGAAATTGCATTGCAATGTGTTGATAATTTAAACTACAAATATCTCAAAATTACACCTATAGTGAAAGAGAAAAACAGTGTTGTGTTAAAAGTACATTTTAATAAGCAAAAAACAACACAGTGAGTGTTGAAAATGAACTCTACAAGAGAGTTTAAATATCAACACTTTTCAAAGTGTAAATTTAACTCAAACCATGAGAATAAGTATTAAATTTAACACAAATGATTTTGCTTTGTCTTGCCTAAGGACACGCTGTCACGTGACTGTGGCAGCTGGGAATCAAACCTGTGACCCTCTGATTGCACGGAAAACATCTAGTAACCTGCAAAGTTTCAGAAAACAGTTTCATCTTGCAGAGTACCGGTGCATTTAACAATCTTGCATGTTGAAAATATTAATGCCATGACATTGTTCTGTGCATGATGAGGCTCAGTAGCTGCAGTAATGCATGCCATGTCTGTATATTGGCTACAGCATGCCTGTTGACATAAACATTGCCACTTCATAGTGAAGCAATCCCTTCCTATGGGACCGTGCCAGCGCTTAGCTCTAAGGAGTTTGTGTGCAGACAGGACCCTGTTGTATACTGACACACTCTTTCCAGCAGCCCCTCCCTTCTG
Organism: Cheilinus undulatus; assembly: GCF_018320785.1. NCBI lineage: Eukaryota > Metazoa > Chordata > Actinopteri > Labriformes > Labridae > Cheilinus > Cheilinus undulatus. The sequence goes on along the minus strand of NC_054884.1, from coordinate 5,000,690 downwards.
CATCTTTGCTATTTTTTTTCTCGGTCTACTGACCATGCAGGACCTCAGGTCCACACGTGTGGATTGACTCGCCACCCTGAGCTCTCTTTGCTCTGGAAAATTCATTGCTGATTTGGCTACAGTTTAACTGCTCAGCTAAGTCAAAGGAGGGGCAGGGCGTTGTCTTTGTTGACTAGACTCACAAGTAATGCTAAGCATGTGCAAATGCATGCACACACACATTTTTGACAGCAGAAAGCGAGCAGGTATGCAGTTACATGAGCGTAAACGGTTCCATACGTGTAACTGTATTGTACCACCCTCACTGTAAAAACACAGAAGAGACTGTAGCCTCAAGGCACAAAAAACCTGACAAGGCAAGTCAGATGAGTCACGGCATCAGGTGGTGGTGGTGGTTTCTCACAGTCACACATGCACAAACTGTCACAGACAATTACACATTGTAACTGCAACAGAGGTTTAGCTTTGTGGAAGCCTGCTAATCCACTCCAGACAAAGGGGGATTTAGTTGATTACTCTCTATCCTTTTAAACAAACTCTAATTTAATACCAAACACCAAAATAAACTCTGCAGCCTCCACAGCTGTGTGAAGTTGTGTGAATAAATCACAGCCTGTGTCACAAACGCACCTTTTTTTAAATTCAGCTGAATGTGAGAGTCGCATAACAGGAGCACTGTCAGAAAGTGCATAGAGACACAAAGCAATAAACAGACAGAGGAAAGATTCTGTTCTGCAGGAAAATTACCATCTGTCCTCCCAAACACCAGAGGGCAAGTCTTAATCTGTGCCCTCGGGGTCTTTTTGGATGGACAGACAATGGCAGCCTCTTCAGCGAACAGACAAAGAGCCGTCTTGAGCTTGCTGACATGACGCCTTTTGCCAGACTTACAGTGACATTTACAGACTGGCAAGCAGAGGAATCTAGCTCTTCTGCAGTGAAGTGTTGAGGCTGTGAATCACACTCTGCCAGTACAGTACACTGATGGGGATGATGGAGGCTCAGTGTTGCGCTATTGCCTTTCTTCGCTTTCCCTTGAGACTTCTTTTATGGCTTCAATAAACCAGAGGGGTGGTGTTAATGGAGAAAGCAAATGTGTGGGCAGAAGCCACCAACTCTGTTGGTCCCAAATATGCTGGAGGAAGTCCAAAAGGAAGGATCCTTGTGTTAGTTTGTAAACACAATGGCAAGAACACAAACTGAAGCTGGTCCCCTTGTCAAATCATGAATTAAAGGTCATTAACCACATTTTCTGGTAAGCTGAGTTCAATTTCACCAGCCACACCGAGGCCTGATTACCGCCAGACCTGTTGAATCCAGAAATCCCTCAAATAGAACCTGTCTGACAAAGTAGGCTAAAAGAGCTCCAACACATCATGGCGCCATCTAAAGAAATTCAAGATCAGTTGAAGGACAAAGGCCCCGTCCACACGGAGAGACGAATTCAGAAGTATACTCCAAAGTTTTCCGGCGTTTTATCCACACGGAATCAGCGTTTTAGGAGGCCATACACTCTACTTTTTGATACCGGGTCCCACAGAGAACAAATCTGTAAACGCTTACCGTTTCATCTCTTTGTGGACAACCAACTGCATCTTTCTTGAAAGGACTGTCATACATAGCCCAGCCCAAAACAACAACGGCGAATTAAAGGGTTGTGTTGGTGCTGCAGAAGCTATTGAGCTTATTCTGGCTTTTACAGCAAAATCTGACGCTCCTTTACCACCACCGAGAACAGCATACACTAGATGTTCTTAAATCCACCTCGGAGAACGACAAGAAGAGCAACCAGGAGAAAGTTTGTGTCAGTTTTCTGTAATCTTCGTCTCTCTTTTGGTGCATTTCTGCACTTACAGGCTTGGCATATATACTACGGCGTTTTCAGTCGTTACGTGCTTACACGGACATTTCCTGAAATGATCCCATGTTTACAGAAAACTTTTTCAAAACGAAATGGAAATATATAATGTTTTCGTCTCTATGTGGGCAAGGCCTAAGTCATTGACATCTATCAGTCTGGAAAGGATTACAAAGCCATTTCTAAGGAGTTGGGACTCCAGTGAGAGCCATTATCCACAAATGGAGAAAACTTTTAACAGTGGTGAACCTTCCCATGAGTGGATGGCTTACCAAAATGACTCCAAGAATGCATCGACAACTCATCCAGGAGGTCACAAAAGAATCCAAAACAACAAGTTTTGTTAGGTGTGAGTCCCACTACATCTGGAGTAACATCATACCAACAGCTAAATGTTGGTATGACGGTGGTAGTGTGATGGTCTGGGCCTGTTTTGCTGCCTAAGGACCTGGACCACTTGCTGTAATTGGTGAAACCATGAATTCTGTAACCGGACACGCCAGATGGATTTGTTACACACATCCTGTAAACCTTCCATAGACGGCGTTTGGGAAAGGGCAGAGCCTTTGAAAAAAACTCCGAGGGTGATTGGATGAACGTTCTGTCTGTCACATCTTTACAGGCCAAACAGGGCAACAAAACACGTTGTGTTGCTGCCCCAAACCGAGGTGTGCTGCTACTGAGGAGTAAACTCCATAGAGAACTGCATAGCCTGAACCATGGTGACTGTAGACATGTCAGTACATGACTTTTGTCGTTTTTGAAAAGAAAACAACTCACTGCTTTTCTTTGTTCTTCTTTTGATGAAGAAATGTTGTCAAGTTCTGATAAAACTTAGGCTTTAGCAGCATCCACTCTAATCTCTTCCACCATAATTGCACCGGCCTCTGATAGCTGCTTGCATACAACGCGACTCTGCTGCACCCAAGAATACTGCCCCTCAACATTGATTGGTCCTGTTGCTTTCTGAGTGGGCCCAAACAGTTCAGATGGGAGCTTTGCAAGATGGATTCGCTAGTGAGAAACCAAACTATTAATTCTGCTCCCTTATTTTGACTAAAACAAAAAATACATACATGAAAAAGAGGATTCTTGTAAACCATTTCAAAAAAACTGACACTTGAATTATTGCATAATGTGCATAAAATCTATGCTGCTACAAAAAAACGAATGTACTAAACTGCTATTTTGACAAATTTCAAGTTAAAGAAATATTGCAACTTAAACTAAAGTCTACTTGCTATATAATTGCCGTATAAAACTACAAACAGAACCAGTAATTATCTGAATGCTTTTTGTGTCCTTCCTCAGCGTCGTAAACAAATGTATCAGGTGGCAAACACAAAACGAGAACAGTCTAGACTTGATCTTTCCATTAACTTTCCTATCAGAACTATTTTCTAATGATTTGGCACCATAAAATAAAAGAAAAGAATTTCAGTAATTTATACCAGGATAAAGATTTCTGCAACATGATGCTGTGGCTGTTGTCTACAAATATTGCAAAATCAAACTTAAACCAAATTTCATCTTTCCTTCTTTCACATCAAATAAGTCATCTCTCTTGGAGTTCATTGAGAAATTCTTCAAATCACATTTTCTCTTTAAACTTCATTGGGAAATCATACGTCTTAATTATTTTAATTCAGCTCTACACCCACATTGCAACACATTTTGCTAATATGAGTCAATTTCCACTTTCATATGCAGTCAGATGGGAGCTGTATTACATTATCTGCGCTGTCATGTGAATCCAGCTATGAGCCCACACAAACAAAGAGCAGAGAAGGAACCACAAGCTGATGGTATAACAGACTGGTGTTTGTGATGCCACTCCCTTTATCACTCATATCCTGTCTGCTCTGATGTTTTCTAACACACCTGTACTGGTCAGCCATTACTCACTAACCACTGCCAGCTCCCAAGGTTAAACCTTTATTACCTTCAAACTGGCAGTCAGTGGACAAAGAGGCTTCCATGATACACCTAGGTCTAGCAGGTGATTCATACTTTTACAGCACTAACACACAATAAACACAATTAAAGATAAAGTTTAATTCTTGCAGAAACCTGTAACTGTTTTATTGTACATGTATAAACCTCCAGAGGCAGCTCCTGTTGTGTTAGACTGTCATTAAGACTTAGACCAAATATTATGCCATTCAGATCCTTGGGACTCAGCCTTAAGCTGAGTTTTTCTTTTAGAAAATGGTAAAAATATGAAAAGGTTTCATGTTTTAAAAATTGTTGGAATATCATTCTCCTCAAAACTGCTACCAGGTGCAGAGCTCAGCCATGAATCTGACTCCTTCTCCTAAAATCACTACTGAAAAAAAATTCATTTACCCATCATTCGCACCCGTTTAACTTACTAGCTACAGACACAGATGTGGTAAATGGGCTTGAGCTTGTAAAGCGCTTTTCAACAGTTCAGAAAAACTTTGGTTCAGTATGTACTAGGTTTCAAAGCCACAGTTCAGTATGTTTTTGGTATTGTTATTAAAGTAGACACAAAAAATAATTAATCTTTCTTAAACATGGGAACATGGAAATTTCCTTTGTACACATTTTTACATTTTCAAAAATGAAAAATGTTGAATAGGCTAAATAAATAAAATTAGGAATAATGCTGCAACCTCCTTCCAAAAGGTCATTAATCAAAAAAAAAAAAAAAAAAAAAAAATTAGACAAAACTGAATTCATTTATTTCTATTGATATATCGACATTTTGTCACCCTTTCCTCCAATTTAAAAATTAATAATTTTAACTAAATTATGGACTCTACCCAGTGTAACAAAAGGAGAACAATATGGTCCGACTCTCCTTCAAATAGAACTTGAGAATGTGATAAAATGTCAAAGAAATCACTATATTTTCTTATAAATCCCTGGAGGGAGAAAAAGTGGCCGCTTGTTTAACGTCACTCTAGTAAATGATACAAAAATAAGGATTAAATGCTCCCGTATCAGTCGGTGTCAGGATTTACATTGTAGACGCTGGGTCAGGGTGTCAAACTAGATGCTGATGCAAGTTGTTAAAACTCAGGCCCTGTCCACACGGAGACAAAAACGATATACTGCCGTTTCATTTTGAAAAAGTGTTCTGTAAAGATGGGATCATTTCAGGAAGTATCACGTAAACACGGAACCACCGAAACCACTGAAAACGCTGTAGTGCATGTGCCAAGCCTGTAGGTGGTGCTGAAATGCTGGCACGGAAATGCACCAGAAGAGAGAGAAGAAAATCACAGAAAACTGACACAAACTTTCTTCTAGTTGCCCTTCTGGTTGTTCTCCGCGTTGGATTTAAGAACATATGGTGTGTGCCATAATTGTTTCAAGAAAGATGCGGATAGCCGTCCACACAGCGACGAAACAGTACGTATTTATGCACTCTGGGACCCGTTTTCAAAAAGTATCGTTTACAGTCACCCCAAACGTCATTTCCATATGGATGAAACGCCGATACAACAAAAACTTTTGTGTATACTCATGAAATTGTCTCGGTGTGGACGGGGCCTCAGTTGTGGGGCATCGGAGGCGTGGTTAATCATGTCACACTACAAGAGCGTTTGTCATTCCCAATGCTCATAATTGGGCCGAGGTTGGACGGTGAGCTGTGGGAACGACATGCATCGGGCCAAAATCTGGCTGAATTTGTGTAGTCTGAGCCGGCCTTCAGTCAACCACGCAGGTGATAATGAACACATAAACACAGATGCAGCGGCTGAGACAAGGATGGTTCTGCACTCAGCACAGTTTTTGTAGACTTTGAAGAGCCTTACTGCAAACTCATGTCATGCAGAAAGGCATGCATCATTTGGGCTTGATGGCCAGAGCACCTATGGCTAGCTGAGGTGGATTCTACTTGCTCTGGGCTTTCTAATCTGCCGCAACAGTGAATGAAACTTCAGCTGAGGGAAGAGCCATCAGTGACGAGGACTGTACAGAACTATGCACAGTGGAGGCTTCTCCATTTCTTTAGAACAACTCTGAAAAAAACCATGGTGGTTGGGTTAGGTTACAGTTGAGATCATCAGTAAGGAATATAACGGGACAATTGACGGTAAGACTCAATTTTAATTTGTAACGCAGAGTTTTAATGTGGTGTGTAGGTTAACACTGAAGCACTGGTTAGTTATTTGCTGGGACCATTTGTTGGTGTTTTAAGTGAGGTTAACTGTTGGACTCAACTTCTGCTGTCACGGATTTGGGTCAGGTTCAGACAGAGACGTGTTCTGAGCCCTGCTTTAGCTCAAACACAAAGCTGTACTACAGTGTTGATGCTTTTGTGTTGTATTGCTGTTAATTGCTAGGTTATTAGTCACATGGCTATCTAAATTATATGTCTGGTAGTTGTTTTGATTGGCCAAAATTTTTAAACACTGCTGACCATTTTGACCAAAAAAAAGTCTAGCATAAACCCTGCTATCTAAAATAATAGAGCTCTGCAGCCTAAAAGAAAAAGATTGGTCGAGCTTTGGATACACACATAATACCTTTCAGAGAGATTATTTCATTGTTATTTTAGATCCTTTCAAGGAATTCATTAAAAACTGTTGCCAACCTTATCCCCTAGGAGTGGGTCAAAGGTACGCCTGTTTTTGTACTCACCAACTAGCTCATTGGGGTCCTTTCTTTCTGCTTCTGGAATCTGTAAAAAAAAGAAAAAGAGGGACAAGAGGGGAAGGGTAAAGAAACAGAGATGTGGAGTTTTTAGGTCCCTTTGGTCTGGAAATATATTCATGAACTCATTGTAGAGGATAGTATCTAAATAAGAGCCACTGTTGGATACATAAAAGCCATGCCCCAGCTTAGATATAGTTCAGCACAGTGGACTACCTAACACCTGTAAATCACAGGTGCTGTTCCAACAAACTGCACAGAGAAGAGGCTGCTAGGAGAAAGTAATAGAAACCAGAAGACTAAGTCTTGGCTGTTTTTAGTGAATGCCTGAGCTCAGCCAGAGAAGTCTCACACAGCTTCTAAAATATGTGGCCTGTTGTGCCAGCACTGTGGGCATAACACAGGTTCAGCACAAGGGAACAGTGCTGTTATTCACAGGCATCATGCTGTCACTTAGCAACTGCACAGGAACATCAAAGAATCGTCCTGGAGGAGGACAAATCAAAAAGAGGAGGGGGGAGTGGACAGGCGGACATGAAAAACCAGCAGAGCTCACTAGCAGAAATCCAAACCAAAAAGAAAGGAAAAAAGAAGAGTAGCACCTTCTATTTCAGACAAAAGCAACAAAAACATTACTTACAATAAATTATTACTAAATATCTTACATGTACAGTGTGGTGAAAAAGTGTTTGCCCTTCCCTGATTTCTTATTTATTTGCATATTTGTATCACTTAAATGTTTCAGCTCATCATAAAATGTTAACAATAGACAAAGTTCACCTAAGTAAATAAAAAGTGCAGTTTTTAAATAACCCTTGATGGGTGGATGTGGCGAGTAAGCATGGCTGAGGGGTTGCCACAGTCCCTGGTAATTCCTTGGATGTCCTAAGGGCCTGAAAACTGCTGGAGGTCTCTGAGCGTTTTACCAAGTGTGAAAAAAGCCCTGACAAAAGAGATGCCATCAAGCTTGACCTCCGTTTTCGCTGCTTTCTGTGTGTTGACATGTGTCAACCTTGACTCTCCCTCTGCTAAATCCTTAGTGCCTGACATACCTAAAACGTATGCAGATGACTGTCTACACTCTATGCCAGGGGTTCTCAATTGGTGGGTCAGGGAGCTGTTGATAGTGGGTCGCGAATGTTTGCCTCTTGAAAAATGGTTGTAAAAATCTGTGCAGTACAGACAAAAGCACTAGATACACATTCATACAATTTATTTTCATTGTGATAATTGGTAAATGTTCATTGATTATTTCAATTCATTTATCTAATTTTCTTGGTTTAACAAAGCAGCTTTTCCCTTGATAATGAAATAATTCCTCAAGCTCTCTGAACAATTGTCAAAAATGTACATGTCATCTTGGATAAATGGAGTAAATTGAATTGTTTCTCGCTTATCTTTGTTCATTTAAATAAAAATCTGCTCTACTAAGCCATCTAGTAGACAATAAATGTATAACAGACAGAGTGATTATAATGACACCATGGCTTTGGTGTGCGAGGCTTCGGATTAAATAAATCAATGTATTGTGATGCCAATATATACATTATGTAGTATTATTATGGTGTCTGTCTTTATAAGACCATGGCTGGGTCAAAAAGGAAAGCAGAAACAAATTGGGGAGAGGGTTGTGACATGAATGTGCTTGTGTTACTTTGCATATGAAGAAATGAAACGCCACGCCCGTGAACCAGCTCCTGACGTCACCAACTACGTCATCAGCACAAGCCTTGATACGCACTTTACAAAATTCTTACTGGATTACTCGTCACACGCTTCGAAACCTCGGCACAGGAGAGCACATCACAAACAAAAACACTATTTATAAACTATTTAAGATTGGTATAAAATTTTCCGACATTTGGATCCTAGATTGTTGTTGAAGACACTGTAGTGGGTCCTGAAGCTACGCCAGTTGAGAACCACTGCTCTAAGCAGTTTGGGTTGTGGTAAGGGTGGGCGATATCGAGTATACTTGATGTATCCCAACTTTTACCATAATAGATCTATAAATTACTACATCCTGAACACTGAGTATAAATTACATAGAAGTTTTGAGCCACCAGCGTGACCCTTTTAAAGACAGGCAGAAGTTTACCTGCATAAAACAGCACCAGATATTACAACAGATGCAAGTTTAGGTTTTGAATGCACTTGTTTTTATGTCTCTCTTGTTTACTTTCCAGGAAGTTACCAGCTCTTTTTATCTGCACATATTCTCGTGTCTCATGTTTATTCCCTGATAATGAAAAGGGCAGATCATACAGAATGTAGACTGATATCACTTCTGTGTTTTAGGTGTGGTTGCAGTCAAAAAAAGCCTTTCAGACTCCTTTCCATGACTCTAGGACTTGAAAAACATGTATTTGAGCTTCCTGTCTTGTCTTAATAACCACAAAATGGGTTATCCGTGGGGGGGTTGAAGAATCATTTGGCAGCTGAAAGACTGGCTTTAATTACTAAGCTTAGCCAAAGGATCTGAATCTATTAAAAAAAGCCTGATTCCTATCACTATAGGTTCCTTGTGCAGCAGCAGAGAACTCCCCTTGGGGGCAAGAGGTGATTTCTGCATATAGAAATGCTACCGAAAGGCCATGTTTTTAGCTGTTTAAGACTACGCCAAGCTTTCAAAGTGCAAAAATATAAATAGTTTTGTATTCTTAAGCTACTTTTATGTCCTGGAAGTAGTGAAATATTGTGGTAACAAAAACAAAGTTTTAAAAACTCACAAAGAAATGTCTGCTGGCATGAATTAAAAAGCCTATGTCTCTAAAGACTGGACAAACAGTGTCACAAAACCCTCCTGTAAGGTCCAGCTCGGTTCAGCACAGTTTTGCCATTTTTAGCACATTAAATGGTGATCTTGTCCACGTTTCTCCTGCTGATGTCCGCCCAGCCTCATCTGTCGTGACAGGAGATCGGTCTCCTTTAAGAGATCCAGATCATTTGACTCCCACTGCATTTGGTAGCAGTTTGACTTCTTAAATGTGGATTAAATAACGTCATGGAGTAAAGGAAATTAGCAATCATACGGGAACTAGCTATAGCAGTCCAGTTCTGATACGAGTATCAGAAATACATCCAATACTGTTTAAAATGCAGGTATTGTATCGGTGAGTACACGAGTTTATTCACCGATCTGATACCGTTTGGTTTAGCTTTATATTTTACTTCTTTTAGCCATGCTAAGTGTTAGCGCTATAAACCTGAAATCAATTCTTCTTTGCTGCCGGAAAGCACTGCAAGCACAAGCTACTGTTTTTAGAGCAAAGAAGAAGAACCAAAAGATCCACTGCAGCAGCAAAGAATAGCGGCTGCTTGACAGTTTTTCTCAGTTCTTTTCTCTCATTAAAATGCCTTCCAGACCGGCGCTGACGTACACGACAAGAAGTGACACAGTTTATCAAAAGTTAAATAACTTTTGAACCATAAATCGTTGCCTTTTACTTTTTTTTTCCTCATGAAGCTAACCGTTGTGCCGTCCCATTGACGCTATTGATGCTTTCGAACCTTTGCAGCAGTACTTTCTGCTAGCCTGGAACTCCTGTGGCTTTTGGGGACTTTAATAATTGAATCCACACCAGTAAGCCTGCTATTTAATGCAATACAATCATTTATTACCGGTAACTGCCAATATGGTAACTGCTATATTGTTTTCCCTTTGTGAGGGTCTGTCAGTCAATGGCAGACTAGAGAATACAGAAAGAGATAGTGAGAGCCTGTGATACAGCCCCCTGTATTATTGTTATTTCAATATTTAGCAGTAAAACTCAATAATCAGCAGAAAAACAACTTTAGGCTCACAGAGATGCTATATATTTGATTCTATTTGTTGAGCCATGTTCTGAGTCAAATATAGGTCTAAAATAATTTGCTAGTCTGCACAGTCAGTCCAAAAAGTTCACACTGGTATCAGATCAGTACCCAGTATCGGTCGATACCCAACACCTTGGTATCCGAATTGTATCGGGAAGGAAAAATGGTATAGGAACATTTCTAAGCAGTTTAACATTAATGAGCCTTTTTGTGGCACAGGCTTATTAGTGAACTGCACATTTCTCCGTTGCTCATCAAACAAAGTTTATTTGGTTGATAGTACATCATTAGTTTCAATTAAAAGCATGTCTGTAACAAAACGAGAATTTTTTTATATGTTCAAGGGGCTTGGCTAGACTCTTGTCTTTCTTCATCGGCTAAATCATGCTAGACACTCAGAGGTTTTCAGGACTAAGTGATTTATGTTATTGAACATGTCCACGCCAGGTTAATCTGTTTAACTGTGGTTAAAATCACTTTGTGTAAAGTTTAGGGATGGAACTTAATGCATGTTAAAATTTTCTGATAATAACTGCAGCGTACAAGTCCATTTAGAGCTTTAAAGTACTAACTCTCCTGTGTTCCTATTCATTACTAATGGCTATCCACTACTTCCTGACCCCCAATGAACATTCAGGGTCACGTGATTACAAACGACCTTTCAGAGAAGCTGGACAGACATTGGTTGTGGAAGAGCAAGGAAGATCAGAGTTTACTGCACCAAATCATGGCACTGAACTAAACTGGTGGTTGTTGGTGTTTACAGCAATGTGTCAGAGAATTCCTTCGTATTCAATCACCCTGCTGGAATAAGATTCACGTTTTGTCTGGTGACTTAATCTTCAGTTATCCAGAACAGAAACAGATAAGACAACTGCAAGGAAAAATAACAAAAACAGAGGAAACACTGGGACACAATGTAAAAATACTCTCTTAGTCTATCAAATCATAAATCTATATCCTGCTGCTCATGTCGACTGCTTTAGGCTACAGAACACATTACATGTCAACCTCTGTAAGATAATTTAAGTAACACTCACTGATGCTATCTATAATACTAAGTAAACAACATTAACACCACAGCTTGCCCAGAGATATTTTATATCTTTAATGGGGGTAATTATACATGACTACACATGCATTATTGGGAAATCGCATCATGACATGACGCACATTGTAAGAATAACTAAATCACTAAGTTTGCACGTTGCCAGCTCTGTTATCTCTTCTTCAGCACTCACAAACCACCAGCTTATCACATTATAATCACCTATAAAACACCGCCTCAGACGGAGCAAAGTTACTTTCACAACAACTTCTTTTATGTTTTGTGACTCACTCCCGTCTCACTAAGCAGAAGCTTGCATGATGTTCAGCTCAAACAGCTTTAAGACACAAAGGGTGGGGTTAGTAAGGTGTGCAAGTCCAAGCAGTGCTCTGGAAGGAAAAACAACACTGATGGTTTGAGACAGAAAGTACCTTTTCTGTTTATGTGAGCGTTTATCGAACAAGCATAAACCCACAGCACCATCTAGTGAACATGCTCCGTTATAGCACGTGGGGAAAGAGTCAACAAAGCCACTATTTGGGGTTAGTCACAGGGTGAGAAATCAGTCTTTTCCAAATCCATCCCACACCAGGTGGGGGTTCAAATACCTCAACATCATCTGCGTCCCTCCCCTCGTCAGATTCGTCCATTTCCTATAAAAACAAAAATGCACAAGGTTAACGCCGTAGGGGTCAAAAGGAGAGCAGAGCAGGAGGGGGGAGAAAGCAGCAGTACAGGCCAGATATCAACCAGCACCCAGAGGCTGACTGCAAAACACTGGTCAACATTTTTTATACAGCGCCATGAAAAAGTTTTTACCCCTTTCATATCAAACAAATTTTAAAATTAGACAGAGACAACCTGAGTAAATACAAAATACACTTTTATAATAATGATTTCATTTATTCATACTGATGTGGAGGAAAGTTAAAACATTCTGCTTTGCAAAATTGCTTTAATTCAGCCACATCAGAGGGTGTTCTGAGTTCTTTTGTGACCTCCTGGATGAGTCATCCATGTGATCTTGGAGTTTGGTTGGTTTGCCACTCCTAAGAAGGTTCACCACTGTTCCAAGTTTTCTCCATTTGTGGGTAATGGCTCTGACAGTGGTTAGCTGGAGCCCTGAAGCCTCAGAAATGTCTTTGTAACCCTTTCCAGACTGATAGTTGTCAGTTCTTGAATTCTGTTAGATGGTGCAATGTTATGTTGCTTTTTGAGATATTGTAGCCTACTTCACTTTGTCAGACAGGTTCTAGTTAAGGAATTTCTGGACTTCTGGTGTGGCTGGTGAAATTGATCATAATTCTCCAAAATGTGTGGTTAATTAAAGTTAATTCATGATATAACAAGAGAAGGTAATGGCCTTTTTACATAGGGCCAGATAGGTTTGGATGGCTTTTTCCCATAATAAATGAAATCATCATTTAGAAACTGCATTTTCATTTACTCAGGCTATCTTTGTCTAATAATAAAATTTGCTTGATGATCTGAAACATTTAAGTGTGACAAATATGCAAAAAAAGACAAATCAGGAAGGGGGAAATACTTTTTAACAGCACTGTAAAAGTAATACTATTACAGTCTCTTATAAACACCATAAACTACTCAGACATCTAAGCATTTCATACAGAACAAAAATATCTATTGTAGAGCTGTGTGTAGGAACATTGAACATAAAAACACTGCAAACCTGTAGCTACATGCAAGCTTTCCGATCCGGTGCATTAATGGAAATTCAACAAAACTACAATATCTAATTTGTTTTAAAACGTGTTTTGTTCAAAGGATTGTTAGGATGATTATTATTACTTTACTGGCATAGAGATGCTAGAAATATATAATAGGAATTATAGGATTATGAAGGATTGCCCACACATTGAAAACAGTTAGGGTCACAGCTAGGGCTGCAGTAATTGATAATTTTTGTATTTGAGTACTCTACCGATTCTTCTGTCGATTAATCGAGTACTCCAATGAGAAATATTGCTTTTTTTAATCAATCACTTTTGCTTTTTTCCAAAAGAAATAGTATTAGACAAATGAGAAAAGAAGGTGGGTCCCTTAAATGGGCTACTTGTATGTTAAAAAAGGTATTAAAAGGTTATCTAAATAAAATAGCTAGAATAGTTCTGATGGCACTTTACACTGATTTAAGTTAAAAGGAAAGGAAGTCAAATAACTCCATTAGATTATACATGATAGGAATTGGATCTATTTTTCAAAAGGTGTTCACTTTTAATTTCTGCAACCACGTTTTTGTTTGACCCACTGTGACTTTTAACACCATATGTGGACCTGGGAACAGGTTTTCAGGTAAAGCTGCATCTGTGGTCTGTCGAATCCTGACTGTATGATGATGAACTGTCATTGCTAGTCTATTATCTAATACCATCAAATACTGATTAGACTGATCACTGTCCATTATCCCTCAGGACTTAGTAGTCATTAGTAACTGTCAACTTAGAGATCTGAACAATGAGACTCATGATAAAACTTCATAACCAATGAGAGTTAGGGTCATTTGATGTTGATGAAGATTGATTTAAAGGCAGATTTCACTTCCATGTTAAGCTCAACGTTCCAAGAATTATTGATCAAAATATTAGTTTTCAAGAAGAAGATTTTTATTATGATCGAAATTAAAGGTTTCCTTTTATTTAAATTTGGTACTTTCTAAACATGCTCACGGAAAATCTCCAAATGACTTTTGCTGTGTAGAATTTAAGTACAAGTCTTCTTAATATTGCTTGTAATCTATTCTGTTTAGAGTAGAGACTTTTTAAAGGCTCTCTTCATACGTTTCAAGACTATCACAGCTTTAAATCATCACATAAACAACAGTTACGAATGTGTTGGTAGGACAATAACGGAACAAAGAAAAGAAAATGTTGGTAGAATTTCCTACTGTAGAATGCAAAGAAGCCTTCCTGGAGAATTTTGAGATCAGAATGAGAGAAAAAAAACGATACATAAGTAGGGCTGGTAATCACTAGTGTTCCCACAATATGATATCATCACAATACTTGGGTCACGATTCGATATTATTGCAATTTTAAACATTTTGTGATACAGTGAGTATTGCAATATATATCGTGATCTATAACATTTTTTCAACTTTTTAGCTGACTAAGCAGTAGTCTTCCCATTATGTTTTTCGTTCCGCAGTATTTTATTTTCATGTAGCACTCCTTGCAAACCTCATGTGTCATGTCCATCTCTTTTGTGCCCTGCCTGTAGTCCTAATGTCCTTCCCCTGGTGCTGCCATGTTTGTTTTACTGACTTTCTCCTGCTCTATGACCGTCACCTCTGCCGACCTCACTGGACAAACAATTGATTTTATTTTTTCCATTATCATAGACTTCAGTTCATATTAGCATTGATTTAGCATTGATAGCATTAATACTTGGTGGACGAGACAATACGATATATCACCAGACAAAATATCGGGACATTATCAATTGATTTTTTCCCCCACCCTTATACATAAGGTAGCTGAATGGAAGGTCTTATTTCTTATGTAAGGGGCTTAAAGTAGTCATACCTCAATGTAAAAATATCTATTTACAAGTTTTGTGTTGCATTGAAAAGTAGAACAGCATACATTCAGGTTTAAAGGAAAAAAGCGCAAGGTATAAATGCCTATTTCAGGGTTCTTTTAATGCTCTTTAATTCTGATTTTAAAGTATTTTAAAGCATACAACCTCTTTAGTGGAAAAAAAACTATAAACAAAATTTAAGACCTTAAGTTCTTGCATTTAAGACTTTAATAGTTTTTAAAAGCATTCATTTTGGTTTAATTTAATCAACTTTTAACACTTTTTAAGACCCTGCGACCACCCTGATTTAACAAACATATCGTTAATACTGTTGGTACTCTTCATCTGATTGAAATTAACAGAAGTAAAAGAAGACATTGGTTTTGTTTAGATAAAGGTCACTTTAAACAGTGAAGGTTTAAATAAAAAATCTGAATGAAAAGGGATATTTGATTGAAAATACAGACATAATGTCATTTAACGTCGCAATAATCCAGGGCCTCAGTGATACAGTTTCACTGTAATAGCAGAATGTTATGATTATGAAAAAGTGTTATTTTTAGCCAAGTTATCCAAACTTTGTTTTAAAAAATGCCACACAGGACTAGTATTAGGGGTCGACTTATACTGAGTTTTTAGGGACACTAATATCTACGCTAACTATTTGTAGTTCAGGACTGATGACCGATATTGGCCTCAATGTTGATTTGCACATGTGACGTAAAGCCAATGAGGGGGTGTTAAAGTTGGAAAATTAGGCAAGAGAGCGGAGTGAGGGAGGGATAGACGTCGCTAAGCAGAGCTTAAGAAGCCCACTTTTTAAACTGATTAATTTTATCAGTTATCAGTAAAATGAAACACAAATGCTGATTATCAGACCTGATGATGGACCAGGCCGATAATTGGTTGACCCCAAACTAGTACCATCAGTGTTTAATGCCAGGAGGGAAGTGAGGTTTTAAAACCCTTTAGACATGCATCATAAGCATGTTCCGTATGCAATTTAAATGACACACTGCAAACAAAAAGGTCTAACATTGAAATGGATGTATTTTACTAGCAAACCCAAACAAGCTCCTAACAGCTTCCCCATTCCCCTAAGAGATAGGTGGAGACTCAGAAGTTCACACTGTAACCTCATCAACATGTCAACAAGCACTATATTCTCTGACAACACATCCAGTGCACAGCTTTCATTTTTAATGATGCTCAACTATTTTCATACAAATGAATGATCCAAAGAAATTCATCCTGAAGGATGAAGAACGTCCCTCACCATAAGAAAAACATGCTTTGTAAACATTTAAATACTGACCGAGTTGCTTTCTCTGCTGTCTTCATCTGCAGACGCCTTGTCCTCTCCCTCTTCAGTTCGGTTCAGGTCATCATCGCCATAACCGTACACCAGACCTCCTCCTCGCCCCTCTTGTTGTGGACAGAGAGGGGAAGACAGGAAAGAAAGAAATACTCAGGCATAAGACATGTTACTGTTACTGTTAGTGTTATTTTACTTTATTATAAAAGGTGTGACTTTACCTAAACAAGCTTGTTGGAGATGTGAATTCTTGAAATTTATTGCCGATAAGGAAAGTTCATTTTTTACTGTACAACTTCTCAGTTGCTACAAAGACTTGGCAGTTTCTAAATCAACATTAAATCACAATATGTCCTACTGCAATTTTAAAAACTGTACAAGTTAAAATTTTTTTACCAGAAATGTGTAAATAATAATAATAATAATTTTCATACAATTTATTTGCAGCAGAGACGTTATGCTGATCATGACTTTCAAACAACAATTCACATTTTGATTTTGCAACATGAGTCAGAATAATCACAGATATATATACTTTATTTATTTTTCAGCCCTACTTTTCATGTTGATTGCTACAAGGCTTTAAGTTCAACAAATCAGTAAATGTTGGCTACTCCTGTGACCGAAGTAGATGTGATTCAAACTGACTCATGCATCATGTTATATCATCCTGACATCCGGCCTACAGGAAAGAACAGTTAATGTTTAATCTATGTAATACTGTGCAGATCAGAATTAGGGCCAGACAATTAATCGAAAATTTGATTCAATCCCAATGTGACCTGCTGCAATTTTTCAAATCTCAGAGGTTGCAATATTCCTTTAACCTGAAATTTGAGTCAAAATACCAGTTTAAAACTTTTTTGCAGCAGAGATGTTATGCGTGACATATCATGCAATCATTCAAGGCACATTTTTTAGAACAGTCTAAAAAAAAAACCTTTCTTTATTTTTGTAAATTTTCAGATTAAATATGACAAGGATATAAAAATGATCATTCCCTTCAATACAATAATTTATATCTAATTTCCAAAATTATTCAGCCCTTGTTTTATCTAATATTGTGTTGGTTATAATACAGAATGATTTATTGCTTGTGTTTGCTGGAAAATACATAAGATGAGGAACTTCAGGAATAATTGCAAATCAAATCACAATCACAATAATGGGGGGAAAAAAATCGCAATTCAAATCATTCAGCCCTAATCAGAACATAGTAGGGATGCACGATGATATCAGTCTGGTATCGGCAGATATAAGCTTAAAAAGGCAATTATCAGTATCAGCAGATATCAAAATTTATGTCGATATTTACATCCAATATTTTGCCTGTGTATTTCAGCATATATTGATTGTAAATTTTGTCCATATATATTAATAAATTAGTGGAGTTTTAGTCTAAACCAACAGACCTATATCAGGTGCAGTCTTTTTCTTTATTTATTCTCATTCTTTAAACTTTAATCTGTTTTTTAAAGGACTAAAGTTCGTTTCCTTGGTCATCCTTAAACCTTAAAGTGTCCAAAAGGACTACAATTATTTGTCCAAAAAGCATATTAAATATCGGTATCGGCTTATCGGAATCTGTAAATATTGGCATATCGGATTTCAGCAAAAATCCAATATTGTGCATCCCTAGAATATAGAATAATTTTTTTTGCTTGAGTTTGTTAATAAATACACAAGATGGAGGCTTAAAAATAATTGCATGTTAAATTGCAAATGCATATTGAAAAAAAAATCCCATTATTTTCTGAAATTGTTCAGTATCAACTCAATACTTAGAGTAAAACCTAAGGATCTATGTAAGTGGAGTAAATTGTCCTGTTATTTTTGGTTTATGAGTATCATTTATGTATGTCCATTTTGCACTCGGTTTACATATTCAAATTAATTTTCTATCAATCGATCATTTATCTATCCATCTATTGCATACTTTGTACTTTTACTGTCTTGAGACGATTTATAAATCAGTACTTTTACTTCATTTAAGTAAGTTTTAACCAGCGTTATTATACTTTTACTGGAGTACAATACTTTTTTACTTTTTCAAACCTGGGTGTTTCTACATTGAAGAGCAGCTAAAATCAAATATGCGCATGCCCAATTCTTTTCCTGTATCTAGTTTGCAAATCTAGCTATCCACCTTATTATACATTTACATGATAGATTGTAACATATATGATAGATGATATGTTGGGTGAAATGCTGAGTGATAGTTATGTATATATTAATGTATTTCTTTAGATCTATTATACATTTACATGATAGACTATAACATATATGATAGATGATATGTTGGGTGATATACTGGGTGATAGTTATGTATATACACTGCCTGGCCAAAAAAAAAGTCGCCACCAAAAAAAGGTCCCACACTGATATTTCGTTGGACCGCCTTTAGTTTTGATTACAGCACGCATTCGCTGTGGCATTGTTTCAATAAGCTTCTGCAATGTCACAAGATTTATTTCCATCTGGTGTTGCATTAATTTTTCACAAAGATCTTGTATTGATGATGGGAGAGTCTGACCACTGCGCAAAGCCTTCTCCAGCACATCCCAAAGATTCTCAATGGGGTTAACATCTGGACTCTGTGGTGGCCAATCCATGTGTGAAAATGATGTCTCATGCTCCCTGAACCACTCTTTCACAATTTGAGCCCGATGAATCCTGGCATTGTCATCTTGGAATATGCCCGTGCCATTAGGGAAGAAAAAATCAATTGATGTAATAACCTGGTCATTCAGTATATTCAGGTAGTCAGCTGACCTCCTTCTTTGGGCACATGATGTTGCTGAACCTAGACCTGACCAACTGCAGCAACCTACTACCTATTTGCTTAGTTAAAGCCGGGTGGTGACTTTTTTATGGCCAGGCAGTGTATTAATGTATTTATTTAGATCTATTACACATTTACATGATAGATTATAACATATATAATAGGTGATATGTTGGGTGATGGGTATGTATATATTAATGTATTTATTTAGATCTATTATACATTTACATGATAGATTATAACACATATAATAGGTGATATGTTGGGTGATGGGTATGTCTATATTAATGTATTTATTTAGATCTATTATACATTTACATGATAGATTATAACACATATAATAGGTGATATGTTGGGTGATGGGTATGTCTATATTAATGTATTTATTTAGATCTATTATACATTTACATGATAGATTATAACACATATAATAGGTGATATGTTGGGTGATGGGTATGTCTATATTAATGTATTTATTTAGCTCTATTATACATTTACATGATAGATTATAACACATATAATAGGTGATATGTTGGGTGATGGGTATGTCTATATTAATGTATTTATTTAGATCTATTATACATTTACATGATACATACATTCAGACTGACAGTAGCGTCCCCAGGAATAAGGTGGATGTATTTAAAAACTTTATACATTTCCCTGCTATTATTATCAGACACTGAGTTGATTTTTGTCTGTTTTCCTAACAAACGCACATATTTATAAATATCTTACATGGGCTTTATTGGTATTTTCTTTTATCAATAATGTTTTTCATTCCTACCATCTTTATTATTATTTATACTTTAACAAAACAATCAAACGGAAACTAGATTTCAGAACTGAGACCCTACTTTACATTTGATCATATACTCGACATTAAGAGGAACAATATTTACCCAATATTTCCCACTAAATGACCATCATACACATAAAGACAGTCTTAGGAGAACAGCTGTAAACGTCTTTATTTCATGTTTCGTATATAAAGTTTAAAAAAGGAGAAACTCTCCAGCATCATCTTTGAAGTTAGCCGTGTATGCTAGTTTTAAAGCTAGCGTTAGGTTCAACATAAAAACGGGCTGAGAAAGGCAAATTAATGGGTGTTTTTAGTTCAAAAAACCCGGAAACCACTTATTGATTAATTTATTTAAACACATACCCGTCTCTTCTGTTTCTGGCTCTGAGTCTGGCTCTGAATCGTCTCCATAATCTGCCAAAGAAGAGAGCAGAGCACTCTTTTTACCGCTCGCCATTGCTGCTGTGTGCGTCGCATAAACGAATGGTCGCGGAGTATTAGCGTCATCAGACCCTATGACGTAGGCACTAATGCAGAACCGGAAGACTCGCTCCGTGCTGGCAGCGGTAAAGCTGCACACCGTCAGATTACCGTCACTCTCCTCCCCTCAACCTTTGGTTTTAGTTTTCAAGTATATTTGTAATAACTCTAATATTAAGAATAAAACATTATTTTATTCTAACTGGTTAAAAATGGTAATTTACTGGAGTCTGCTGTCCGATGAAAAAGGGTTCATATATTATTACAGAGTTTCTTGCAAGGAACAATATACCAGCAACACCAAAAGAGTTTTTAAAGCAGTTGCGTCAGTGTATGCTTGTAGGCAAAATTTGCTTTTCTGTTTATTAAGGTCAAATCAAATTCTTATTTTAACACGTTACAATCACTCCTCCTACAACAACACTTTACTGGAAGAATTTAGTCAGCAATACTAAATGGAAAAAAAGGTATAGTATTTATCATAAAAGTTTCTGCTAACTAATAAAATAAAAGACGTTTCATTGAAAGTAATTCTTGGATTTTACTCAGTAAAGCATTCTACAATGACTTTAATGTAAATAGTTATTTTTGTGAAATGTACCCTGAGACTGTTTCTCAGCTGTTTTGGTCATGTGAATTTTCATATAATTCATGTGGAGAGAGCTTAGCTCCTTTGTAATCTAAAACACATGTTCTAAATTCACCTTGTAATATAAGAATAATATTTTTGATTATCTTAATTACGACAGGAAAGAGCATGATGCATCCATTTAATTTTTTTTCTCTGCTAAGTCTCACTTACACAAATGTAAATTCACACAAAAAAAAAACAGTTCAATGTTTTATTGAAGGGGATTGAGATGCACGTAACCTTTTAAATGGATGTTTGCAAACTCAAGTCTGTGTGGTGTCATTGTACGAGTTTTATATTTCTCAAGTTTTTTAAATTTTTGTCATGACTTAATATATCGTCAGAGTTTGTGTTTATGTCAGTTCATTGTACATCGGCTTAATGAAGTTAATAAAAAAGTTTAATTTTTAATTTGTTCTGACATTTGAGAGTTTTCGCAGCACGAGCAGGAAAAGAGGACATCGTCTAAGTTTTCTTTTGAACTGTGATGAGAAATGAGCTGATGGAGGAAATGAAAATACAAATGGTAAGTTTGCTCTGTAATGTCATTTATGAGACAAAAAAGTGCACACGTTTTAAAAAGTAAATTTTCAATAAAGACCTTTATCAGTAAAATTAGCTGTAGCATTAAAATCATGGGGACTATTTAACAGCTTTTTCTGAAAATTAAACATCAACTGTCTATTCCATTTTAATAAAGTTATACATTGTGCAATGTGAAGACAAAATTTAAATTGTGTATGAGATAATTTAATATTGATTTTATTTTTAGTCCAAAAATGCAAACATTATGAAAATTAAAAGCACTTCCAATAAAGACATTTAATTTTAAAATTAGCTAGACTGTTTAAATAATGAGGACTATTTAAGAGGTTTATCTGGAAATTAAAAATTAAATGTCTGTTTCATTTTGATAAAGTCATACGTTCTACAATATAAAGAAACAATTTAAAATGCTTATCAGATAATTTAATATTGATTTTATTTTTACAATGTATAAAATGCAAACGTTTTTGAAATTTAAAGCACTTCCAATGAAGGCGTTTAATTTTAAAATTAGCTGTACCATTCAAATATAAGGACTATTTAAGAGCTTTTTCTGAAAATTAAAAATTAAATGTCTTTTTCTATTTATGTTAATAACGCCATACATTGTGCAAAGCGACAATGAAATTGAAAATGCTTATTGGATAATTTAATGTTGACTTTATTTTTGAGTCAAAAAGTGCACTTTTTTAAAAAATTGAAATGCATTTCAGTTATTGCCCTTAAATGATCAAATCAGACTGTTCATTCAAATTATAAGCATTAAATATCAAAGCATTTTCTGTAAAAAAAAAAATTTAACCGAAGTAGTTACAAAATGCTCCTCCTTTTCCAGCCTCTTGTTTTCCCGTCCCTACTTTTTTGAGATTCATTGCTGCCATCTTATTCAAAATGAGCTCATATTTTAATGGTCAGATGTGTCAGGTTCAACATCTGGCATGTTTGTGTTTTATTGTAAGGTCACAGAGTTTGTTTAAATAACTATAGGTGACTTTGCAGATGCCTGCTATAAAAGAAAATCTCTCATACGCAGTAAAAATGTGGAGGTAAATACTTTAAATCTCCTGTTATGGGTGTTTGAGGGTTTCTGTGGGCCCCAAAAGATTTTCAGGCTTCACTTTGGGCGTGAAATGAAAGTATGACAAAACTTTGAGAGAATTATGTTCCACATTTTTCAGTTTATTGCATCAAATTTACACCATATTGCTCCTAAAATTTGATTTCTGTACATGAAACCTACTCGCCTACATCGACTTGCAGCCTGGTGGCTGTAAAGCTGAGCCAGTGAGAATTAAAATGAATAAAGCTTTTACAAAGATATGAGCTCGGCTATTTAGTCTCACTATGTTTGCTGCATCACTCTTCACATACAGAAAATAAGCACAGCTCAGACAAATCAATATACAAAAAAATGACACATAGAAGAGAGAAAGCAAAGAGGACCCAAAGGAGGACACCTTGTTGAGTTAGCACTTGTCTAGATCACCATGTTCTCTGTCTTCTTCTGCTTCTTCCTCCTCGTATGGCTCTCTGGCGCTTGGCTGCAGCAGCATCCGTACAGCAGGGCGAAAACAACCAGAGACAGAGTTCCAAGTACAAACAGTCCTATGACCACAGCACCGCCCAGCGCCCACGGCTCCTGGTGGAGTCGGTACAGGAACCATTCCACCCAGTCCTCAGGTGACTCTGTGGGCTTCAGCTTCCCTGACACACTGAGACAGAAGCCACATATACGCTATGAAAATATTTAAATGACCAGCTTATGTACACAAGCCACACTATCTGTTCATAATAAAAGGCCTACGCATTTTTTAAAAGAAGCATGTGTGCTGTAGAGAAAACTGCTGACCTTACATACAATTGTTACCCATAACTCACCTCTCCAAAGCCATGTCCTGCTGAGTGACCTGCTCACAGCTCAGTGGCTCCCAGCAGAGTGCAAACACATTGTAGTGAGTGTCAACCGACCGTTTCAGCTACTGTTTTTATCCACTGGCAGGCCTAGAGCTATCTGAATACATTTAAGGCAGTTACAGTTAACCGTTAGTTCCCTTTTACAGTTTCCATTTTGTGCTGCTCTGCAAGGGCAGGGTAAACTGTGAGCAACGGCTCATGGTTAATGTTTACTAGAAATACAGACTGGTGGGGGCAAAGCAGATGATAAGGTATGCACACAACTGTCAGCACTTTACTGCTGTGACGTCCATTCAAGTTTATTGAGATAAAAATATGGAATAAACTGACGGGTTATTTACACTGGAGATCATACAAAACTTTTACATACTCTTCAATCTTTACATTTGTCCCTAAAAAAGAAAGCTAACTGTTTTATATTTGTTTTTATAAATAGATCCATCAGTTAAAAGAACAAACACTAGCTTTCCTCATACAAATGAAGTAGAAATAACACATTTTTGTGGCAATATAACAAGAAAATATCCATAACTGTCTGTGTGACCAGCTAACAGGTTTTTTGTATTGGCACAGATGCAAGAAAAAGCTCTTGAGTTGGCCAGTAGAGGGCGCCCAAGCCTGATAAAAACATGGAATTGAAAGCCTCATTACACAAGTTGGAATGTCTGTAATTTTTTGCATATTTCTTCACATTTCTGATGAACAACCGTAGGAAATGAAACCAGTCCGCTTGTTAAAGTCTAAGTGACCGCGGCGTTCGAAAACAAATCAGCTCTCTCACTGAATCTTTTCATCCATGGCTCACTACAGGGTTTTTGTTGTTGCAAAAGGCTGCCATACAGAGTTTCATTGTCCTGGTCTGTAATGAATCTTGATGAGTCGAGCCATTCTGCTTATTTATGTGGATTCCAGCGCCACGGCTCCCCGGATATGGATCCAGTTTTTAATCCCAGAACTAGAAACATCATAAAAATGTACTCTCATCCTTGTCATAGTGGTGAAATCCTCCAACAACCTTAAAAAAGGACAAAAAAAAATTAACTGAAACAGTGATGGGTGATTGAATGGCAGATGGTAGAAATGAGTGTTGTTATGTTTACTTGAGGAGTCTCTTCTCTGGCTGAGCGTCAGACAGGCTGGACTTTGGTTCCCTGGTATTTTGGCTTTCCACAGCAGCAGCAGTGGATGCAGGACAGCACAACCATGAAGATAACTGTGGCTGAAGGAAGGACAGGAGGGCACAGGATAGAAGTTAGTTTGATATTCTGGGTAAAGCTTTTCAGCTAGAATTCTCAAGTAGGTATACAACAAAAATAAGAAACATTTTTGCATTGTTGTCATAATGTTGGCCATTTGGCAAAGCATCTTAACTCGTAGAGTGAAATGTGCAAGCCTATCTAATGTCTCCTGTTCATTTAACCAATTAAATTCACACTATATGGACATAAGTATTCGGCCGTTTCACCATTACATCAACAAGAACTCTAATGACATTGTATTCAAATAGTTTCCTTTTAATATGGAGTTGGCCCACCTTTTGCAGCAATACTACATGGAGAAAAGTATTTGGCCACATCTGTTAATTATTGAATTCAGGTGTTTCAATCCGGTCCCGACTGTACTTGAGCCCAAAGTCTGGTTCGCTTGGGAACGGTGAATGCAATGAACTCCACCCGGGCCCACTTGGGGAGGTGGTCTTGGGCGCAATTCAAGTGGACTCTGGCATGGTTTGGATGAGATGTGAATGCAACCGCGCTCGGACAGAGTATCGTATCACCTTTATGACATCATTGTAAAAATGAAACTTCTTCCTGCAGCGCGGCAGTTCGTTCACACTTTACCTCAGTAAAGGGCAAAAATCATCAGAATCCAGCCAATAAACGGCCTGTTGTGACTCACCTTACAGATAAACACAAGTTAGAGTCAGTGAGAGGCGGGGCAAAGGCAATAAAAGTCTCCTGTCACCTCAAAAACCGCTCTATCTGCGCAGCGTCGGCCCATTTAGGCCTCTAAGCTGTAGTAGATGTGCAGATAGGAAGAGCAAAGTTGCTGGCATCTTAAAAGTCATTTTAATCATCCATGGCTGCAGGATGGACTTTTTGCCGGGTTATAAACCAGCTACATGAATACCGCCACCTGCTGTTTCAGACCGAGTAAATACACAAGTGCGCAGTGTGAAAGCAAGCCGGGGGGGGGGATCATGCCGTGGCACAGTTCGAAACAACTGGGCCTAATGTGAAAGCGCATTTAAAGCCACAGACACAGAAATGGCTCGTTCTGAGCAGGGCTGAAACAGAGGGGTTTTAAGACATGCAAAAATCCAAAACTGGAATGTTTTTTTCAGCAACCAACTTCACAGGCATGTTTTGGGGACCTCTGAGACCAATATAAACGTGCCTTGAAGGGGTAAAATATGTGACCTTTAACACCAGTGAAGTCCACTCTTAATGCTTCAGCATACCAAGACATTCTGTACGATGCTATGCTTCCAATTTTACAGCAACATTTTGGGAAAGGTCCTTTTCTATTCCAACATGACTGTGCCCCAGTGCACAATGCAAGGACTATAAAGACATGATTTAATAAGTTCTGTGTGGAAGAACTGGACTGGCCTGCACAGAGCCCTGATCTCAACCCCATCAAGCACCTTTGGGATGAACTGGAATAGAAATTGTGAGTGAGGCCTTCTCGTCCAACATCGGTGCCTGACCTCATAAATGCTTGACAGAATGAATGGGCACAAATTCCCACAGAAACACTTCAAAATCTTGTGGAAAGATAAAACCTTAAAGTTACCTCAGTTAATTGCCATTGATCCTCAAACAGCTAGAAAGTGAATGCAAACATTAATACCATGATTAGTTGAAAACTGAAACATACACCCTTAATCTATAACCAGCTAAAAATAACAGTTGAGGTGACATTCAGTCGTCATACATTCTCCAATCTATGAAGGAGAACCATGGCTGACCCAAAACAGTCAGTAAAACCCTTTCCTCTTCCTCATCCTCCAAATTAAACAACCAATCAGGGCATCCAAATGTTAAGGTTAAGTTAGAACTTCCATTCAAACTAGGCTTTGTTTAAAACTATGCATAGCTGATGCAAACATAAGAGAAAATATTTGTGAAAGGGCTCAACAGCAGCAAAAACCTACAGAGAATCATCAGTGGCCTTACGGCTCCCATTAGTTCTGTTTGTTTCCATGGCTTTGGTTTTATGGAAGTTCACAAGTTAACTATTTTGATTCAATTTGCTGCCCTTGCTTTTTTCCAAGCCACGCTGTTACTGGTTTCAAACATTATGGGTTAGATTTGTGCCTTGCACTGATTTAGCAGAAACTTACCAACAAACAGGAGCAGCACAGAGAAAGCACCCAGCTCCAGAGGACTGGCACGCGGTAGAGACTGCAGTTTGATCCAGACCTTCTCAAGGATATGCATAACTTCTTCTTGCACGTCCCCCATCTTGACTCGAGATGCAGCAGGTGGGTTTCAGGAAAGGGAACTGAAAAAGCAGGATGAATACACTGAAGGAACTGGAGTTTATGTCTTCAAAGAGACATTCTGAATGTAGAAGTTTATTTTCACCCTCAGCTCCACCCTTCACTACTGCAATTTTTTGCTTCCACCCTGTAATTACCCCCAAGCATGGTAAGCATATATATACGCCTTTTCCTTTAGGACTTTATATGTCCTCTGTGTACCCTCTCATCAAGAATCACCACCCCTAATTAGCCCTCTGATAAATGTTAGGGTGTATCTGTGTTGATACAGCTATCTATGATGTACGTGGTCCCTGCTTCTGTGTTTTTGAGAGTCTGTGCTTGACTGACTGCATTTGCATCCGTGGACTAAAGAGTCAGAGTCCTGCATGTTCAGTTTAATTATAAACAAGGCAGACTATTTCAGGCATGGCATTTCAAGACTTGGGCCGTCATGTCACTGGAGCAGCTGTGTGTGGGTGAGATCCACAAGTTGATACAAGACAGGCTGCACAGGAGACAAGGACAGAGGGAACAAGACACTGAAGACAGCCAGCTAGCAGAGATCAGATTACTGTGTCTAAAGGATTAAGTTCTAATGACTTTAATGATTAAAGTACCAGTAGAAAAAAGTACAATCTAAAACAGTTCAGCTTATACTGTACTTTATTGTACTAAACTATGCTATGCTATACTATACTATAGTACACTATACTATACTGTACTGTACTATACTATACTATACTAAACTATACTCTGCTATACTATACTATACTATACTATACTATACTACACTGTACTATACTGTACTATACTATACAATACTATACTATACTCTGCTATACTATACGATAATACACTATACTCTACTCTTCTCGACTATACTATACTATACTATACTCTGCTATACTATACAAGAGTACACTATACTATATTCTACTATACTATATTATACTATACTATACTATACTATACTATATTATATTATACTAAACTATACTACACTGTACTATACTGTACTATACTATACAATACTATACTATACTCTGCTATACTATACGATAATACACTATACTCTACTCTACTCTACTATTCTATACTCTGCTATACTATACAATAGTACACTATACTATGTTCTACTATACTATATTATACTATACTATACTATATTATATTATACTATACTATAATACACTGTACTATACTGTACTATACTATACTATACTATACTCTGCTATACTATACAATAGTACCGATAGTACACTATACTATACTCTACTCTACTCTACTCTACTATATTATACTATACTATACTACACTGTACCATACTGTACTATACTATACTATACTATACTATACTCTGCTATACTATACGACAGTACACTATACTATACTCTACTCTACTCTACTATACTACACTACACTACACTACACTACACTACACTATACTATACTATACAATACTATACTATACTATACTATGCTATAATATTTTATACTATACTATACTACACTGTACTATACTGTACTATACTAGACTATACTACACTATACTACACTATACTATACTATACTATACTATACTCTACTCTACTATACTATACTTTACTATACTATCCTATACTATACTGTACAATACTATACTATTCTATACTATACTATACTATAGTATACTATACTATACTATACTTTACTATACTTTGCTATACTATATTATACTATACTATACTCTGCTATACTATACGATAGTACACTATACTATACTATACTATACTATACTGGTTTATACTTTACAATACAATACTACACTATACTACACTCTACTACACTACAATACACTACACTACACTGCACTGCACTGCACTACACTGCACTACACTATACAATACTATACTGTACTATACTATACTATACTATACTATACTATACTATACTTTACAATACTTTACTACACTATACTACACTACACTACACTACACTACACTACACTACACTGCACTACACTGCTCTACACTATACAATACTATACTGTACTATACTATACTATACTATACTATACTATACTATACTTTACAATACTTTACTACACTATACTACACTACACTACACTACACTACACTACACTACACTGCACTACACTATACAATACTATACTGTACTATACTGTACTGTACTATACTATACAATACTATACTATACTATACTATACTATACTATACTATACTTATATATTTCAAAAATTTGGTTAATTGTCAGTAATAGGAACAAGTGAACGGGGGAGGGCAAAACTCAGGTTTAGAGACACACATTAAACTTTGTGGTAAATTATTTTTTCAGGAAGTGTATATGTGTCAACAGAGATAACTACTCTGAAGTTTTTAGACCTTGTGGTCAGTAAGATGTCACAATCTCTGGGTTTAGAGCTGTAAAAACAGTCTGCATGTCTTGCAGGAAGAACCAAATTTCCTGCTTTGAATTGCAGAAATACTTTTATAGATTGTTCCTATACACTTTTCTGTTGACCTTTTTCGAGTTTCTTTTTCTCACAAATAACACCTCATGACTTCTGTTCGATAAGTTAACATACTAAGTCACAGACGCATCACTTAGAGATTTATGCTGACTTGTTTGATTTTCCTCCTCAATATCTGAGGCATCAACCACCTGCTGATATTAGTCTAAAGTCTGACCTCTCTTCCTGACCCTCTCTGCTTTTCTTGTCTTTGTCCTTTAACTAAATTCCCCAGCAGACATGTTTAGAGACCCAAATACAGCAAAGACATGTGTAAAAAGAAGACATTAAGTATATGTTTTTGTATTTGTTCTTGGATGTCAAAATTTTAAAGACAAGTTTGTGAGTGAAAAATTATTTTCTTGATTTTAAAAGGCATATTGTGTTATTAATACTTATGCAAACAAGTGTTAAAAGGATGAAGTTTAATACAGAGTTTTAAAATAAAATCAGGCTCTTACCTGTGTAACAACGTCTGCAACTTCCCTGTAAGAGCGTCACTGTTTCCACTTGTTATCTTCTCTGTGCAGGCAGGACCAAACTCAGCTGGGCATAAAACCTCAAAGATGTTTCACAGACCTCCACTTCTTCTGCTGTTTTCACCCTCCCCCTCTCCTCTCATGTGTTTTTCTTGAGTTTGTATGTGGTGCCTTCTGGTCTCACCCACTTCTCATCTAATTAGCCTGCTCCAGTTCAGTCTGAAACCAGCACTGGATGTTTGGAGGTAATTTGACTCTTGAGCAGATCAGCAGCTGTTTGTCTACAACTGTTCCTCCTGTTCACTTTCTCTCCTTTTGACTTCTAACTCCTGTTCTCAGAAAGTTTGTGTACCTCCTCCGTCTCCTCCTCCTCTTTAACCCTCCTTCTCTCTCCTCTGCTCTCTCCCTCCCTTCCAAACACTTCCCAAATCGTCGTGTTCACTGCTGCTTACGCTCGTCTCTCACTCCCCCTCACCCTGTGTCCTGCCTGTGTATCTGAGCACCCATTCCCACTTTTCCCCTCCTCTCTCGCCCTTGTTCGCTAAAGACCAGCTGTGCCAGGGCCTCCTTTTTGTCTTCAGTAACCGTGGAGACGGGACTCCTTTAAAAAGAACAGGAGGGTGTATGTGTGTCTATGTGTATTCACCCATCTGGTGTCCTGCCAGCTATTACTCAAGAGCATGACCATTAGCTTTTGCTGTTGATTATGTCTTATTTTCACAACATGAACTCATGAGAAGTTGTGCAATCGACCTTTTCTGTAACAGAGGTGCTGCTGTTGAATTAATCCAAAGCTGTGGGAGTTCCTCGTCCATCCACAGCAGAGGTGGGGTCTCCTGAACCATTGAAAGGATAAAGGAAAGAACAATGTTGTTGTTCCTTTCTCTTTATGTTTGTTTTCTGGAACCACCATTTGGGAAAAGTCAATTGTTTGGGTGTTTGCAGACAAAGCCATGCTCATTCATCTATGGCTGTTAGTCATTTCCTAAGAACCAAACAGTAAGCCATGCAGAGTTCCTGTAATAAAAGTGTGCTAAAGTAAAAGCTATCAGGGCTCATTCACCACCGTTCTTAAGTGTAACCCATCTTAACGTGGTATGAGTCCCCCCTTGGATGTTTTACCTTTTGTTGAATTCATGAATCAATGATGGTCAATATAATTTGGATTTTTGGCAATAAAATTTTACAAAAAACCTTCTTTGATGTCAAAGTGAAAACAGATTTATACAAAGTAATATCAAATAAAAATGTCATGTAAAATAAGTTACTGTAAATATATTCACCCCCTTCAAGCTGGTTATTAGTAATTTGACTCCATTCTTCTTTGCAAAACTGCTCATGCTCTGTCAGGTTGCACAGGAATGAACAGCCCTTAAGACTGTCCTCCAAGATTTGCCCATATTGTCCCACATCTATTTGACCCTCTACCTTTACAAGTCTTCCAGGGCTGAATGCAGAGAAGCATCCCCACAGCATGATGCTGCCACCACTGTGCTTCACAGTGGGGATGGTGTGTTTGCGGTGATGTCAGTGTGTCTGATGGCCAAAAAGCTTCATTTTGGTCTCATCAGACCAAAGAACTTTTGTCCTCTTGACCATGGAGTCTCCCACATGCCTTCTGGTGAACTCTAGTCCAGACCGAATCTGAGTTTTCTTCAACAGTGTCTTTCTCTTTGCCACTCTCCCATAAAGCTCTGACTGGTGAAGAACCCGGTCAACAGTTGTTGTCTGCAGAGTCTCTCCCATCTCAGCTGCTGAAGCTTGGAACTCCTTCAGAGTAGTCATAGGTGTCTTGGTGGACTCAGTTTGTGGGGACGGCCCGATCTAGGCAGATTTACACATGCAACATATTCCTTCATTTCTTGATGATGGATTTACCTGAACTCCAGGGGATGTCCACTTCCTTAGAAATGTTTTTGTACCCATCCCCCTGACTTGTACTTTTCAAGGAGCTTTTCTCTGAACTGCTTGGAGTGTTCTTTTGTCTCCACGGTGTAATGGTAGCCAGGAATGCTGATTAACCACTGAATTGTAAGACTAGTAGCAATTATTGTCTGGATCTCTGTTGAAGTAGGTCTGTCGCTGTAAAGGAGGTGATATTTTTTATACATTCACTTATTTTACATTAAATTCTTTTGTATATTTGACAATACTTTGTTGAAATTTGTTTTCACTTTGACAGTAAGGAGGTATTTTGTAAAGAAAAAATGTCAAAAAAGCACAATTATCTTGAACATGATTGACTTATAAATTAATAAAAGGGTAAAACATCCAAGGGGGTGAACACTTTTACAGGCACTGTATTTAGTATGTACTGCCTTGATGGGAGCACTGAAAGCACACAGATGTTAGTCCAGTAATGTCAGACCCTTAGCCAAAAGTCAGGAACACCAAAAAACGAAAGGACAAGAAAATCTTTAGCCAAGGCATGATGCCCAAATATTTTGGGTTATTGAAATAAATTTTGAGAGACAGGCCAATGTGTCAAATGCTGGAAGGCTACAACACAACAGATACATTAATATAAGTACTTTAATCATCTAGGGAAGGGCCCCATTAACTGGGCTTTCAGGGGCCCAGCCATTTCTGTGGGGGTGCCTGATCATGCTGCATGTTATTTCTAGTGAAAGCACCATCTGAACCAGTCATATCATCCAAGCATAAATTTAATATCCACTGCTGGTGCTGGCTATGTAATTCAATCTTCCTCCATTGGTGTCATCTGGAGTTGGACTACATTCACTGTAAAACGTTTAAAGGGTTTTGAAGTATTGCAAATTATTTTTATGGTTACTTTCATTTGGCAATGACTAAAATATTGTTTCTTCTCCTCTCACTCCTGTGGGCCTTCTGTGTTTGCACACAGCCTTGCAGTCCTATACCCTTATATGGGCATAAAAGGGTTGTTTCTCTATACTATTTATGAGAAATATCCACATGCATCAAGCTTAGTGGCACCTGGCATTCTTAGATTTAAGAGCACAGGTGCAAGCAGCTCAGCAGTTTAAGAATGTGTCATGAATCCCTCCAGGGTTTCTCTCAGAATTTCTCTTAAGAACAAATTTAAGAAAAATCTAAAGTCACTTCTTTAGTTGTTTACAGACATAGCTATGCTCATTCATCTATGACTGTTAGTCATTTCCTGAAAACTTCACTGGAAGTCATGCAGAGTTCCTGTCATGAAAGCATGCTGCAGTCAAAACTACGTAGTAATGTAAAACATCTAGTTCTGTGTCTTAGTCAGACATGTTTTTGTTTCCATTTATGTCCTATTCAGACCTCCAGCAGACCTGCAGCAGTACTCTCTGAAGTCCTGGTCATATTGGGCTGAAAGATTCATCAAGTTTCAGATCTGATCTTGGCCCTTATGAAACAAAGTAATCTAGTTTAGATTTACTGTCCCACATGTCATGCAGTGCTCATTTTGTCCAAAAAAAAGCTCTTGCTGTAATTTAAGTGAGGAGCAGAGTAATCCAGGGAAAATTATCTCTCAAAGCAAGAGAGAAAAAGAAAATGAAATGAAAGAAACCACTGACTTGCAAAATTGTAAAAAAAACAAAACAAAAAACAGACAAACAAAAAAAACGGTCCAAACTTACATGGATCACTTTGGTTTTGAGGAGATAAACCTGGACCAATACAAAAAAAAGAGTTTTGTGGCTGCCCTTTAAGGTGTAACACAGGGGCTGTTTTAGTAATTTGGAGGCCCAGGGCACAGAGCAATGAGACTCATTCACCAACCATTCTTAGGATGAAATTTTGGTCTCAAAACCCTCATCTAGAGATCCTTGCAATTGCCAATGTTTACTGCCATTAGGGCCTATTTTAGAAGTCTAGAGATGGGGCCTATCTGGGTCTCTTATGGGCAGATCCACACTTGCAGTTCACATGGGCAATCACAGGAGGAGTCACCATGGAAACCACAGACAAACCCACATGGGACTCATACTGGAGCCCGCATACGGGGCCCATAAGGACATGCTGGCTTGGATGTAGATTATTAAGACATTCCCTGAAGTTTTCTCATTTGTGACTTGTTCTTAGCTAAG
This sequence comes from Cheilinus undulatus, assembly GCF_018320785.1. Classification (NCBI taxonomy): domain Eukaryota; kingdom Metazoa; phylum Chordata; class Actinopteri; order Labriformes; family Labridae; genus Cheilinus; species Cheilinus undulatus. The sequence goes on along the minus strand of NC_054884.1, from coordinate 4,966,811 downwards.
ATCCTGATATGACAGGATAAAATGTTTAATTTTGCTCTCATCAGCACTAAAATATGATAGATAAAGAATGCATTTTTATTAATTTTACAGCTATATGTTTAAATGAACTGCACAAAGTCATGCCCTCAAGTAAGGTATAGTGTCGATTTAAACATGCAGTGTTTGATCTTCCAACAATTTTCTAAACTTTGACAAGGAATTTATCATGTTTAGGAGTTAACCATTAATCATTTATATGAAATAATAAAAACTTCTTCACACAAAAGCATTTTAAGTGTTAAAGGTGATGATGTTTCACCAATTTAAAGCATCTGGTTTTAGAATAAATGTACATTTTGATTGAAACATAACCCCCATCTTCTCATCCATCATTAAGAAATGGAAAGAATATGTCACATGTGTAAATCTGCCTAGATCAGGCTGTCCTCACAAACTGAGTGAGTGTGCAAGAAGGAGACTAGTGAGTCCACCAAGACACCTATGACTGCTCTGAAGGAGTCCCAAGCTTCAGCAGCTGAGATGAGAGAGACTCTGCAGACAACAACTGTTGGCCGGGTTCTTCACCAGTCAAAGCTTCATGGGAGAGTGGCAAAGAGAAAGACACTGTTGAAGAAAACTCAGATTCAATCTGGACTAGAGTTCACCAAAAGGCACGTGGGAGACTCCATGGTCAAGAGGACAAAAGTTCTTTGGTCTGATGAGACCAAATTGGAGCTTTTTGGCCATCAAGGTGTTGGCAGCATCATGCTGTGGGATGCTTCTCAGTAGCTGGCCTTGGTGGCTTGTAAAGATAGAGGGTAAAATGAAAACACAGGAAAATCCTGGAGGACAGTCTTAGTCTACAAGAGAGCTACGGCTTGGAAGATGATTTATTTTCCAGCAATGACCTGAAGCATACAGTGAAAGCTACACAGATATGGTTTAAAGACAACAAGGTGAATGTTCTGGAGGGGTCAAGTCAAAGCCCATACCTCAGTCCAATAGAGAATTTGTGGCTGGACTTGAAAAGTGCTGTCCACACCTGATGACCATGCAATCTGATAGAGCTTGAGCAGTCTTGCAAAGTAGAATGGAGTAAAATTTCAGTGTCCAGATGTGCAAGCCTGATTGAGACCTATCCACAGACTCAGAGCTGTGATTGCAGCCAAAGTTGACTCTACTAAATACTGACTTGAAGGTGGTGTGTATTTATGGAGTTTGTTTATTTTTTGGTCAAAGAAGTCAACTTATATTGGCCATGATTGATTTATAGGATCGATAAAACAGTAAAACATCCAAGGGGGTTCATGACTTTTTTTAGGCACTGCATGCTCACTCCTGTGTAATATCAATCCATCTCATGCATTTTACCACACACTCATACACTATTGTATGGAGTTTGTGTTTTCTCTGCAGATCTATCTTAATGTAATTTGCTTGGTATGAAGATATGATCTGGCTTTTTTAGGGTTTTAACCCATAGGGGTCCCCTCCAGTCAAACTCTATGTTGGTATTTTATACCCTCTGGGCCCCTTACTTGACAAACCTACCCTACTTATATCAATTATTGATATTTTTTAATGTACCCCATATGGACAAAATTTGGACGCCTTTCCAGTACACCAACAGGGACTGTGATGACTTTGTTCTCAAGTCCACTTTAATATGGAGTTGGCCCAACTTTCGCAGCGATTACAGCCTCCACTCTTCTTGGATGGCTTCCCACAAGACTTTGGAGTGTTTCTGTGGGAACCTGTGTCCCTTCACTCTGTAGAGCATTTATGAAGTCAGGCACTGATGCTGGACCACAAGGCCTGGCTCACAATTTCTGATCCCATGACAGCATTTAACTGAGCGACAGTAAGAAGCATTGAGAAGCAACACTCATTAGCTCATCCTTGTTATAAATTAACATCTCATCTTTATTCTAAACTCGGTATAAGAAAGGCTTGATTTACTGGGGCTTCCGTAGACATTGATGGAAAAGGACAGTGGTGCATGAGTACGCTGTAGGGCACAGAGTGTGACAAAAGGCTGATTTGCATTGACCTCAGCTTTATAGGATGTGTGGTTCTCTTGTGAAAGGAGACATGTCGAGTCAGTCTCCATTCAGGCTTTGTTTTAGCAGGCTCTGTGTGCTACATGACAGCACTTCCATCCCGTGACCCCACACATGGACAGCACTCTGCAGCCTTTAAACCCTTCATGTGTAGCCTTATTGAACACTTAGCTTTAGCTTTCTTTAAAACTAGTGGATGAAATCATTTATTTTAGGTGTTTTCTTCTCATGGATTATAAATATATAAGCCTTAGTCGGGTCTACATCAGTCTTTAATGTGTAAATTAGACTCAGTGCACTCACTGTGGGCTTTTAAGTAGATAGTGTTTGGATCCTCAGGGGTAAATCAGGAGACTTTGCTATGCATGGGCCAGAAATAGCAATACCATTTGGAGAGGAAAATAGCTAAAATGGGCTCTAGGTGGGCTACGTTATACCCATAAGAGCCCATAAGTGCCCTTAATCAGCTAATCTGGGTTAATCTCTGTTGGGCCTCTGCTAAAACTGAGGACCAAAATGGGCCGAGCCACTGTCCGCTACTCCTCTGGGCCTTGTATCGTTGTCCTAAAAGAAGAAAATAATGCAGTGAAAGAAGGGAAGGTTGGGTAAAAGTGCTATTTCTCAGAAATCGTGTTTCATCCAATGACAAATGTACTGCTGAGCAATGAGTGTTTGTGGCTCACAGCTTTGCTGCTGTTTTTCTCACTCATTCTTCTCATGGTGTCAGCTAAAGACACAGACATTTCCCTCAAGAGCTGGTGTCCACCATCAACCCATCAATCCTCCACACGTTGATGGCTGGCCCATGAAAATAACGTCTTTCATGACACCAGTCCATGGCACAAATGAGGTTTGGGACTGCTGTTGTAAAGCCCTCCGACATTGGACTGTGGAGCGATGGAAATGCTTTTCTTTTTGGCCGTCTGAAGGATGAGTCTGGGTTTGGTGGATGCTGGGAGAACATTACCTGCCTGCATTGTGGCAACTGTGAAGTTTTATGGAGAAAGGATAATGGTTTGGGGCTGTTTTTCAGGGTTTGGGCCAGGCCCCTTATCTCCAGTGAAGGCCAATCTGAATGCTTCAGCATACCAAGACATTTTGGACGATGCTATGCTTCCAACTCTGTGGCAACAGTTTGGGGCATGACTGTGCTCCAGTGCACGAATAAGGACTATAAAGACATGGTTTGATGACTTTGGTGTGGAAGAACGTGGCTGGCCCATACAGCGCCCTGATCTCAACCCCATCAAGCACCTTTCGGATGACCTGGATCAAAGATTGTGAGCCAGGCCTTCTCGTCTAACATCAGTACCTGACCTCATAAATGCTCTACAGAATTTGCTTCACTCATCCATCTAGGAAAGCTTCAATAGGAAACATTTCGGAAAAGGCAGAGGATTTGAAAAAAACTTGGATCGTGATTGGATGAACATTCTGATGGCACACAAAATTTGTCCGGACCAGTTGCTTTTCCAACGGTTTTGTGTCTCTGGTGAGGACATCTGCTTCTACACGAGATTTCCTTCACAAGAGGTTTTTCAGGCATTCTGGGAATGGGATGGTGCATGGAGATCATTTTTCACTAATGATACTTAATGTACATATTTCTGATGTTTCTGTGCTTTTTTTATATTTTCAAGTTCTAGGGCACTTCTTGTATAACTGCCTTGAGATACACAAATGGTATAAATATGAAGAGTTTATTATATGTGCTGGTTGATGTGAAAGTTTGATGGGTTGAGATAGTAAACTTAATGCACATTGTGTTATATTGTGTTACATTTGTTGCATTTTTCACATTTGTTGTAAATTGTCTTTTATATTCTAAAAAAGTATATAAACAATCACAAACTATAATAGTAAAATAATGTGTGTAATTGTGTTTTTTACATGTATAGACCTTTCCAAGACAAATCACTCCAGCAAACTCTAAGCTCATTTGTGTCAAAATCATGACACTTAAAAATCATCATATACATATGCAGACAGGGGCTTAGACAAAGGTAAGTTTGGACAGGTGCAGGAGACAAAATCTTGTTTACAGTTACCATTACAGCTGTAAAATGAACCTTTTTATCCAAATAAAGCTCTACTATGTACAAGTAAAAAGCACAAAACACTGGAGCTGCAAATGCCTAAATAGGGTAAAAGCTAACACAAATGAATCTATGCAGCCTAGCCTTTAAATCATAGTCTCAGGTGTAAGACTATGTTGGTTTTGTACAGAACCAAGAAAACAGCCACATAGGATGATAGAAATATTTTTGTATATATCTAATATGCTGCTCTTTATAAATCCATTTTAGTAAATACTGATTTTGATACTGATATATACAATGTTATTCAGACCTAAAACCTTAGCCCTTAAAACACACTAAAAGGTTGAAAAAATGATGGACAGCCTAAAACTCCAGTAAATTAATCACACATACACCCAAAAAAAAACAACAAGTTAAAATAACCTCTTTTTTTATCATATCAAGCAAATTGTTTAAAAACAGTAAACACTGATATTCATAGCTGATATATTGGCTAAAAAATCAGAAGTTTTCATATCTGCCAACACTGGATGACTACTTTTTTAAGGTAATATCTGCCAATAATGATGTCATGCAAATAATATTGTGTATCCTTCTAGCCACCTGATCATGTCTGCATTCTGCCCATACCTAGTTACCATTTAGCTTTTTGGAGATACACACCCATGAAGGTGCCAAAACAGTGGAGGTCTAGCCTCTCTTTCATCTCTGATAAATTCATCATCCCTCCACACTGTCTCAACTGTAATGTCCTCTTCAGTGTCAGTGATGAAATCGCACAAGCTCAGTCTAGTCACTGCTAGCTGACCTTGAACCTGCCAGTAGTATTTATGATTCCTTTTGAGTTTTGCCAGACCATTTACAAATTTTACATGTCCTTCTTCAGAGATGTTAAGGATGTCTGGGCATTTGACCTCAGCCAGCCCAAAGGTAGGACTTACATTTGGGTCAAACACCTTTGCATCTGGGCTAGCTCGAAGATGAGGAGCATCAGGATGAATTACAAAGCCATAGGGTGAGACATTTACATCAAACAGTTTTGAGTACTGTTCTGGCACTTGGGGTTCACGCTCAAGGCCCCTTTTCATTGCACCAGTCTGTCTACCTCCCTTCAGTGTGCGTGTTGCCAGTGCCTGACCAGAGGACTCCCCCCAAACGTGGCAAACCTCACAGAACCTGCTGTCTGTTACTCTAGGCTAGCGCCTTTCTCTCCATAACTGGCACTCAGACTGCTCTTGTGTCCCCTCCTCAATCATAGCTGCAGTCTCTGGAGTGACAGTCAGGCTCTCCAAAAAGAAGAACTGGTTGTAGGCGGGGACAAAGTGTACAGCACTGGGGAGTTTGCTACCATCCATAGGAAGTGTGGGAAATACTGGGGCATCTGAGTGTTTGACACGACTTGTGGCTACAACAGGAGGACACTGATACTAAAGAGGTGAACCTCATGACACAAGTCCAAACCTGGATTCAGCCAGTGTCAGCTCAGACAAGCCATGCAGCACTTGCAGATATGAGCGGCTGAGGTTTCAGGCTCTTAAGCTGTTTCCCCAGGGACAGCACAGAGGGGTCAGGGAGGAGACTTGAAAAAACAAGAAGCATAAATAAGGAAATATTTTAAATAGTGCTGTCAAAATGTTTGATTTTGATTGATAAATCACAGGGGTGAAAAATGTGATAAAAAATGTAAGCGGCTTAATCTGATGCCATCACACAACCACTTGTGATATGAGTAAAGCTACAAAGGTAGCTTTGAAAATCTTATTCAAACATGTGTAAAAATTCTCTTTGCCCTTTATTTTTAGAATTTTATGGATTAAATCCATGATCTACAGATGAGCATCATCCTAGATAGACTAGAAAGTGGACAAATCTGTCCTTAGTCCCCACTTCTCTTTTTTCAAAAGCCAGTAGAAAGTTCTGAAGCTATTCAAAAGCATGTCCTTTCTGGTTGTTTTGTTACTCTTAATATTAATTACAAAGTCTATTCAATTTTTTAATCAACTGAAATGTCAATTTCAAAACAAAAACGTTATATTGGCCATTCATCACTTTACTTAAAACTTCAAGTTGGTTACACAAAAACAGTAGCAAACTGTGTGACAGTGCAGCAGTAAGGACCCTAACCTGTGTATGATTCATAAAGCGTTGACTTGCACACACTCCTGGCAGATGGCTTAGGTTTCTTCACAACCAAGTCCTGAACAGGCTCTGCAGAGATCCCCTGAAATTATAGGAAGAAGCCATGGCTTTAAGAAATTCTTTCTTTAATACATTACCAGTTATTATAATAGGATTTTGCACAATGGTGCACAGTTACCTGTGTCTGTGGTTGATGTCATATTAGTAGAGTGCTTGTAAAGGCCATTGATGGTGGTACAGCCTTGACCTTCATCATGCTGTAATGTGCACAAATACATCAGACAGTATGTCTGTATTAAAAAAGAACCCAACAAGAAAATTATTTAAATTAAAACCTTGCAGCTGTGATGGTTGATTAATCAGTTTGAGTAGTTTTTAGCTGGAGAAAGAAAAATGATATTGATATCAGTGTCCTAAATGTGAATGATAACTAAATATCTTTGAGCTAGGAGTAAAATAAGAAATTCAATGATGTCCTCTAAGGCTTTTAGATCCAGTGCTTAACATTTTCCATCATAATAAATATTTTAAAACAATTAACTATTAATCAATTAGTTGAGAAAGCAATGACTACTTAATCAACCATGGAAATAACAGATAATTGCAGCCCTAAAATATTGGCTGCTTATCAAATATGGAGCAATATGGAACAGGCTTACAAAAGACTCATGTTCATTGTGACTCTCCCCAGTTATTCCACTTAAAACAAGAAGGCACAGCCCAGATTTTCAGCCGCTTTCTCTCACCTCCGATGCTAGCCGCGGTGTCGTCTTCCTCAGTGAAGTGGGGCTGCATATGAAGGTACTCCCGCAAAGAACATTGAAGTCTGGACCTTTGTCACGGCGAATAACCTGAATCCACTTTCTTCTCTCAGCCAAATCACTAGGGAAGCCGTGAAAACTTAAATAATGCTGGCGCTGTTTGTTAGATGTGCAGAAAGGCACCCTGCAGTGACACTTTGACTTAGCTTGAGCCATTGTTCGTTCGTTAGCTCGTTAGCCAGAAGTCGTCCAACACAGCGTGGACCGCTTCCAGGTCACCAAACCCGTCTATGCTCTCAACGGAGACAGCAACACCGCCACCCAGCGGCGCGTTAACACGCATGTGAATATCTATGCTCCACTTGTGTGTGCGAATCTCTTCAAGACTGTGTGAAATTTGTCTCAAAAGTATATGCGCATGCACTTTCGACAATTCACAAGCAGAATTGAAGATTTGCAAATGATAAATGCACACACAAAGTTAAAAAAAAACACGTGTAAATCGTGGATATATTTGTGGATCTGAAAAACACGTGTAAACAGTGGATATATATTTGTGCATAATTTTGAGACAAATCTCTCCCCATACAATAACGCAGAGATCCTGAGAGCAGCTGTTTTAATCCCACTCTGGGGAAGAACTTTGGTTCGACAAGGCCAAATCCTCTGGCTTTGACATTCATTAAGACCCTTGTGCAAGAAACTAGTCAGAAGTGTGGACAGGACAAGACTCACAGAGAGCAGAGGTGATGCTGCAGCTGCGCTCTGCCGTGCGTCTTTTTTATGATGTTCCTCACGGCTCTAAATGCTAAACTATGAATAATTTTCTTTGACCTGGGGAGTGGCAAAAACATAGGTGAGCTATAATTGCAGGAAAACAAACCTAGGCAAATTCTTGAGGCCCCCCTTATGGACGAGGCCCCAGGCAATTGCCTACCTTTGCCTAATGGTAAAAAAGTCTATGCTCATGTGAAACGTGTTAAAAGACGTTTATTGTTCATATATATTTATATTCATGCATTTAGCATCAGTTTTGCAGGGATTATAAGCTTTTGGAGCACTTAAGATATATTTTAGCTTGAAAAGTAAGAAAAGGATGTATTACAGTTAATACTGTTTATCTTTTATGCTTTAAAGAAAATATGAGTATTACCTACCTCTACCTCTTCTTATGTTGCAGAAAGCTCTGTAAATGCATCTTTTGTTGAACATTTATTACCTGTAAATGTGTTTAAAGGATTCTACTAAAAACTGTTGATGAGGAGACAGCACAGAATCACTCTGGTAATTATTTCTCCCCTTTTTCAAGGGTGTGACAGAAAGAGGTTGCAGGTGGCAAAAATGAGCCTAAAGGCCTTTACACATTAAGAGTGACGTGAATAAACAGCATGAAAATGGGAATAATTCTGAGGTGGATTTTGTTGCGCTTTTCTAGACACATCAGCAGCAACATTAACCTGACACGCCAGATGGATTTGTTTCACACATTCATCTGGAAAAGCTTCAATAGGAAACGTCTGAGAAAAGGCAGATGCTTTGAAAAAAACTCGGAGCGTGATTGGATGAATGTTCTGTCTGTCACATCTCTACGGGCCAATCAGAGCAACAAAACACGTGACACAGCCGCTAGCAAAGTGCATGTGCGCAGCTAGTGAGGAATAACACGAAACATGGCGACTATAGACATGTAAGTACTCGACTTTTGTCGTTTTTGAGAAGAAAACAACTCACTGCTGTTCTTTGTTCTTCTTTTCATGAAGACGTCATCAAGTTCTGATAAAACTGGTGCTTAAGCAATATCCACGCTAATTTCTTCCTCCATAACTGCACCAGCTCTTGCTGCTGTTTGTTTACATCACGACTCTGCCGTGCCTGCAAGTACTGCCCCTCGTCGCTGATTGGTCCTGTCACTTTCTAACCGGGCCCAAACGGTTCAGATGGGAGCTTTGCAAGATGGATTCGCCAGTGAGAAACAAGGAAAAGGGCAAATCTATCTGCTTTGTAAGGTTACAGCAACATGGTTTTGCGAATAAATTTTGCAGATTCTAAAAAACATTAGTGCTGCGAAAGTCTGCAGTGTGTTTTCTCCTGTCCTCTGATAAACAGTGAGAGGAAGGAGCTGAAATAAAAAAAATATATAGCTGGCTTCAGGCATGATTTCTACATTGCCAGCACCTGTAACTGCCACAGGTGAGTTTAAATGAGCATCATGCTTGAATTAAAATGATTCAGCCACAGTTTTGAAAGGGTGACAATCATCTGTCTGGCCCATATTTTGAGTTTCGTGTAAAATTTATGTCAATTTTGACTTTTTCTTCTGCTTTTGTCTGTTGTTCAAATGTGCGTAAAGGAAATAAACACGTGTACACCAAAACATTTGTAATTGCAACAGTTTCTGGGAGAAATGGTGTATATACCGGAAAATTTCCAGGGGTGCCAATACTTTCGTTCATGACTGTATGTGTGTTTATCATGTATTTTTAATGCTGTTGCTTTGGCAGTGGAGAAAATGAAAACAGCAACTTGAGTTCGATGCAATGGTACATTTTAATTCCAACTTTTTGAACTGATATGGAATCTATTGACAACAATTATTAATTAATCTCCAAGGTGGGTCAGTTGGTGCGCTTTCAGAGTGCTGGATTGACGGAAACACCTTCCACACTGGTCACAGCGGTGAGGCTTCTCACCAGTGTGGATCCGTTGGTGAACTTTCAGGTTGGTGGAATGACGGAACGAATGGCCGCACTGGTGACAGAGGTAGGGCTTCTCACCAGTGTGGATTCTCTGGTGCGTCGTTACGGTACCTGACTGTCTAAAACATCGTCCACACTGGTCACAGCAGTAAGGCTTTTCGCCGGTGTGGATTCTCTGGTGCGTCGTTACAGTACCTGACTGTCTAAAACGTCGTCCACACTGGTCACAGCAGTAAGGCTTTTCGCCGGTGTGGATTCTCTGGTGTTGCTTCAGGTGTTTATTTTTTCCAAATCTCCTCCCACAGAGGTGACAGGGAAAACGTTTTTTGATCAGATCCTCCTGGTTTGAGCTGCCTGGACTTTTTTCAGGATGTTCCTATAAAGAAACTAAAGGACAGATAAGACGATCAGAACAACTGTTTTTAGTAGACATGCACCCCCACTCACCTTCAATCTCCTTCTGATGCTCGATTTGAACTTCAGCACATAACCTCCACCATGTCTACATGACTCAGTGCATTAGTTGCTGCCATGTGATTGGCTGATCACATATTTGTGTTTATGACTAATTCAACATGTACACAGTAGCTCATGGGAAGGCTTCCTTGAATAGTTCTGACATCAGGGCTGATCATCATTTTGTGATAGTCTTTTATTGGTTGCAGCAGCTCTATGTAAGTTAAACGTAGCCTATTGGAACCAAAGTTCTTAATAACCACTGAGTTTGCACTATTAACATGTAACACGTTGCACCATCTGAGACAGTGTGAACGTAGACTTAAATCCAGAAGACAGCGTTTTTTTAATTGTTTATGTGGAAGAAAAAGCCAGGTGAAAGAAGATGGATGTCCCGTTTCTTCTTCTATATCTCCTTTTCTTCTTTAATGCTCTTTGTTTGGGATGACAGTGCCAGAAAACATATACAGTGCTGTGAAGAAGTACTTTGCCCCTTTCTGATTCCTGATTTTTTGTATATTTATCACACTTGAATGTTTCGGATCATTAAACCAATTTTAATATCTCACAAAGACAACCCAAGTAAACACTAAATACAGTTTCTAAATAATGATTTTATTTATTAAGGGTAAAAACAAAATCCTGTCTGTGGTGAACATAGGGGTTCAGGATGGCTGAATAGGATTTAAGTGAATAAAAATCAAATGAATTTTATATATTCAGCTAATTAAACACTGATTTAATCCTCCTTTTCAATATTGAGTTCCATTTTTACCAAATTTGTTGGACTGTTGTTGCCAGGAGCAGTTTGCAGCAAGAAGGATGTACTTTGAGTTTTATCTTGAATTGTAGAGTTAATTCACCATAAAGTTGACAACATATATTGAAACCTATGACAACATAGAAGATGGATAGTCCAGGACACTCTTGAGAGACAAAATGGGCAAATCCATCAAGAAAAACACAAAAAAGAAGACTTTAGTCTCAACTTCAACTCCTGGCTAGCTTAAAAGCTAACAACAACTGCCAGGAACGAACAGCGGCCCGCTGCTTTATCGCTAGCAGCGAAACAAAGACCTACACCTGCACCAGAACTGACGCTCTGTGTAGAAGAGACTGCTTCTTTTTTCACTGCAAACAAATCTATCTAAATGCTCCTAAATGTTTCTACTCACTGGACTTTCACCAGTTTTACAACAACTCACCACCTCAGCTGAACTGACGCTGCCAGTTTCATCTTTCTCTTCCTTCGAATCGTCCTCCATTTGTGAATCTGCACTGACATGAACAAATAAGTCAGAGAAACAAAAAATAACATTTTCAGGCTGTTGATTCTCTCAACTGAAGTTAACTATAGTTTGTTTCTGATATTTGATCAGCTAGAAATCAGAGAGTTTGCTGTTTTCTTACCTTCAAAGTGAACTTTATCTGTCTCTGCTAACGTGCTCATGAATGTTGTTGACAAACTCAGAGAGATGGGCCAGTGGTTTGACAGATGCACATATGGTTTCCATGGTAACAAGGATTCATTCATTAACTGACCCAAAAGAACAGTTAACTGTTGAGAATTCTGTTTCAGACATGCACAAAATCAGTGTGTCCCATAGGAGTCGATATTTAACCACTGAATAACCAAACTATGAGATCAAATACTGAAACCTTATTTTTTGATAGTCAAAAAATTGTGAGATAAACATCGAAATCATGGTTTTAAAATGTCAAGACATGAGATTAAATTTCAAAATCCTGAGTTTTAAAGGCAAAAACATGAGATAAAAGTGAAAGCTTGGAGCTGAAATAGTCAGCAAAACAGATAAAATTAAGATTATGATATTTACCAATCAAAATATGTGATAAACTTGGAAATCGTGATTTTAAAATGTCAAACTATGAAATAAAATTTCAAATTCATGAGTTTTAAGTCAGAATATGAAATTGATTAAAAAAATCAGCAGTCTTAAAGGTCAACATCTGAGATAAAAGTGAAAGTTTGGAGTTGAAATGGTCAGCAAAACTGAGATAAAATTAAAAATCATATTTAAAATTCAAAATATAAGATGAACATTGAAATGGTGAGTTTAAAATGTCAAAATATAAAATAAAATTACAAATTATGAGTTTTAAAGGTAAAAAAATGACATAAAAACCAAAGTCACGAGTTGAAAAAGGTCAAAATACTGAGATAAAATTCAAAATCATGACTTAGAAAGGTCAAAATAGGGTTTCACTTTTAAAATTATGAATATACAAGGTAAAACATGAGATAAAAAGTCAAAACCATAACTATAAATCATAACTGTGAGATGCAAAATTTAAAATTTAGAAAAAACAAATTTCTCCTACATTCCTGAATTTTTATCAAATTATTTTTACTGTTTGCTTCATCAAGGTTAAGTACAATTTTATACTTGAGGAAATCTGCAGACCTCATAATGGTGGGCCAGTTATAATAAAAATATCATATGATCTGGTGGGTATAACTGCACCACAGGCCGGATTTGGTCCCCGGGCCTTGAGTTTGACACCCCTGCTCTACTCAGTAGGCTGAGCTGAGATTATCTGTGATCTGAGGCGACAAAAGTATTCACATTCATTACTCAGGTAGAAGTATAGATACTGGGGTTTAAAAGACTTCTGTAGAATTTGAAGTATCAACTCAAGCTTTTTACGCAAGTAAAAGTGTAAAAGTACTGGTTTCAAAACTACTTAAAGTGTAAAAGTAAAAGTAATGTAAGGGGGAAAAGATGCCATTGAGGACAAAAGCTTAGGCCGCGCCACAGGGGCCTGTAGTGCACTACCACACCTCCCCAAAACACATTTTTCTAAAGGCCATAATGACTATAATGTTATATTAAAATGTTAATGTTGGAAAATTTGGGATGCACCTGTTTCAGCCGCATTTCTGCCCATTGAAAATGAACACATTTTAGTACAATGCAAATACATTCAAGAACCATATATGTGTACTACTGAGCATTAATGTGTTTCATGGAGCAATGGTATGATGACTAGTTGCATATAAGCATTGTATTGATGCAAAAAGTCAAACTTCAGAGGCGTGTTATCAGTACAAGCTGGAACGAAAACAAGCTGAAATGAAAGAGGAGTAACGAGGCTATTTTTAAAATGTAAGGAGTAGAAAGTACAGATACTTACATGAAAATGTAGGGAGTAGAAGTAAAAAGTCAGCTGAAAAATAATTACTCCAGTAAAGTATAGATGGGGAGACCGGGTATGGTTATAACACTTCTTGCTTCAGCATCTTTAACTCACTGAATTTTTGAGTTAGCATTCTCCAACTTTAATACAACATACCCACATTTGTTTACTACAAGTGTCACTAATTCAAATCTCTGCAAGAATATCACAGACCTCATAAGGTGATGTCAAATACATGGTGATCCTGTGTTACAACCTACCCCACTACCGGGGTAGGTTGTAACACATGCTGAGGTAAGTTGTAACAATTAGACAAAAAAAGCAAAAACAGAGGCCACACCAGGGCCGGTTCTGGGCATACCTGATATAGGCAGTTGCCTAGGGCGCCACGCTGAGTGGGATGCCATTATGAGCCCAGAACATTTTGAATAGTTCCACCAATGTAACAGATCATCAACTCCTGCACTCCTGTGACCTCTGCGCCCCTCCTTCGTGAAACCGTCCAGCCCAAATAAACTGGTTTACAGCCTGGTTCAAAAAAACAAATGTGTCTCATTAGCAAGTGTCTTCATGAGCTCTCACTGTATGGGGGGTGAATTTTTTTGTACCACGATCGTTTGGATTATATTTAGGATAGGGATACACCGATCCACATTTTCTGGTCCCGATTCTGATACCTGTGCTTTGGGTATCGACCGATACCGGTACTGATCCGATACCCATGAAAAGAATAACCTGCATTCCCTACTGTAAGATAAGACTGGTAATTGTTTTGGGTAAAAGGCAAAAAATGAGTACATATAGATTACTGAATCTGATATTTATTTAAACTATAAAGTGTTTAAATGTTTACCAGCAGTTTGGTAAAAACAATGCTTCAGAACTTACAGAAACTACTATTCAATTTTAAACTTTTATACCCTGTAGACTGGTAATGCAGCAAAAAACAAAGAAAGTGCATCAGAGATAACATTACAGTACAAAACTGTATTACACAAGAGTTTAACCACATCCTGTAAACAAAGTGACAGTTCTGTGAGAAAACAGTGCAAACACCCTTGTAAAAAAGGCCTAGAGCTGGTTGCCTGGATCAGGGGTTCTCAACCTTTTCAGCCCGCGACCCCCAAAATACAGGTGCCAGAGACCGGGGACCCCCAAAAATCAAGGTGCCAGAGACTGGGGACCCCCAAAATACAGGTGCCAGAGACCGGGGACCCCCAAAATACAGGTGCCAGAGACCAGGGACCCCCAAAATAAAAGTGCCAGAGACTGGGGACCCCCAAAATACAGGTGCCAGAGACCGGGGACCCCCAGAATAAAGGTGCCAGAGACCGAGGACCCCCAAAATACAGTGCCCAGAGACCGGGGACCCCCAGAATAAAGGTGCCAGAGACCGAGGACCCCCAAAATACAGGTGCCAGAGACCGTGGACCCCCAAAATAAAGGTGCCAGAGACCAGGGACCCCCAAAATACAGGTGCCAGAGACCGAGGACCCCCACTGTACCTGAAGGTGGTTGAACAGCCATGAACATTCAAGAATAGTCATGTGCAGACAAGGCTGTCCATTAGGGAGATAAATGGGCGGGCTTTCTGGCACCCAGCCAAACTGGGGGCCCCTGGAGGTCAGCAAAACCATGGTCCACTGTAAAGCTAAGCTAAGATATCTATACTTTATAATTAACCTGAAAAATAACCACTCATCAATGAAACAAATGTCCTTTTTAATCAATAATGTAGTGAATAGTCTTCTTAAAAAATGTAAATGTAAATGTAAATGGGTTAATAAAGACAAAAAATGGTGGAAAAGGAGGTGAAATTGGATTTTAAAAGTAGCAGAAATGGGTTAGAAGGGGCAAAAATGAGATTAAAATTGCCAAAAAAAAAACTAAAAATGAGCATAAAAAAGCGTAAAAGGGAGTTAAAAAGTGGCTGAAAAGGTTTCAAATGGGCAAAAATAGGTTGAAATTTGTTGAAATGATGGAAAGTTAATATAAACTGGCAAAAAGTGTTAACTGAGAAAGACAAAAGGGCAGATATTGGCAGAAATTGGTTAAACTGGCAAAAATGGGCATATAAATGAAATGTTAAAATGGGAAAAGTGGGTTTAAAAAAAGATAAAATGGGGTTAAAAGTGGCAATAAAGGGCAAACAGAGGCAACATTAGGCTTAAATCACAAGAATTGGTTTAGAAGGTCAAAAACAGGCAGAAGAAAGTGATGGAAAGGGTTTAAACTGGGCAAAAATGCATGTTTAAACCAGCAAAAATGTGTTAAAATTGGTGGAAAAAAATGATGAAAATGGGCTGAAATTTGGCTAAATTTGTGTAAAGTGACAACAGTATGATATTAAAAATATTCTTAGTTTTTTTCTAGGGAATCTGGAGACCCCCTCTCAGTGTCTCGCAACCCCAAAGGGGGTCCCGACCCCAAGGTTGAGAAACACTGGCCTAGATCGAAACCATGGATCGGCTCTGTCCCACCGATACCCGATCCAGCTTTGAGGGGCTGGATCAGGCCGATACGCGATACCAGGATCGGTATCGGTGCATCCCTAATTTAGGATAAAACTTCACTTTATGCTGATTGGTGCGTCTCATTTGATTGACAGATAGTTTGACAGGCAGGGGCTACTGTCAACTAGAATGCTAGCTAGCTGATGGGAAGTAGTGTTTAGTGGGCGGGCTGTCCGGTTGATCCAAAGTTCAGTTGAGACCACGATTTTAATATGGAAGCCCCCACGGATTGGCTTCAAGAGCCATTTGAGTCCGCCTATTGTAAGCAGACGACTGACGTCACACAGGATTTGTCCAATTCTTTCTACAGTCTAGGGTCCAGCCTCATCCCGCCGCTCTCTGTCTCTCTCTCCACATCCGCCCCTGGCCCACACACACTGGAAACCCAGCAAGACACTGAGAGAAAACAAGTTTGCTTTGTCCTCGTTCACACTGCGCTCAATGGGCAGGGCGTTGAGATAGAGCCCTGCGTTGGACAGCCAACACCCTCCATGCCCATTCCTCCTGATTTAGTGATTTAGTGCAGTGATTTGCAGTATCTGCTTAGTGTTACATGGCAGATCCCATGCGCCTTTGGGACTGATCTGACTGACTTGCCCTTCTTTGAGACCTCGTCAGATGCTTTTTTAAAAACATCTGCAGGCACACCTCTGTCAGTCTTTCTTTTCCACTGCATGGGTATACTGTAACAGTATTTAAATCAAGAATGTGTCCTTAGTTATATGTAAGGGGATGGTTGTAACACTTTTTAAAGATGTGTTACAACCCACCCCACCCCTTTCAGCCATTGTTTAGCTAGCTGTATGAGCATAGTGGTTTGACATTAGCAGGGGAAAAATGCATCACATTTTGCCTGAGAAACTACAGTTTGTTCTAATATAAGTCACATGGTTTTATCTGCAATAGTGTCATGTCCAGCTCAGTCATAACCTAGGTTATGTTTCATTTTTTGTTGTTCAGTTACTTACTTACTTGACTGTTGTGCATGTGAGTCCTTTTATCTGTGGTTCAGTGCATGTTACATTTAGTATAAGTACTAAACAAAATATAGTCTTGGTCAAAAAATTTACTTTCTTACCTGAAAATCAGTTTTTTCTACAGAATCTGCATGCACCTGTTTCCAGCCTTGACAATCACCATGTGTGACTGGGGAGGAAGTGGGTAAATACTACCATACCCGGTCTCCCCTACCCAAGATTTCTACTTAAGTAAGGTAACAAAGTATTTGTACTTAGTTACTTGACACCTCTGCTTCTAACCAGGACCACCCCTCTCCATGCTAGCTCCCACCACCCACCACAAAAACACAGAGGCATTCTTAATCTACCTACTCTACCACAAGGCCTCAGTCCAAATCAGTCCTGCCACCCTCGGCTTCACCACATAATCTGTCTTAATAAGAATAAGGTCAGTATGACTGAGTTTTTCTTAAACTGCCTCTTCATGAGGAAGCTCAGGTTCTCTATAAAAATGTACACCATGTTGAGTGGGTTGATGTGAAAAGAATGGAAACTGTGTTTGTGTCCTCTGTGTTTTCTCTGTTCTCCTGGAGTGATCCCAACAGCAGCTTTCTGCAGTTTTTCCTGGGTTGGGAGCGTCTTTATCAAAGTTTTTGAATGAGGTGAGTTACTGTGAAAATCTGTGTTTAGAATGAAACAGGTGAAACAGATTGTAGTGTGGTATTTCTATTCTTGTGATTGATTTTATTGATTTTATCAATAAATCATGGTAAAAATAATCTGGCTTTTGACAAAAAATGATCTAACTGACCTAATTCAATAGAGGCCCAGATGGGGATCACCTGAGTGCACTGAATGTGTCTTAAATGATCGTAGTATAAGGACACCTGTGTGTGGAAGGTCCAGTCACTTAATTAATCAGTTAATCAGTATTCCCGGCTACCATTACACCATGAAGACAAAAGAACACTCCAAGCAGCTAGGATTGGTGAAAAGTATAAGTCGGGGGATGGGTACAAAAAATTTCCAAGGCTCTGAACATCCCCAAGAGTTCATGTAAATTAATCATCAAAAATTGAAGGAATATGGTACACATGTGTAAATCTGATCCTAGATCAGGCCGTGCAAGAAGGAGACTAGTGAGAGAGTCCACCAAGACACCTATGACTACTCTGAAGGAGTTCCAAGCTTCAGCAGCTGAGATGGGAGAGACTCTGCAGACAACAACTGTTGGCCGGGTTCTTCACCAGTCAGAGCTTTATGGGAGAGTGGCAAAGAGAAAAGTCAGATTCAATCTGGACTAGAGTTCACCCAAAGGCATGTGGGAGACTCCATGGTCAAGTGGAAGAAAGTTCTTGGGTCTGATGAGACCAAAATGAAGCTTTTTGACCATCAGACAAGATGCCAAACACTGCACATCACCACAAACACACCATCCCCACTGTGAAGCGCAATGGTGGCAGCATCATGCTGTGGGGATGCTTCTCAGCAGCCAGCACTGGAAGGCTCATAAAGGTAGAGGGGAAACGAATGTGTAGGACAAGCTTGTTCATAGAACTACAGCTTGGGAGATGATTGATTTTCCATCAAGACAGTGAGCCGAAGCACACAGCGAAAGTACAGCAGTTGTTTTTCAGCTTCACCACAGCAGCTCCATTAGCTGTGAAAAGCTTCTCCATTAAATCAGGCTGCCACTAGAGGAATAAAACACACCTTGCTTTCACTACATACAAACATCCATCTGAATAACTAAACATCTTCAGTCTGCTCTCAGCTCAGACAAAGCGGCCCTGAATGATAAGCACATATCTGTCTTTGAAACAAATCTGGGGTTTTAAACTCTTGGCCAGCGTTTCTCTTCAGTGTTGTGTAACTGTGTTGGGAAATTTAACCATGCACATGTTTCCCAAGAATTTGTTAACTACTGATTCAGCTGAGGAGGAGATTGACACATGCTAATGTTTCCTGATCAGGATGTTGACTCAAATGTTGCACATACAGTCATGGAGGACTGATCTCAGCCGATCCTCACCCTCTAAATAATTCCACTCCTGTCTTTATGCAGACAGCTGGTAGAGATAAGACAGCTATTTCACAACTTATTTAAAAACAGTCCTCAAACCCCCCAGTCTGGGCTGCATCTGCAGCTTCATACTGATCATGGAAACACCAAATAAGAGATGCTGATAAATGAGTGACTGCTGGGTATCTGCTGAGCTGTGGGGCCAACATAAAAGTGTTTTCTTCACTGAGCACTTATTAGTATTCATTAGTATCCATCAGGTCTGAGTAATCAGAGAAATACGGCTCTCTATTTTTACTTTTAAAGATGTCTGCCCTTTTCATCTTTCATGAAAGGACAATTGAACAAAGACATAAATAATAGACCTACTGAGAGGAGACCAAGGTGCCCTGGATCAGGGTTCTACTCAAGGTTCTGCATTCAGGACTGTCGCTGAACATGGAGCTTTTTCATGTAAATTTCATTTATTCTTTGCAGCACAGCAGCTCACATAGCTGCATTGTAATTTGCATTCATTTTAATTTAATTTATTCCACATGTAACCAAGAGATGAGAATCCAGCAGCAGTACAGAACATTCCTTTATTCATCATCTTATTATAGTAATCTCAATTTACAATAGCAGGATGACAAAGTGAGGTTAAAGGGATGCAGCAATGTTTTATTCACACAAGCAATACAGACTCATGTGTGCCAGAATCCTCCAGACCTGGGCTTTTTAGTTTCACCTGTGTTTGGGATCAGAAGGACCTGATAAGTTTAAAAGCTCAGCCTCGTCTTTGTCCTGTTTATGCAGAAAATACAGACCTGGATCGGTTTAGAGCAGAAATGGTGTGAAGTGGTGTAATTAAGAGAGCGATGTGGAGTCAGATTTCTTCTTATTTTGATGAAGGACCACGAGGACGTGTTAAGGCGAGGCATGAAAAAAAACTACAGTTAAAGTTCTACATTTACTGAAAATGTTTTCCTCCCAAAATACACAAAAAATCCTTCCTAACTTTAGGAAATCGCCCACATTTCTGTGAAAAACCTTAAAACATATTTTCAAAGTGTTACCCCCCCCCCCCCCAAAAAAAACATTCACTGGAACTATTAATTAATCCCTAAAATTCCATATAAATCTTGAAAATTTCCCAAAACTTACAAATACATTCCCCCAAATCCTGCAAAAATGATCATGAAAAAACCTCCCTGAAATTTCCATAAAAGTTCTTTAAAATTTCAAAGACCACCCTGCCTCAAACTGTCCAAACACTGACAATTAAATTTACCAGATTTACATGAAAATGCTAAAAAAAAAAAAAAAAAATTCAAAGCAACCCCCTCCAAATTGTTTCAATCAAATTCCCAAAAATACATTTCCCATATTTACATGAAAACAAAAAAAGAAATCCCCTAAACTTCCAGTGACACTCTTCATAAGATAAAAGCATGCCCCCAAAATTTCAATGGAAATATGTGAAAATTCCAAAGGACACCCCTATCAAATTCCCAATCAAATTCCAAAAAAATAAATAAATTTCCCAAATTTACATGAGAATGCTTGAAGATCCCCAAACAGAAAAAAAATTCTCAACAATCCACAAAAACTGCACAACACAATTCCCAAATTTTCATATAAACGTCCAATCAAATTTACCCAACCAAAAACAAAAACAAACAAACAAACAAAAAAAAATCACAAATTTCCATGAAAAAGGAAAGAAAAGAAAACCAGAAAATAAAAAAATAAAATAAAAAAAATCCCCCAAATTTCCATTGGATGCTCCTAAATAAAAACATCCCCAAAAATGTCTTGAAATTAAAATTTCCAGCAAATTTCCCAAAATATCAAAACAAATTACCTAAAATTTCTTTAAACATTCCTGAGAAATTAACCGTAAATTCTCCAAACATTCCAAACATACTTCACTGTGGAAAGCTGTCTCAGAAATTCCAGCAGCAGAAATGATCCCTGTGTTGTGGAAAAGCCAACATGCATGTCCCCCATGTCCATGCAGGGTCTTGGTAGGATACTGTCATGTATTAAATCCAAGCGCGCCCCCTAGTGGTGCCAATGACACACAACAATCAGCAAAGAATCCCTCTGAAGTACTGTTTACCAGAAACTTCACGGTTGTCTGCTCTAACTCTGGAAAACTCTCATTTCCTCAGCAGGAAGCTGGTGTGGAGTTTTAGATGGAGAAAGGTGGAATATGTGAAGATTGTTTCAGTGCCTTCCATCAGCTATAAACATCAGAAACATGGACTTAGATTAAACTTTTCTTCTTTTATAAATATTTATATTTTCAACAGCATTGCTCCATTCTTTATTTGGCCTCTGATAATTCTGGCTCCCTTTCTTTCAAACTAAAACACTGAAATGGAATGTTTGTATATTTAGAAGAGTTTCGTGAGGAGTTTTGAGGGAAATTTGCTTTAATTTCTTTACCTTTTGATATTTTCATGGATATTTGGGAATTTCTCTGAATTTATGTGGGAAATTTGGAAACTTTCTGGCGTTCATGTAAATGTGGGACATGTGTTTGTAATTTTTGGGAACTTTGGGGAATTTACTTTTACATTTTTTAGGTTTTTATTTGGAAATCTGTTTGTAATTTTTTGAGTATTTTAAATTATTTTTCTTTTCAGGAAATATTTATCAGAATTTTATGAATTATGACAAAGTTTGACTGAAAATTTTGAAGAATCTCTGAAGAAATTTTGGCACACCGTTTTTCTTCTTCTTCTTCTTTTCTTTTTTTTTCTTGCTTTTGCCTTTAAAGAATATTATAGGAATTTTGCCAGAATTTAACATAATTTCTTTTACATTTTCGGGAATTTATTTGGATTTTAGAGAGGAAAATTTTAAATAAATTCAGAAATTTGAGTGGAAATTTTGTTGATGCTAGGCCCAGGCAAACGCCTACATTTAACTGGTGGTGTTGGCTGGATAACTGCGATCATTCACCGGTCCGTCACAGACAGCAATCAGACGGCTCCTGAAGATACACGAGGCTGCTGCCAGGCTTCAAACCTGGACCAAAAAGGCTCAGCATGACTCACTAAACGGGTTAGGTCCTAGTTACCTGCCAGACCTTTTGACCCAGTCTCAACCTCCCAGGTCTCTCAGGTCAGCTGGCTCCGACTACCTGATCCCTGAGCAAAGACTGGACATGCTGAAACTGCTGTAGTGTCTGTGCCTCTCAGCTGCTTTAGAAACCAAACTAAAGACTCTTTTTTAAGCATAACTCTACAATTAACATCCTTTATTTGATGATCTGAAACAGTTAGATGTGTACGCTCGATACACCTTGTTGTTTTGTTTTTCACTGTTATTTAAATGTTTGCATCTTCGTGATTGTAAAGCACCATGATTTACTGTTGTGAATTAAATGTTCTAACCATCATATCTACCAACTTTAATAACTTCATTAATCATTAATCTTGTGTTTAAATGTAGACTGAAATGTTGGATTTAATATCCAGTATTTGGTCCAAATTATGGAAATCCATTTCCACCACTTAAAAAAAGAAAAATGTGAAAGTAAGGCAATTCAGAGGAAATAAAAGATTTAAAAATTATGAGATGAAAAGTCAAAACTAAGGATAAAAAGTAAAAGTTATGAAATATAAAGTCGAGATTATGAGATAGAAGTCAAAATTATGAGATGAAAAGTCGAGGTTATGAGATAAAAGTCAAAATTATAGGGCAAAAAGCCAAGGTTATGAGATAAAAGTCAAAATTATAGGGCAAAAAGCCAAGGTTATGAGATAAAAAGTCCCAAAAATGAGACAAAAAGTTGAGATTATGAGACAAAAAGTCAAAGTGATGGATAAAAAGTCAAAATTATGGATGAAAAGTCGAAATTATGAGATAAAAAGTCAAGATTATGAGATAGAAGCCAAAATTATGAATAAAAGTCAAAATTATGGATAAAAAGACAAAATTATGAGATAAAAAGTCAAGATTATGAAATAAAAAGTCAAAATTGCAAGATAAAAAGTTGAGAGTAGGAGATAAAAGAAAAAATGTGAGATAAAAGTCGAAATTACGAGATAAAAAGTCAAAATTATGGATAAAAAATCAAAATTATGGATAAAAAGTCGAAATTATGAGATAAAAAGTTGAGATTATGGATAAAAATTTAAAATTGCAAGATAAAAAGTTGAGATTAGGAGATAAAGGAAAAAATGTGAGATAAAAAGTCGAAATCACTAGATAAAAAGTCAAAATTATGAAATTAAAAAATTGAGATTATGAGATTAAGGTCAAAATTAAAGCTGCAAGCAGCATTGGTCAGGTCCTCGGTCTGTCGCACGTCCCTCATGCACGTTAGACCTCCACTTTGAGGGTTTCATCCCTTTTTGACCCTTTGACCTGCTCAAAGTTAGACTGAGGTGTGTACCTGCAGCTCTGTCAGGAGCCTCAGACTTTATAATGGGTGTGGCTTCCCCAGGTTGCCATGGTAACTAATGCCTGCATTCCGGGTGCTTTCATCTGTCAGTCAGTGGATGACATCATCACTAACTGCTCTCTTGATCAGGAGTGAAATTGACTGAAATTTTTTTGAATCTCACCTCACAGATGCCACAATTTTGACCAAATCTCTCTAAAAATAAGATATTTTTGTAGTAATTTTTGTCAGGAAACCATCAATGTAATTTTCAAAGCTGTAGGACCATTGGTTTTTGTGTAGAGGCCCAACTGCCACAGGTTATGTGGTTTTGATTTTTTCTCACCCCATTCCTTAAATGGGAGCAGCAGGGAGGGCTTCTTTGGGGTTGACCAACTTTGAGGGCTTGGTTTTCGGAAACCGTTCGAGAAACAACAAATTCCATCAGAACTTTTGATGAGCATGGCCTAGTGTGTCTTCTCTGAGTTTTAAGCTGGTACCATTTACAGGCTGGGAGGCTATACATCTTGTTTTTGGCCCAAAATTTGGGCAAAATTTTATTTTGGAAGGCAAATTGCCGGCTTCCTGTTTGAGATAGGTTAGGGGTGTCAGTGCGTGATTTGTGGGTCTCGATGAGACGAACGTTTCAACGTTGGTTTGATCTCTCTACGACATTCCTACTGGCCGTGAGGGCCGTTTTAGTGTGCCTAGGTGGCGCTAGAGAGCACATTTTGGCATGTTTGTTGTTTTTTTTTTCATTTTATCAAATTTTTCGCCGAATCTGAGGTGTGTGCCAATTTTGGTGAGTTTTTGAGCATGTTTAGGGGGTCAAATTAAGGGTCAAAGAGCTTGTGAAATAATAATAAGTAGAAAGAAACAGACGAATAACAATAGGGTCCTTGCCCAAAGGGCAGGCGAGGACCCTAATTATGAGATAAAAAGTCAAAATTATGAGATGAAAAGTCATTTATATGAAGTTAAAAGTCGAGATTATCAAAGAAAGGGTCACCTCATAATTTTGACTTTTTATCTCATAATTATGTCTTTTTTTGTCCTAAATATGACTTTTTAATCTCTTAATTATGACTTAGGATCCTTTGCTGTAATACTATTATTATTAGAATTGCCTAACTTTCCCTTTTGTTCTTTTTTTAAGTAGCGAAAGTGGGCTTCCGTACTATATACCGTACTTTATAACTTGTTAGGTGTGCGTTAATAATAATTGTCCAACGGAACGACGTCATGAAATGTTTTCTTGTATAAAACTAGGGGGCGCACTTGACTCGACAGCTTGTTGAGATGGGGAATAAGAAAATATTGTATTTTACGAGCAGCTCTTGAAGGCATCGTCAGAGTGGGGCTGTAAACGGGGAGAAAGGAAGTGCTGTTGTTGCAACATCGCTGCCACGTCCCAGCCTCCTCTTCAGCCGCAGGGAGAGAAGCAGCGGATGGACTGAGGGCCGGGATGGGCCGCTGCTGGGCGGAGGTGGGGGGATGAGAGGCAGAGAGGTGGGAGTGACCGAGGAAACACAGAGAGGAAACACGTAGAGCCACAACACAGCAGCACACTCCCCGGCTCAGAGAAGCCCGGGCTCAGCTCTAGCTAGAAGGAGCGGCTGCTGCCTTCTGGAGGATCCTGCCCGCCGGAGCTCTATTGTTCACACAAAAGGGGGGCTTGTTTCTTCGATTTTCAGGGTTTCCCCCATGCTCAGTTCAGGCAGGATGGAGGAGTTTGTGACCGAAGAGGAAGAGCCATGGTACGACCAGCAGGACCTGGAGCAGGGTAAGATAAGAAACCATCCTCCTCTGCCTGCAGCATCCTCAGTCTGCAGGCTGCTGGAGCTGGCTGGTCAGCTGCTGGTCAGCTGGTAACAAAGGCTCTCTGTCGACCAAAGAGACAGCAGAGATGTCATGTAGATGTCTTCCCTCCTTTTACATGTCAGGTCGATCAGTGAAGCAGCTTTTAAAGAGCAGACTGTGCTGCTTTGACAACAATGCATTGACAGCATGCCAAGCTGGGCCTAGCATGGCTTGGAGCTTCAGACAGGATGTTAGACCCTAATTAGCAGGACTGTAAGGCTGCTTAGAAGGCTGCCGTTTATGGGAGGCTAAAATGGTGTAATAAATACAATACTGAACTAGTTTACAAATGTCTGCTCTCCAGATTTGTTGATGAAAGCAAAGTAATCAGAAAAAGCTGGTCACTGATCAGGATTTAATCTTTTATTGGGAAAATTCCTGAAAAATCTTGATCCAACATCTCACTTATGAGTGTCTGCAGCATGTATCTGTTTTATAATGTTGTGTATAAAGTATTTTAAGGTTTGTGGCTGTTGTAAGTCAAGGGACACTATATAGACAAAAGTATTTGGCCACCTAACCATTACACCAGCAGGGACTGTAATGACATTGTAGTCAAAAGCATGTACTTTAATGTGGAGTTGCCCCCCTTTTACATCTTCTTGGAAAGCTTTCCACAAGATTTTGGAGTTTTTCTGTGGGAATCTGTGTCCATTTATTCTGCAGCGCATTTCTGAGGTCAGAACAGGAGGACCAAGAAAACAGCCTCATACCATTATTCCTCTTCCAACAAATACACCTTAGCTCATGCAGGAAATGGATTTCATTTGCCCAGCCATGATCAGCTGATGGCCAGCTGATCCCAATTATCACCTCCCAGCTCCCACAGCCAATCAGCTCGAACACTACGGTGTATTTGAATATGTGAACTATTTTTGTTGTATTCAATATGCATTGTCAAATGTATTTATCTATTTGGGGGTTTCTAGGCATGCTCTCCCTGGAAAGGCAAAGCAGCTGCTTGACCAACCAAGGGAGCATCTTTGGGGCAGCGCCTTCTCCGTCAAGTAAAACTATACATCCATTTTGCAAAAACTGGTTAAATGTATGTAGAGTTAGGTATCATTTGGGCTTTTTACAATACCAGTGCCAAATCGATACTTTTTATATGGTGCAGGAGCCTAAATCAATACTTTTGAAGTTAAGTGGGTTAAAAGTCAGTGGAGAATAAAAGCTGTCTGTATATCATGAATGATTTTCAGAAATATCTTTCTAACAGTGGTTCCCAACCTTTTCCAACTCAGGGCCCACTTTTAAGTCTCAAAAATGTTCACGGCCCACCTCCGACCCCATAAATATGGAGGCATACATTCTCAGGGCACTTTTTTTATTCAAAGAGGGGGTATTATGCTGTTTTTCAAAGCTGCTGTCTCTTTAACCCCCTCCCTGGACCTGCTTTCCTCCGATTGGCTGATTTTCTGGAGGCTGGTCGGCGGCAGGACTCAATGTTTTGTGCCCGCCCCCTCCAATGTGGCTATGTTGCTATGCTAGTAGTTGAAAACTTTGAATGAACCGGTCCGACTGAGTAAAATATGGCGTATTTTGATATACGTCCGTACGTGTTAGACCCGGAGTCTGACGCTGATAGTTTGGAGAGAAACCAGCAGCAGTGAAGGATAGAGCAGGGCGTATCTGTTTGGTAAGTGTTTAATTACTGTTACTAAATGGCTTTGGTAATGGTGGACTGATCCCTTGCTGCATTTAGTGATGTATTTATTCATCTCTGTTCATCTTGTGTCTGTTCCGCTTTGCCGGCAGCATGGACGAACCAGTCAGGGTATCCTATTGCGATGACCTCATCAGTTCGCTCTATCGAAATCTTGTCTCGGGAAGATCTCGGAGAGATTCCCAATGAACCGTTTTCATCAGTTTACACACTTAATTCCAAGATTACTGCCGCATACGTTTATCTTATGGTTTGAACATTTGCATACGTGAAGTATGGACACCCAACATTGTGACTTTATATTTATGTTTTAAAAATCAGAAAAGTATAATACCTCCTCTTTAAGATTGAACATAAAGGACTGAGCTGAATACAGGAGAAACATGTTGGAAGCTCCACAGTCGCTAACACAGCATCTGTAACATGTTGCAACACCTTCAGTATTACAGTTTTCAAGAAGCTGTCCACACAATAACCTCTAGTTAACAAAAGTTCCTATCTCTCATTTGCTTGTCACATGTCTAATACTTGAAGGAAAAACAAAACAATATAATGAAAAGAATATTTGAATATTTTTAATATCCTTTTAAATGTAACTGAGTTTAAACATTTAGAACACTATTCTGCATATTTTTAATTTTATATAATTACCCCCCCCCCCATCAAATATCATACTATTTTGGAAATGATTTGGTGGCCCACTTGCAATGGCCGCGGCCCAAAGATCGGATGGACAGTTTGGGAGTTACTGCTTTATAAGGTTCCAATCAAACACGGGATATAAAAGGGATGCAGCTTAAAACATAAATGAATTCTAAAAAAAATTATATAACGTATTTCCTTCCTTTCATTGAGTGACAGGGTATCAAAATAAAAAATCGATATCTGTGTTGTAATTCGGTCCAGTAGGTATTGGGTGTGTTGGTGCCAGTGCCAAATTAGCGCACGTTTCTGATACCCAATTATCCATCTTTAAATGTATGACGAGAATGTTCCTGACTGAAACTTCACAGTTGGCACAGTGCAGTCAGGCAGGTAATGTTCTCCCAGCATCCAGCCTTGCCAATCCGACAGCTCCACTCCATCCGGTGCTTGGCATCAGACCTGGTGTTGTGAGACTTGCATGCAGCTGCTCGGCCATGGAAATCCATTCATGAAGCTCCTGCTGCACAGTTTCACAAACTGTCTTATGGCAAAGGATTTCATTTAGTATCACATATATAGTATACATGTATAGTCTATATGCCAGTGCCAGTTTACGGATATCTAAGGGGCTGATATCACCACTATATCGCCATTGAGGCTGTGACTGCAGAATAAAAATTGCCTGATATGGCTAATTTAAAGTTCTGCGTTGATCTTGTACTGATGTGCATATCCCTGGAAATAAATCTAAATCCCCTATCAACTGACTCTTCACAGACAGAGATCTTTGGTCTGAACCTCTTACCTCATTTCCTGCCTCATCTTCCCATCACTTAATCCTCATTGTGAGTAATTACAGTGGTACATATCCGGAGGTAGAACGGTGCTGATGCAGTAGTTTTACTTGGAGAAACATGGATGCACAAACAGGCAGGCATGCATCTGCAGTAGTGATGCAACATCAGATTGACTGCCTCTTTTCTTGGCACCAATCACTTTATTTGACAGTAGAAATAGTCTCTTTTGGAGGTGTTAAGGAGGAAACAAAGAGGACAGGCATTGCTGTCCTTATTTGTGCGTCCATGCTGAGAGCTCTGCTTCTAAATGAGAGGGTGTCGGACCTCTTAGAGAAGAGCTGAGCTTCAAAGAGCTCACTGCAAGAGCTCTCATTTTTTTGTGTGACATTTTGGGACGCCACAAATCCCTCAGATGGAGAGAGTAAGAGAAAGAGAGCATGACAGACGGAGAGAAGGACTCCACTGTCATTGTATTACAATGTCTTGTTATTGTGGAGAAATCACCAGCAGGCTGATCAGTAAGACCTCAGTTCTGATGTAAAAAGGCTCTCACATAGGGTTTACTGTTCTGTTAAAGTATTTGCCCCCTAATTTTAATATTTGACAAAGATAACAAGAGTAAATAGAACATGCAGTTTTAAAGGATTTCATTTATTAAGGGAAAAAACGCCATCCAAATCTACCTGTGAGACAAGTTTGTTATTTTTGGTCTGCATGGGTTTTGCCCTTGGAACTCTCCCATGATGCCATATTTGCCCAGTCTCTTTCTTATTGTTGAATCATGAATTCTGACCTTACCTGCAGGTCTTAAGATGTTGTTCTGGGTTCTTTTGGGACCTCCTGGATGAGTCGTCGTTACACTCTTGGAGTCATTTTGGTAGGCCGACCAGTCCCCAGAAGGTTCAACACTGTCCCAAGTTTTATCTGTTTGTGGATAATGGCTCTCACTATGGTTTGGTGGGCTCCCTAAGTCTTAGGAATGTCTTAGTTACCCTTTCCAGAGTTAGAGATGTCAATGATTTTGTTCCTCATCTGTTCTTGAATTTCTTTAGATGGCGCCATGATGTGTTGGAGATCTTCTAGCCTGCTCCACTTTGTCAGACAGGTTCTATTTAAGATTTCTGGATCCAACAGGTCTGGTGGTAATCAGGTCTGGGTGTGGATAGAGATATTGAACTCAGCTTTCCAAAATATGTGGTTAATCATAGCCAATTCATGATTTAACAAAAGACAGTTACTATTTCACATAGGCCCAGGTAGGTTTGGATGGCTTTTTCTCCTTAATAAATGAAATCACCTTTTAGAAAAATGCATTTTGTCTTCACTCAGGTTATCTTGGTCTAACGTCAAAATTCCTTTGAAGATATGAAAGATTTAGGTGCAACAAATATGAAAAAAAAAGACAAATCAAGAGCGGGGCGAGCACTTCACAGCTCTGTACATGTGTTCGTGATGTTTCATGTCTAAAAATCTCACCCTGCTGTTGAATGTTTCACACACTGTGAATCTTTGCTTTAGAAAATGTAAACAAAGTCAGCTTTGGCAGCTGAGTGTGAGGGCGTTTTCACATCTGACCTATTTGGTTCAGTTTAAATAAAAGTGAGGTCTTTGGCCAAGTTAGTGTGGTTTATTTGTACTGAAAATAACAGCCACCATATTCTCCCTCCATTCATTAATGCTGGAAATGCGCTCATGACTCCAGCCATAACTGGTGGATCTTTGGAAAATATTTTCAGTGTGAGCAGGTCATGGTTCAGGAGGGTTAATGTGTGCCTTCTCCTTAACTGTCTTAGTGACCGTGTGTGTGAACGTGTCCGTTTTTAGCTGCAGTTACACCTCAGTTTCTAACTAAATCATTTACCTACAGTTATAAATGCAAACCATGTAAAAACTGATGACCATAAAAGAGGCTTTGGAGCAGCCACAGCTGGGAAAGAGTCAGCCGTACCTCTCTACTTCAGTCAGTATAAAACTAAACATGCTGTACTTTGACAAACTATTTCATTGATGCAGCTATTATTCTGTAGTTACTGTGTGACCCACATGATGGTTGGTGATATGGGCCTCTTAAATATCTGTAGGCTCCCACTGGAGGTAAACTATATGGACAAAAGTGTTAGGCCACACCTGCTAATCATTGAACTCAGGTGTTTCAATCAGACCTGCTGCCACAGATGTATAAAATCACCTAGCCATGCTGTCTCTATTCTCAAACATCTGTGATCCTAAATGGGTCGTGCTGAAGAGCTCAGTGACTTCAATAATGGTGCTGTGATGGATGCCATCTTTGCAGTAAGACGATTTGTGAGATTTCATCCATGCTGGATATTCCACAGCCAGCTGTAAGTGATATTGATAGAAAGTGGAAGACTTAAGGATCAACAAGAACTCAGCCTTTTAGCTTTTTGACAACGCTATACTTCCAACTTTGTGGAAACAGTTTGGGGAACACCCTTTTCAATTTCAACGTGACTGTGCCCCAGTGCACAAAGAAGGATTATAACGACATGATTTGGTGAGTTCAATGTGGAAAAATTTGACTGTGAACCAGGTCGTCTGGTCCAACATCAATGCCTGACCTCATAAATGCTCTACAGAATGAATGGGCACAAACTCTCACAGAAACACTCCAACATCTTGTGGAAACCCTTCCAAGAAGAGTTGAGGCTACATTAGCTGCAAAACGGGGCCAACTCCATATTAAAGTACATATATTTGAATACAGTGTCATTACAATCCCTGTTGATGTAATGGTTAGGTGGCCAAATACTTTTGTTCATGTTGTGTATGGATTAGTTAGTTTTGCAGCTTTAAGAAGGAGGTTTAACCTTTGGCTTAGCTAGCTAGCTGCTGGTATTTGCTTCATACGGATCAAAAGTCTAACAATGTGTGAGATCGCTATCGGCAGATATGAACATTCCAGCCCATATTTTGACTATAATAATCTGCATATATCGGCTGTAAATGTTGGCCATACGGAAAAATACGTTTGTGGACCAACAGGCCTACGTCAGCAGACGTCTTCTTCTTTACTGATCGTCATTCCTTGCACTTTAAAGTGGGTTTTAAAGGAGACAAATTATGCAAAAATCACTTTTTCAGGCTTTTCTTACAAAAATATACGACCCTGGCCTGTCCACAATCCCCTTAAGTACCAGAAAAATCCATTCCTTCCTCCCCTCTCTTTCTCCACCTTTCAGAAAATGTGTGCCGAAACAAGCCGTTCTCAGATTTTCCCCCCGTGATGTCATGTGGGGTGTTAGCCCCGCCTCCAGCTTCAGTTAGCCCTCTCTGCTTGAAAGAAAGTTCTGCCCTATCCTCCTGATCCTCCTTTTAGCTTGGGAAAATCAGGAGAGCCACATCCAACGGGCGGAGTCAGACAGCTCATAACATTTAAAGCCACAGACGCAGAAACAGCTCATTCTGAGCAGGGTGGAAACAGAGGGGTTTTCAGACATGAAAAGATCCTTTACTGGGGGGATTTTTCAGCAAAAAACTTCACAGGCATGTTTTGTGGACCTCAGAGACCAATGTAAACTTGTCTTAAAAGGGTAAAATATGTCCCCTTAAGGTCTGACATCAGTCTGAACTAGATTGAAATATCTGATCGATATTGCTGTCGGCTATTAATAATTTGTAAACATCGTCATATCAGGTATTGGCAAATATCCATTACTGTGCAGCCTTAGTAAAGATTTCAAAGTGGTGGGGAGATTCTCTTATGCCTTTTTTAAGGGACTGGTTGCGTCAGATGTAAAACATTGAAAATAGTACTGCCACATCTCTCCTCTTCTTGCCTAAAACCAGAGAGATGCAGCCATCTTATTTTGGTGCGTCTTTGTTTAGGCCTATTGTGTGATAGGCAGGGTTGGCTTTGGCCCAGGTCCAAGGAGTAAATATGCGGCTGTACCAGCTGAGACATGACGCTTGTTTGTCTGACTCAGTTCTAATGAGAGGCTACCTCCACTGTTCAAATGCTCTACTACAGCTTTTACCAAGATAAAATACTGTAAAGCAAAGGTCAAACATACTAATTAATGCAGTATTTAGTGACTTTATGGATGGTGAAGCAGTCTGCTTCAACCTTTACTGATTTGTTCCTGGCTTCTGTGTTTCTTTTGTGAAGTTGGATTCTGACGAAGGGAGAGAAGAGGAGGAGAAGTTGTTTCCACATTCCACTGATTCTCATGGGTGACGTGCACCTACAAAAACAACACTGCCTGTGGAAGAGATCACCACAGACAGTGCAGATTTCCCTCCTATGTTTCTCTAAAGACACACTCAGAAGCGTTTGCATTTACAATCTTTATAGGATCTTAACTTAGCATTGGTGTTAACTGTGTGTAAAATGTTAAAGAGTCCTTGGCACACACTCCTATCTGGCTGCAGCTGTTCTCTTGCAGCGTGCAGGAAGTGTATCAGTCATACATGACATGATTATACCGGAGCCTCTCTCTCAGTGGTTTCATCCTGTTTGGGTCAAGCCTCAGCTCAGTCTGGAGCAAGCAGACACTGATCTGTGGGGAATATTGACTTGCTAAGTTGTTTGCGAGTGCACTGAGTTCTATTGATTGGCTGTCTTCTCCTCCGCCTCTCTCCCTCAGTATTCCTACTTCTCCTATGTTCTTGTTCGACTCTTTTCTTCCTCAGCAGCTATAGGGAAATTAATGCAGGTTGTTTGTGTTGCCTGGTTTTCTGTGTTTTTAGATTTTTCAGATTGGCCCAAAGCCGTGGAGGATTTTCAGAGCTTGCTGTAGGTTTTTTTTAGGTGGTGTATGCAGTTTTAATCCAATCTATTTTTGGCAGTTTGGCAAATATCTCCTCACAGGCTGTTCGATATCACTTCTGTGTGCGCTGAAAAAAAGGGTGAGATTACACAACCCTATCTCTGTAAATGAGCAACATAAAATAAAGCCAAGCAAATGACTCCTACGCTGGACCAGGTCCATACATACTGCAAATCCACAGCTAATTAATGCTACTATCCCCTTGTGCAGCATTTACTTATTTGCAGTTAAATCCTGGACTGTCTCTGCAACAATGGACTTCCACAGAGATAGGGAGGCACTGACTGGTGTAAGAGTGCATTGAGACAGTATTCAGATCATTGCTGAAATGTTTCTACACCTGTGGTAAATCAAATTGATTGGACATGATTTCGAAAACACACACCTCTCTATAGAAGGCCTCACAGCTGACAATGCACATCAGAGCAAAAACCAAGCCATGAGGAAAGGAACTGCCTGCAGAGCTCAGAGACAGGATTGTTGCAAGACAGATCTGGGGAAGACTACAAAAAAAAATCTTATATAGAAGAAGTTTGGCACAACCAGGACTCTTCCAAGAGCTGGTCGCCTGGCCAAACTGAGCAATCTGGGGGAAAAGGGCCTTAGTAAGAGAGTTGACAAGAACTTGATACTCTCTCTGACTGAGCTGCAGAGATCCTGTGTGGAGATGGGTCAAAGTTCCAGAAGGACAACCATCACTGCAGCCCTACACTGATCCTATCTCAGACTGAATAAGATTGAATTTTCCTAAATTTGCTGCATTCATTTTGCTCTCTTCCTTTATAAGCCTTGTGGGCTTGGCTGCAGAGAAGCGCCCCCACAGCATGATGCTGCCACCACTGTTTCACAGTGGAGGTGGTGTGTTTATGGTGATGTGCAGAGTTTGGCGTCTTGTCTGATGGCCAAAAAGCTCAGTTTTGATCTCATCAGACCAAAGGACTTCTTTCCACTTGACCATGGAGTCTCCCACATGCCTTTTGGTGAACTGTAGTCCAGATTGAATCTGAGTTTTCCTCAACAGTGTCCTTCTCTTTGCCACTCTCCCATAAAGCTTTGATTGGTGAAGAACCTGGCCAACAGTTGTTGTCTGCAGAGTCTCTTCCATCTCAGCTGCGGAAGCTTGGAACTCCTTCATAGGTGTCTTGGTGACCTCTCTCACTAGTCTCCTTCTTGCACGCTTGCTCAGTTTGTGAAGATGGTCTGATCCAGGCAGATTTACACGTGTCATATTCTTTCATTTCTTAATGATAGATTTAACTGAACTCTGGAGTGTTCTTTTGTCTTCATGGTGTAATGGTACCTAGGAGATTACTGAGTAACCAGAGTGACTGGCCCCTTCAGCCGACTGGACCTCTGTTGAATTAGGTCGGTCACTTTAAAGGAATATGAGCATTAATGCAGTCTCTTATTTTGTCAAAAAGTTACGCACAGAACCCTTTTATAGGTACCGTACATACCAGTCATAACAATTCTGTTATTGTAGATGATATTTATTATTGCCTACAGCCTTCATGTTAATCGGAAAGAATATCCTAAGTTGCTTTAATCATTCTTAAAGGTTTTCCATGCTCGTCTTGGTACCGTAGGCCCTCGGGGTCTTTCTAGTGAAAGCTTGCTGGCAGAGTACACAGTTTGTGGGCCCTCCCTCTCCAGCTCTGAAGAACTCAGTGGTACCTGAGCTGCTGATGCCAGAGTCCCACAGAAATTCATTAAGATATCAGCTAAAGGGGAAGTGTGAGTAAGTCCATATGGAGCTGTGAGCAACTGCAGGCTTAGCCTCCTCCTAATTAGCTTGATTAAAGAAGGTGAGTACAGCCAGATAGAAGGGGATTATGGTTTAATAACATGATGTGACTTTAAGAGTTTAAAGTTACATATAACTTAGGAAATACTTTTATTGAAGAATGAAAATAGGGATGTGAACAGCTATCTGGCTACCATTTAAATGCCAAGTCCCTTGGTAGTCAGTACCAAAATTAAAGGGTTGATCTAATTCTTAATATTTATCATAATTCCAGGCCCACAATCCAGGTCAAACGCTCTGCCTGAACTGGAACAGGGTAGCCCACTGCAAGTAGCTGCAGTTGATAGCTACGACTATGCTGCTATAATGATCTTTAAACTGATGTAAACAACAGTGAACTGATAGCTCTGATAGCATCTCAAAAGGAACAGCAAATTTTAGCACTTTTTTACTCATTCTGCAGAGCAACTTTTCCCACTGCTGCAGTGATCCTATTTCGAAAAATATTTCCTGAGTGCTTTCTTAACTTAAGACTAAATGCAATTATGAATTGAACTTAACTGGATTGGAGTTTAATTGGATTTTAAATTACTTGATTAGGAGAATCAAAATTGAAAAATCATCATCAACTTTTTAAGGTGACATTATAACCCTTATAACACCTTGTTGTCTAAATCAAGTGTCTTTGCTGTGCTTTGGTATGGAATAATATGGATCTAACACCTTTTTTGTGGCTCCTAGACAATGACAGACAGCAAAAGTTTATCTTGGAAGCTGCAGGAGGAGATACACTACATACTATTGGAGTGTGAATTTGTGCCCATTTATCAGCTAGAGCATTTATGAGGTCAGGCTTCGATGTTGAATGAGAAGGCCTGGCTCACAATCTCCATTCTAGGTCATCCCAAAGGTGTTTGATGGGGTTGAGGTCAGGGCTCTGTAAGGGCCAGGCAAGTTCTTCAGCACCAAACTCATCAAACCATGTCTTTACAGTCCTTGCTGTGTGACTGGGGTACAGTCATGTTGGAACAGAAAAGGGCCTTCTGCAAACTGTTGCCATACTGTTGGAAGCATAGCATTGTCCAAAATGTCTAGGTATGCAGAGGCATTAAGACTGGGCTTTACTGGAAATAAGAGGTCTAGCTCAAATCTGACAGCCTTCTCCCTGCAACCGCCAAACCCAGACTCACCTATCTGACGTCCAAAAATAGAGGCATGATTGGACATTTTGATGTGATGCTTGCATGCAGCTGCTCGGTCATGGAAACTCATTCCATGAAGCTCCTGCTGCACAATGTTGTGTTTACATGAATGCCAGTGAAAGTCCAGAACTTTACAGCTATGCTGCATTTGTGGCACCATGCGTGGCTGAGTTGCTGTTGTTCCTAAATGCTTCCAATTTTTTATGTCACTTTGAGTTGACTGTGGAATATCCAGCAGGGATGAAATTTCACGAATCATCTTATTGCAACAATGGCATCAATCACGGTACCACGCTTGAAGTCACTGAGCTCTTCAGAAATGAACCATACGGTTTCAAATGTTTGCAAACCAAGACTACATGGCTAGATGATTGATTTTACACCTGTGGCAATGGTCTGATTGAAACACCTGAGTTCAGTAATTAACAGTTCAGTCTGGACCACTTTGTCTAGAGACACACATGATTTGTAGTTATAAAGTTCTCTTTTTTTGCAGTGGAATGGCATTTTTGTGCCTACGAAGAGAGCCTGAGGCAGGGAGAGAAGCAGCAACAAACCCCAGAGCAGAGCAGCATCAGTCATAGCAGAATTAAATTAAGTCAGATGTAGCATAGAGGAGGAGCTGGGGTGGAGGAGGGTTGTAAAAAGCAGCTTGCAAAGGAAGAAGTAAATCTCAGCCACGCTGGAGCAGTTTAAATAAAAAGCATGAGTGTATTTAGCCAATAGCATGCTTAGAGTGTATCAACTGGCCGCCAGTTGATGAGGACTTGCATGAGATCAGCTGATTCTGATTATACCCCATGACCTGTCTGAACTAACACCATACGCTTGATGTGTGGCCAAATACTTTTGTCCATTCAGTGTCCCAGGTGAAGGGTGGGCATTATTACAATGAATGATCATGAGATTGTGGACCATCAGAATCGATCCATGGAGCTCATATAGGGTGGTTTTAATCTGAAAATGGCCATCTTCCTGCTGTGAATTTATTAACATACCAAAGACTGCTCAGTTAATACTCAGGGGTGCTTGGTTTAGTGCCTGATGTCTGTATTTGCTCCATCAGCTGCACCGATGGTGAATGTCGCAGAACTAAAAGTACTAAAAGTCAGAACTTGGCGCCCGTCCTGGTTGGCTATATTCAATATTAAAGACAGAGCCAGCTCAGGCTGAATGAGAGATGACTTCCTTGGCTGTTCAGTCTGGTCCTCTGCTTTCTCTCTGAGAGGTCGCACATCAAATCTTGCTGACTCAGACCCTGCAATGTAGGCCATCAATAGAGCTGAGTCAGAGCACAGTTAGAATAAAGTATGATGACAGTGACTCATCTTAATTTGGACATGCAGCAGTAGGCCTGAAGGACAAATCAAACCAGTCCAGTGGGGTGCAATCATAGAGAACTCACTGTAAAGAGGCCACTATAAATTAACACTGTATCCGCAGTGTACTTCCTAGTATTTCACCAATTTCCTCTCTAAATCCCAGTGCAGAGATGTCTCTCTGAATAGTCCTGGCATCATTCTCTGACCTTCATACTCAGTCAGCAGAGAGAAGAGGACCTGCAGGGAGACATGCTGCAGGGAGAAGTGCAGTCTCTCTGTCCTCCTGCTCACCTCCCTCTATAATTGAATCAGTCCAGAGCAGACTGAGACAACATGATGGCCCCTTTGATCGTTCTGTGTCAGACCCTTTTATAACCTTGCCTAGAATAGAACAAAGGGCTCTATTAATCATGACAGCGGGTCATCTAAAATTTACAGCAGCAGTATGCCTTTTTTCTGTTAGATTAAACTCTTCCTTTCCAGTCTCTCCATCCTTCCTCACATTTTTCCTGTTACAGCCATTCACTTTTACAGTTGCATTAATAAAGAAGTCTCTCTGACCTCTTCCCTGGCCATCTTTGCCCCTGTCCTCATCATGCCAAGTCTATCTTCCTCCACTCCCAACTGACCTATTTACCTCTTTCTCTATATGTGTCTGTATTTTAGACCTTCACTTGGCAGCAGAGCTGGGGAAGACTCTTCTGGAGAGGAACAAGGAGCTGGAGGACTCTCTGCAGCAGATGTACATCACTAATGAAGAGCAAGTGCAAGAGATTGAGGTATGACACATTTTATCAGAAGGGTTAAGAGCTTGTCCTGATTCTGATTAGTTTGAAGACAGAGAATGAGTTTGACGTTATTTAGAGGTATGGATTTGAGAATTTATCTTTCAATGTGAGAAATTTACTTGTAGATATTATTTAGTAAATTTCAGGAATCATGACTGGAAATTTTGAGTCTGGCAATGATAAGATACAAAGAATTTTAAAATATCTAAAATGCTGTGAAAAAGTATTTTCCCCCCTCCTGATGTCTTTTTTTGCATATTTGTCACACTTAAATGTTTCAGATCATCAAGCAGAATTTAAAGTAAAGGGCATTGCCTCCCTTGTTAAATTAACTGTAATTAAAAACATTTTTTGAAGCTTAGTTCTTGCCACACCTAGGCCTGATTACCTCCAGACCTTCTAATCCAGAGGTCCCTTAAATAGAACCTGTCTGACAAAGTGAAGTAGGCTAAAAGACCTCCAACCCATCATGGCGCCATCTAAAGATATTCAAGAACAGATGAGAAACAAAGTCAGTGACATCCATCAGTCTGGA
Source organism: Cheilinus undulatus (assembly GCF_018320785.1). Lineage (NCBI taxonomy): Eukaryota > Metazoa > Chordata > Actinopteri > Labriformes > Labridae > Cheilinus > Cheilinus undulatus. The sequence goes on along the minus strand of NC_054884.1, from coordinate 4,928,306 downwards.
AAGAGTTACAAAGGCATTTCTAAGGCTTTGACACTCCAGTGAACCATGGTCAGAGCCATTATCCACAAATGGAGAAAACTTGGAAAAGTGGTGAATCTTCCCAGGAGTGGCCTGCCAACCAAAATGACTCCAAGAGTGCACTGAAAACTCATCCAGGAGTAGGGCTGGGCGATTATAGCAAAAATCAAAATCCCGATTAATCAAACTTTTTACCTCGGTTATGATCAATGAACGATTATTCCACCCCAAACCCCTGACTCTCTTCTGTAAATATTTGTATGATTTTTAAACAAACAACTAAAATGAACAGGTACAGATTAACAATTTATGTTTATCAGTTGAAACATTTGAAATCAAAACACACATCAGCTGAAATGAAAATGTTTTTCGTAAAAAGTCAAAGTTTTCCAAGAAAAGGGGAAAAATTGAAATACTAGACATGGCAGGTTTTTATCGGTTAGATGATCTAAATGTCGGTTTCAGTTATTTTTGGATTTATTGCCCAGCTCTATCCAGGAGGTCCCAAAAGACACAGAACAACACCTAAAGACCTGCAGACCTCACTGGCCTCAGTTAAGGTCAGTGTTCCTGATTCAACGATAAGAAAGAGACTGGGCAAAAATGGCATCATGGGAGAGTTCCAAGGCCAAAACCACTGCTGACAAAAAAGAACACAAAGACTTGTCTCACATTTAACTAAAACATCCTGATGTTCTTCAAGACTTTTAAGAAAATATTCTGAGAAATGATGAGACAAAAGTTTTGGAAGGTGTGCTTCATGCCTTGTCCGAACCACGAATTCTACGCTCTACCAGAAAATCCTGAAGGAGAATGTCCAGCCATCAGTTCATGACCTTAGGCCCAAGAGCACTTGGGTTATACGGCAGGACAGTGATCCCAAACACACCAGCAAGTTCACCTCTGAATGGCTTATAAACAAAGCTAAGTTTTGGGGGTGGTCTAGTCAAAGTCTGGACTTAAATCTGATTGAGATGCTGTGGCGTGACCTTAAATAGGACGTTCGTGCTGGAAAACCCTCTAGTGTGGCTGAATTCAAACAATTCTGCCAAGAAGAGTGGGCCAAAATTCCTCCACAGTGATGAGAAAGACTCTTTGCAAGTTATCACAACACTTGCTTGCAGTTTTTGCCACCAAGGGTGGAACAACCAGTTATTAGGTTTAGGGGGCAGTGACTTTTCACATAGGGTCAGGTAAGTTTGGATGGCTTCTTTCCCTTAGTAAATTAAATAATCATTTAAAAACTACATTTTCTATTTGTCTAATACAAATTTTTGTTTGATATTCTGAAACATTTTAGTGTGACAAGTGTGCAAAAAATAAGAAATCAGGAAGGGACAAATACTTCTTCAAGCAAGAAATAAGACTGATATGTTTTGCAAGAAATCTATTCAATAATTGTTTTACAGGCTAATGGACATTTCAGGCTTTCTTAAATCTCTTTTTAAGTCTCATGAACAGTCAGAAGAGACTTGTTTATCTGCGTTGTTACACCGCATCTCCCTGACACTTATGATTAGCCTAAATTAACAATAATACCCGAAACTGAAGTATCACAGTCACTCTCCTCTCAGTCTGGAGCAGTTTTAGGCTGGTGTCCCCTGTTTGCATGGTGCTTCTTTTAAAAGCCAAAGCACGCGTTTATGTCCCCTTCTTAAGAGTTGACCATGTTTTTAAAAACCCAGATATATAGAAAGGATTACGGTGATACCATTTACAAGTTATATTTCAAATATATAGGAACTAAATATCCTAATATCAGCTGGAGTTTGGTTGACTGCAACATTGCAGCAGTGATTTCCTCCATTATGCAGTGTTTCTGATTCACTTCAAGGCCACTTTCAGGCTGAAAAACAACAAATCTTTACTTTTGTTTTACTTTTCCAACCTGGAGACCGAAATGATAATAAAGGGAGCAGGTTTCTTTCCTTTTTACATATCTCCATGCTGTAAAATCTGGCTGAATCGTGAATATCTAAGAGCATGTTATTTGAATGACGATTATTTTCAGCAACCGCTGTTATTGGCCAGATATGCACGTTTCACAAATCGCTCTGAGACCTTGCTGTAAGAGGATTTCTACACCCAAATCTTTGCTGGTCTCTATGCAAGTTTAATAAATGAGGGTCATTGTGTCTTCAGGCATCATTAGAAACAAGCATGTATATGTTATTGTCCCACAGTACCTGTCAAAGCAGCTGGAGGTTCTCCGGGACATGAACGAGCAGCACGCCAAAGTGTACGAGCAGCTGGACGGGACTGCCAGAGAGCTGGAACGCACCAATCACACGCTGGTGACAGACAGCAAGGCTTCACAGCAGAAGATAGAGAGGTGAGTGTGACTCTGTGCTTTCTCTTCTCTTTGGCTTCATACTCCTTTTAACTCCAATGTAATTTACCATCTGGACAGACTGACAGGAACCATCGAGACTTTGCAGAACCAGGTGGAGTCTCTCTCGGGGCAGGTGGAGCAGCTTCGCTCCATGGAGCAGCTCCGGGTCAGGAGGGAGAAGAGAGAGCGGCGTAAGACCATCCACTCCTTCCCTTGTCTGAGGGAGCTCTGCACAGCACCCAGGTATGTCACATTTACCACTGATGGCTCCAATTTATCAACTTGATCCATAACCTGGTAGACTTAGATTTTATTTTTGTGTCATGATTTCAGGTATGAGGATGAGTTTGTGGTGGGCAGGGCTGAGAGTTTCTCTGTGGATGTGAAGCCTCAACCACGTGAGGAGGAGAACCAGCAGTTGAGAGAGGCGGTGTCAGCTCTGAGAGCGGCTGTCCGCACCGAGAGGGGGCGTAGAGAAGGTGTGGAGAGGGAGTGCAACCTCCTCCTCGCAGAGTACTCCCGCCTGCAGACACGAGTCCAGGTAAGCGATGAATCACAGCCAGAACAAGTAGAATTACATGCTGATGACATATTTGACATACTCTCTTTGCCCTGGATGTCTGTATTTTCTTTTAGTTCTAAAAACCAGGAAGGCACATTCAGAACAAACATCTACACTGATATTGTTGATTTCATTGTGAAACTGTGTTTATCTTTGATACCAGGATGCTGAGAGCTGCCAGGGAAGGGTGCGGGAGCTGGAAGTAGAGCTTCAGGAGCTGCAGCAGCTCCGTCGTGCTCGGACTTTCCTGCTGGGCGGTGAGGATGACGGCGTAACTCTTACCCAGACTGTCCTCAACAGCACCCCAGAGACGGACACCTTCCTGGAGGTGGAGGCAGGGGACGCTGGAGGAGGCGTTAGGGAGGAACGAGAGGGCGGTGGAGGTGTGGGAGGACAGGCTCTCCCTGACTCCAGCCCTGTGAGGAAAAGCTGCAGTGACACCGCACTCAACGCCATTGTGGCCCGAGATGCGTCTGGCCGCCGAAGAGGCAGCTACGCTCTGCACGCCAACAGCGTGAGGAAGAGGGGGATGTCCATCCTCAGAGAGGTAGACGAGCAGTATCACGCCTTACTGGAGAAGTACGAGGAGTTATTGGGAAAGTGTAGGCGCCATGAAGAGAGCCTCTGTCATGCCGGCGTCCAGACCTCCAGACCTGTCTCCAGAGACCCGTCTATGAAAGACTGTGCTATGGGCCCCACCCCAGCACCTCCACCTACACCCACCCAGTCCCCCTCCACACCTGAAGCCATTGAGAGCATCAGCAAGCAGGTGGAGGCAGTGGATAAGCGTCTGGGACAGAACACTCCAGAGTACAAGGCCCTTTTTAAAGAGATCTTCTCTCGTATCCAGAAGACCAAGATGGACATCAAAGCTACCAAAGCGGCTAAAGCTAGCAAGTCTGGCAAGTCTGGTAAATCTAGTAAACACTAAGACGTTCATGAGAGGAAAGGCATGCTCTGTTACAGTGTGGTGCGCTGAGATTTGAGAAGAGAGGCTTATAGAAGCTAGAATTCAGAGCAATTATCTCAAAGATTTCCACTGCAATAGTCTGATAAACAGAGGAGGGGATCTGTCCTAACACTCTTTAACACACTTTCATGTAAAGTGATGAGTCTCCTAAATGAGTCAACAAGGTTTCTGTGACAGAACAAGCTGAAGTAATGATGTGACTGAGAAAGGTTTCACATCCGGTGTTGTTGCTAACACAAAGTAATCCATTAGAGTACTCAGATCAATGTTTTGGGATGAGTGTTCCTGTTTAGGTTGATGGCACATCTTTGAAAATAAGTGATATTTACAACCAACATTTTGCCTTTGAAATTCTGCCTATATCAGGTGTAAATATTGGCCTTATAAACAAGTAAGTTAGTGAAGTTGTAGGTTGGACCAACAGACCTACTTCAGATAAAGTCTTTTTCTTTAATTATCATCATTGCTTAAACTTTAAAGTGTTTTAAGGACTGAAATGTGTTCATTCTTAAACTTTAAATTGCGTGTCTAAGAACTGAAAGTTAGGTCAGAACTACTTTGAAATATCTGTATTGACTAAAATTATCAGAAAACATCAGTATAAATCCAATATTGTACATGCCTTAAAAGTGTAAGGAACGATGACAGATACAGAAAAGTTGTCAGCTGATGTAGGTCTGTTGGTCTAGCCTAAAACTCCACTAAAGCCGGGTATACACTGTGTGATTTCAAGCCGACCATATGACAGTCGTGGCAGCATATCAACTCAGACTATACAACTGAATTGCTTACGACGCACAACCATCATCTGGTTCTCCGGGAAGGACTATGACAGAAAACCGCAGAGTTTCCTTTTTAAAAAGTCTCACACACTGAGGGTGAAGTGTTTCTAGTCATATTCTCTCTTTCCCCCCCTTTATCTTTTCTGTGTCTCTCCCCCCAGCTCTCTCTCTCTCTGCTACTACCTCTCTCTATCTCACACACAAACAGCGTCACCACCCAGGCATGAATATTTCCTACTCCTGTATGCCCTCTATCATGGAGGGGTTGGGGCATCAGAAACTAATTTAGGACGTTGTCTGACAGTTTACAAAGGAAAAACAATCCCCTAAAGTTGTTAATTCTGCTTGCGTTTCTGCTCTCACTGTAAAGTATCTGGAGTTATATGACCAAAATATCAAACATGCCAGAAATCCATCGGACCAGTCAGGAGCAGGTCGTAGTCGGGTTGTAGTTGGCCGTCGTACCTCCCTGTACACAGTATGACAAACAACGCCCAATCCGACTGAATGTCGGCCTGACTTTAAAGTGAGTCATGCAACTCAAAATTCCTGGCTGAATCGGAGGAAAACCGTACAGTGTAAACCGGCTTAACTTATCTCTTCATAAATCCAATATTTACAGCTGATATTAGCAGATTTTAATGGACATAATATTGGTTGTAAATATGGGCAAAAATCTTTATATCTGCCGATTCTTCTATCATGCTGATAATATCATACATCCCTAATTTCTTGCAAAACAAAAGTACTGTAATGCATTACTTTCATTGCTATTGAATACAGTAATGTGACAAGTAACTTTTAAATGCCAGTAATCTTGTAACCACTTTAAATTGTTACCCAACACTGGTTGATGTCTCACAGTTAAAACGGCTTAAATATCTTAACTCTGCTCTTCACCAATGTGCCTGTGATCACGGCATCTCAGTGTAGGAGCTGCAAAACTTAGATCTGATTTAAAGTCCCTGTAAAGTGATGAAAAGAATATCTGTATTTTAGGGTTGTTGTATGACAGGTCACTGTGTTATGAACTACTAGGCCAAATTTCAGTCATGAAAAACACAACTAAGTTTATAAAACCAAGCTTCAAAATTGTGAAGAATGAGGCTCTTGGATGGTGAGGGCGGGTCTGTTGAATGGGCTGAAGCCACGCCCACTCAGGACAAATATGATCCTCTCAGATTTTAAAAAATGTTTCTGATCAGAGCAGCTGCCTGGCTCTGTGCTAGAGCAGAGACAGAAGTCTGAGGTTAAATTTACTGTTTTCTGGCACAAATCTGTCTGTTATGATATTTTTAATGAACTGTAGGCCAACTGGCTGTTAATTCTCATTGAAGGAACTGACATCAGCAAACAACAGACTGTATTGAGATGAACTGCTCGGTGATTTTATGTCATGCACGCCTTTGGGGGCGGGGTTATTCTCCACAGAGACTGTTGAGGTCATGGGCTCAAATAAAACCCAGCCAGGAAAGAGGTGAAAAAGTTTCTACCAGTCTAAATCCAAAATTCAGTTACATGTAGATCTCAGTGTTATTACTTGCTTACAGCAATCTTATTCCAACATATCTAGTGTGTTAAAACACAAAGTTTGGATTTCACTTTACAGGGACTTTAAGATAACAATGCCAAGTTAAATCCAAGTTACAACATCTAGCCAACGGAAACGAAACAGTGAACCCTCCTCATAATAACCACTTATTCAGTGTCTCTATCAAGTACACAAATGCAATAAAACTGGTTTTACTGTCTTGTTGCACGAACCACAGCGGCACAGTTTTAACAGCCTGCTTTTCATAAGCCTCAGTGCACAAACTGTCAGAGCTTCACCACTACAAGAACTGCACCACTGATGAAAATAGGAGTGGAAAAGAATATTAACTGCATCTTTTGTTTTTTTTTTTATTGGACTATACTAACATATAAAATTAGAGTAAGTTAGAAAGTGATCCTCTCAGGCCACAGTGCTGTCTGCCTCAAGATTAACCTAGAGGTGCTAATCATCCACACATTACATATTTCACTATACAAATGAAAGCAGAAGATTTAAACACACCCCTAGTCTTCATGTCTACTCTCCTGTACCGGTGTCTGTGTTTGACCTTACAACTGCTTTTTTTTAATGTTTGCAGTGCCTCCCTCACCCTTTAATCTAGAGATGTTGAGGAAAATGTTTCACCTCAGAGCTAAATAAGTAGATTGTCTTGTCTGTATTGTGAAAATGAAACTGCAGTCAGTTAGCCACTTAGCCTAGCAAAGTGTGAGAAGTGGGAGAGAGGAAACGGCTTTATAACTTTGATGGTGATGGGTGTAAAGATTGCAACTCAAGAGCAACAAAAAGGGGAAAAATGAAAAAGAATTAAACACAGGAGATGCTCCTAATAGATTAAACTGACACCCCAGGATGACAGCTGGTGGCGCCACGGAGCTGGATTAAAGGCAAGAGGAAAACATGTATGAAATAAGCACCTCCTCTCTTCACTGTGTTAAAGTCACTTTGGCTCTGTTATGAGTGATAAAGTTAGTCTCTAATGGACTCCTGCAGCCAACAGCAGCAGCAGAAACAATGCTAGTTAAGATATAAGAGGCATTTATTTATAGTAGTGAGTGAAACCTGCAGTATAGACTATAGCTTAGATAGTTAGACCTGTGTTTGACTGTGTAAGAGTGAAGATCCCACTTTGAAAAAAGGCTGCTGTCTTGCAAAAGACAATCGCTGGAGATTATTGTCACTATTTCCTGGGCATTATGAACACTCATCATAGAGAAGATAAACATCCTGGAGTTTCTAGTAAGATCGCAGACATTTTAAATGTTGGAGAAATAGTTTGTTCCTCATGCAATACATAGACAAGAACATGAGAAATGACAGAGGCACAAAAGCCAAACAGGTAACTGAAAAAGGCGGCGTCAAGGATCTCGATCCTTTTGAAGAAAACGCAGTGAAATGTATTTAACAGTGGTGAGGAATTTTGTCCCAGGGCCCTTTTTTATACAAGTGTTGTTTACTAATAGCTAGATTCACATTGTACAGTAGAACTGCAACCAGTATAAGGCTTTAAACCAGGGCTTTGTCTAACACCTAGCAGTCTTACCAAACTATAAACTAACCTGCAAATATATTGCACCTTTTTTACCGCATACAATACCTATGCCTTCTTCTGACTAACAAATAAGCCTTGGTTTATGTTGTCGAATGTTATTATAGCTCATTTCTTATGCGGTTCTTGAGCAGAGTTGAAGTCGTAGCCACGTTTGAGATGTTTCACACATGAACAGAGCAGACGTCTGAGGGAGTTCATGTGCATTAAAGACAGAAGGATGGATGTTTGGCTGGAATATGGTTTGGGAATCAGGGAGGAATCTTGACGAGGGTTTTTTCCCCTGTTGCAGCAAAGAATGATGTTTGAAAACTGTGATGTTTGAAGTGCATTTAAGGTTGATTCTCATTGAACTCTAAAGCAAGTGAAAGGAGGACTATGTGTTGCCAAACCAGAGCCCTTCATCACTGATAAAGGCTCACAGGGTTTCTGTACTGTATTGTCTTACCTTTTGCACTTGAAAGTGTTTGTCGCCTCATTTTTGCATTCTTAGAATAGCTCATATAAAACTGTACATGTGTATTTATTTGCAAGTGAATGTTTTTTTTTTTAACTTTTCAGTGCCTGTATGTGAATGTCACTAACAAACCGTCAGAATAAACCTATTTAATTTACTTTTTTTACCCAGTTTAAATGTGTGTATTATTAGTTAATAAAGATATTGGAATCAGAGTTTAGTCTGCTCTTGTAATAGTTCATATCACTACAGATTTAAGACCTTTACCCTGTCAATAAAGAATTGACTCAACATGCTGCACGTTTTATTTACTGCATTATTATGACACTGAGCAAGGAATTAGGTAAAAGACTAGAAAAGTATTTTATAAGAGGACATCCCAGAGTGAATGACAGAGTGTTAGGTATGCAGAAATGAATGCATCAGTGTTATTTCAGCGGATGATAACGCTGCAAACATAGGACATGTTACCAATAACAGTAAATGCAAAAACCTCAAATAGGACACATTTAGTAAAGACCATAAACTGATCGAAGAATACACGGTGCAACCTGGTTTGATTTCTGAGCTGATTTTGTGCATAAATCTGAAATCTAAGCAGTTGTTTGCCCTGCCCATGCGTTACAGTAAGACTCGCAGTGGCAACAAATGTGTTTTTGGGAAACTTTGTGTTATATATCATATGAACCTCTGGTTTAACATGAAACACATGCTCTCTATTTTTCCCTCATCAACATGATCAGGTTAAGCTCTGCTCTTAATGATGCTCTTCTCTGTGTGCATATGAAACACTACAGAGGCGTGTCACTGATAGAGACAGACACTGAGACATTAGATATTTTAGATATTAAATGTTATTTTATTGACAAATATATCTCTAATGGTAGAACGTTTATACTATAAAACTAACTGTTAATGAACTCTTTATTCTGAAGTAAAATAAAATCTCAAGGGACATTTCTAATTCTCAGCCTGACAGATCTTCAACAAAATAGGTGTCAAACTCAAGGCCCGGGGGCCAAATCCGGCCCGTGGAACAGTTAAAATCCGGCCTGCAAGATGATCTCATATTTCTGTTATAACTGGCCCATCAGTCTGAGGTCTGCAGATTTACTCAGGTATAAAAATGTGAACTTCTCCTTGATGATTTAAGATATCCTTGTTAAGTCACAAAATCTGAAAAAATAAGGAGTAAAAATATTTAGGTAAGTCAGGAATGTGGGGAATACATTATTTTGTGTCTTAAACTGATATTTTCAATTTGTCATCTCACAATTAGGACTCAAACTTAGGATTTTGAATTTTTATTTCATACTTGAGCATTTCAACTCATAATTTTGACTTCTCATATTATATTTTGAGCTTTAAGATTCATAACCCAAATTTTTAAGTTATATTTTGCCCTTTTTAACGATTTTTCTATTTTACCTCATATTTTCAACTCCAAAGTGATAATCCCATAGTTTGACCTTTTAGACTCACAATTTAAAATTTTGAATTTATATTTTCTTTTAATTTCATGATAACAAATTTTATTTTATATTTTGACCTTTTAAAATATTTAATATAAAATTTTATTTTATTTTTTCATATTTGAATAAAGGTTGACAGTTTATGGTTAAAAGGTGACGCTGTTGGGCCCCCAGGTTAGTCCTGAATCCAGAATCTGGCCCCTGCTGTGATTGAGTTTGACACCCCTGTTCAACAGAGAATGTTGAGAAATGGGCTGAATTAAGCTGAATTTTACTTTATTACGCTGAAATCTCCTGAACTCCTAAGTCACTAAATGATCAGTTATAGCCTCTTACCTTACATGTTGACATGTTGCTCACGCGGACGACACAGATGCACACAGGTGGAGGACACAGAAACACACATCATCCATGGTCAGAGAGGAGCTTTAAGGCAAGAAGAAAACAGTTCAGGTATTCTGAAACTTTGGCCCCCAACAGATGGAAGCCTGAGGTCTGCATTATATATATATATAAATATATATATATATATATATATATTTTTTTTAATTAATTAATTGATTTTTTAAAAATTAATTAATGATTTTTTTTTTTAAAGAAGTAATTAGGGCTGTCTTTGACTTGACACTTAGACAGGAGAAATTGGCCAGATTTTTATTTTAGTCCATTTACTGGGGATTACAGGATGGAAAAATATCAAGATATAAATTTAAATATATAAATATATAAATATATATATTATACATTTACATTTAAACAGTGATAGATAAATATTGACATATATACTGACATGATAATAATTAATTCTGAAACGATTTTAATTAATAACTTGTGGACTGTCTCATATTTCTAACTTTTCATTTAAAAATTCATCAACAAGTCTTGATTTTCATGTTTTATTCTTTATTTCATCGGAAAGAGAGGCCAGAAATTGTGCCTGAATATTAAGCCGTTATTTATGCAGGCAACACTGGTAAAGTAGGATGTTCATGGTTTCCATAGTGACAACAGAGACGGACGTAAACGTAAGGTTTCACACTTGTGATTGGTGGAAATTAATTCTAGAACTCTCGTTCCATCCCGAGGGTATAAATACAAGCTGAGATCAACGTTCGTCTCTTTTCATCAAAGACATTTGGAGAGGTACCGTTCATTCTGAGCTAGCAAACTAGGCTAACAGCTACAGCTAGCGAAGCTCGGTCATTTTATATTTTTCTTACTTTGTGAATAAATCTATCATGTTGGGTTTGAAAAAAAAAATGTGTGCCTTTGTTGTCAGAAATATTGTAAGGTGTATTCAAAAAAGTGAAACGTTTGTGGTTGAGAAACGTTAGGTTTGGTTTTTGGAAAGATTTTAAATCAAATTTGAGGGTATGAGATTGTTCTTAACACTGTAAAATCTAAATCTAAAGAAATACGTCTAGTGAATAGAGAAGAAACACATTCTTTTTTATTTTATCAAAATAAAGTCTGATAGATAGATAATCACAGCCTTGAATAGGCCAATAATGGGCGACAGCTTTTTAAACATGTATTTCTTTTTCGACTTATGATTTCTATATATTGTTACACTCAGGACCATACATGGATGCCATTCATTTATAGCAATAAATACATTTTAAATACATTTTTACAACACCCGCAGAGAAGCAGAATGTCTGCGGGCAATCAAGCAATGCAGTGTGGCAGATGTTTTACTGTATTATGTAGAATTTCAGCATTGGGCCTAGTTTTGGACTAGTTTTTTATCAGCCACTGGGCTGGTTTTGTCACACAAACCTGGCAACCCTGGTTAACACGGCTAAACCTGGACACTGGACAAAACTGCGCAGGTCTCAATTGTTCTTCTTGTCACCATGATATGAATTACCTATCGAATGTATGTTAATGTTACCCCTGCCTGTTTCTGGTCGTCTTGTTTAACAAGCAAGTTTAGGCACAATAGTTGAATTTCTGGTTAACGTCATGGGACGCTAGTGTTTGGCTAGTGCAGTCGAGTAGACTTTTTCCTGAGGTTCCTCTAACTTCATTTTAAGCTAGCAGCTTGGTTGTTGTGAGGCCTGTAAACACAACACGCTTCTGTTGTTGGTAAGTACCGTAGCATTTCAATTAAAACAATTTGGGTAACAATAAGTATGACTGGTCGAGAACAGCGACCTTTTCATCAGTGTCATCTTTATTGGCAGACATAGAAGTCCATAGTGTATTTATAACAACACCCCTTGCTTAAAATGCTAAATTTATCGGGTACTTTCGAACAATGAATTGGAATTGAATATCCAGACAAGTTACTGTAGTTATCTTGCATGAATTTCTACCATGTGTGACCGTGGAGAAAATACTCCGACCGCGTGGCCTAATGGATAAGGCGTCTGACTTCGGATCAGAAGATTGAGGGTTCGAGTCCCTTCGTGGTCGTATTTTGCATCTGCGGTTACAGGCTGGTCAGCAGCGTTGCTGTGGATCCTCCTGATATGTGAAACATGTGCCATTGAAGTTGCAAAAAAAGAGCCAATATCAAGACCAGCAGATAAAACTGTTTCCTCAAAGCTAGAGCTGACATAGTTTTTTATATCAATTAATCATTCATTTAGGGCAGGCCTATTCAATTAGAGGCCCGGGGACCACATGCGGCCCAGAACTAACCCTAAAAGGGCCCAGCCTGTGGTCACGCCAGAGATGCAGAGGGCAACCTGTTTCGCACGTTTTCATAAATTCACACAGTATTTCAGACCATGAATGCAACACTCTGAGTAGCCTAGCAACAGTCTACCTACCTCTATCACTGAAGTTGAACACATGTTAAAATGTAAATAATAGTATTGCTATTTTTTTCTCTTCTGTATTTAAGTGTAGGGACGTGTTTTCTTCACTTTTCACTCTGTTAGAATGTTTATTGCTCCTGCCTTCCTCTGTGAGCTGCTTTAATAACTAAATTCTCCCCACTGGGGATCAATAAATAATCTTATTTTATCCAGGCAGTGTTTTATATCATCATTTATTTTTGTGATTATTTGCTGGTGTGATTTTAAAAGCTTGATGATGCTTTAGAAAGTGATTACCCGCTCTGTTCTTTGCACATCTAACCCAGTTTGGTTTGATTCAGAAGAGGAACTGATCACTATGGACCATCAGGACTGCAGGGATACAGATCAGCTGGGCCAATCTCTATCCAGGACTAACATGGATCTGGGGTCGGAAAAGTATGGAGGACCGAAAGTGACAAAACTAAAAATAGATAAATAAATGTAGAAATAAATACAGAAATAAATATGGATATAAATAAATGAAATATACATAAATGCACATAAAAGATGCTATATATTTATTGATGTATTTATTTATGCATTAATGGCCATATTTAATCATTTATGTATTTTTACATTTATTATTTATTTATTCATTTCCATTTTTATTTATTCATTAATATTTGTATTTCCACATTTATAAATGCATTTATTCATTTATTTATTTTCACATGCATTTATTTTGTCTTTGTCCATGCTAGGTTTGAGTAAAGGATGTATGTAAAAAAAAATTTTATTCATTTATTCCTGTATTTAATGATTTATTTCTATTCGTAATCATTTCTGTATTTATTTCTACATTTATTTATTTATTTTTAGTTTTTTCATTATTGGTCCCCCATAGAAAAGGAGCAGGTAACACCACCAACCAATCGCTCATTCCTCTAAATAAATCTACCTACCTCTGAAAAATCAGCTGATGTTACATAACTATAAACAGAGCTGATTCTGTCTGTAGATGTGGTATGATAAAGTGCAGCTACCCTGTCCTGCATACTTTCATATATATATATATATATATATATGTATGTATGTATGTATAGTTTTTCAATAGCTTAAATGGTTACATAACCACATCCTGCAGCATTGCAGCTCCAGCCAGCAGAGTGGCGCAGCGGAAGCGTGCTGGGCCCATAACCCAGAGGTCGATGGATCGAAACCATCCTCTGCTAACTTTATTTTCACATTCACAATATTTTACAGTGGCTTTATCAAAAATAGATTTATTCATGTTTGATCAGCACCTTTCTTTTCAATCTGCATATTCATGTTGTAAACATTTTGTCTCACTTTATTTCCTTAGACTTTTATTGATGCATATATTTCTTGTTACATAAAAAACTCTATATAAATACTATGTAATCATTTACAAACACAATCATGGCAAGTTTCCACAGTCAGTCGTAATCCAGTCTTCTGGTCTGCTTGATGGCTGAGTGAATTTTCTTCTGTTTGAGTCTCTCCTTGTTCCTCTTCTCTAACCTGCACAGCAAACACACAGTCAGAAACCACACGCTTTTGATTTAGGTGAAGAGGAAAAGAAAGTGTGACTACCTGGCTTCCCTAAGAGCTATATCCTCTGCTGTAGGCTCATGTGGCTTCTGGCTGGCCTCAGCAATAATGGCGGAAATCTTTTGTATGCAGTCAGCGAGGTTTCTCTGCTGACTCCGGCTCACCTCTGAGGTCACCAGCAGCTCGCCGGCTTTATTGATGCGGTTTTTGTTCTGTGACACAAAGCAAGGGATGAATAAAATTCTACAAGGAAGTCTGGTCAAAACTAACCGCACTGCTCTTTTGATGACAGTTTAATTAGAAAATACTGGAAAGAGAGGCTGATGAAAATATGATGTACTGAAGAACAACAGCAATGCAAATGAGTACCCAACATCATCAGTAGCTATGCAGGCTTTTGTCCCAAATCCAGAGTGTATAAAAACAAACCTTATCAAAGATTTGGCGTCGAACATCTGCTGGGATCCAGTCTGCTGTTAGAACATGGAAACGGATCTCTGCTTTGGTGTTGACTGGGGATTCAGAATTACAAAAAGAAACATACTCTGTTTTTAAAGGTTTTCACATTTCACTTTAGCATACATGCTATTCTCTTTTTTTTTCTTTTTAACCAAGGAATGATTATAAAAACAACTGACCTTTGTTGACATGCTGACCACCAGGACCGCTGCTTCTGCTGTAAGATACTGTCAGTCGTTCTGAAAGCAAAAAGGGGAAAAAATAAGTGAAACATCCAAAACACAAAAGTAATGTCTTAGTGCAGGGTGTCAAACTCAAGGCCCAGGGGCCAAATCCGGCCCATGGTACAGTTATTCCCGGCCTGCAAGATCGTATCAGATTTTTATTATAACCAGCCCACCAGCATGAGGTCTGCAGATTTACTCCAGTATAAAAATGTAAACTTAACCTTGATGCCAAAATAGCTACTGAATATATGATAAAGATAATGATACAGAACCTTCTGTTGTCATACAGTTGTAGTTATGTGTGGTTGTACAAATACCCAAGGCACATCTAGCCTTGCCACACCATTTGAGAACCGCTGATCTAGTATGTGCGTACAGAGGATTAGAGATGAAAAATCATTTCAAATTGGTCTTATGTCTGTGGTCTCCCACGTTTTCAAAACTGTTGCTGAAACTTGTATAGTGAATGGCCTGATTTAAGCAACCTTCATGTGTTATGAAAGGGTTAGGGGAAACTGTTCACCAGTTTGTAAAAACAGGTGATCGATGCTGAGTCTTCATCAGGACATGTCCTGTTCGTTGGAGTCGAAACGCATAGATATCCCTGTTTAATAAACGATTTTTATTACGTCAGAGAGTCTCGGAGTCTCAGTTCTGACTGCCATCTAAACTATGGATTGTTTTTGATCAGTTAACGGGCCAGTCACTGATCAGCTGTTTTTGCATTATATCTTTGTCCTCTTATCCTGAAGAGCACCTGATCCTGGCGACATAGTTTTGGATACTTTTGACCCCATGCAGCACTCACCCACCTTTTTTCTATGTTCACTAGTTTATCGGCCATGGACAGCTTGCTATAGAGCTAATAAAATGTTAAATTTATATATGCAGAGAGAAATAAACACTTTAGCACATGCTGTCTGTTGGAAACTGGTAACAGTATGTCTAGGACACCTGTAGACAACATTACCTGCAGAATGGGTGGTGCATAACATTGCATTTTCTTTCAGAAATGCCTGTAAATTACAGTATATTACAGACTCCACTTATCCTGACATCAGGGGGTAATTCAAAAATTATCAGAGGTCCCCAGGTAATACTAGTCCTGTGAGAATAGTGCTAAAGACTGCTATATTGATTGTGTAAGAAAAGCAAAAAACAAAAAAACAACTATATAATGAGTTAACTGAAAACTTGTGTAATGAATTAAAATTTGCGATTACATTCCACAAACAGAGAGAACTTTGGACAGTGGTGAACTTTTCCAGGAGTAGCCAGAGATGCACCGTAATATTCAAGACTTTTGCAAGGAGGCCCACCAAAGGAATTTTTATTTCTTTTTTAGATTTTTATTTAGTGATGCAAGACAGTACAAAACATGTGATGTGATGTGTACCATTAAAATAAATAAATACAAACCCCCCCCAATAATAACGAGAATTACAATGTGAGGAGACAAAACAAAAAAGGAAAGGAGATAGAGTAATTTAACAACAACAAAAATTATGATAAAATGTAAATGAAAAATGAAAATTTATTTTAAATGAAACACAAGTGTAAGGACGAGTGTTGTAGCAGCCTGACTCGCTCACTCATACTGAAACTAAAGGGATGAAGGAAACTTCCACCTTATGCTCCTCCAATGTTAAAGATCTCCCAGTAGATCAGGAGAAGTTCATGCTTACCTACTGGAATGTGCACTGGGTCGTCCTGAAAATATAAAATAAAAATTTCACGTCAAAACGATATCATAATAATACATTTATATTGCTATGCATTTTCATTCCCTGATCTCATCATGATTCTGACACCATTTCTAATTTTCTCATGGAGAGAATTACACAGATGTAATGGTCTGCAGTGTTTCCCAGTCCTCTGACCAGACAAAACTTTTTAACATGTAACAGAAAAATCATGCTGACAATATCACACATCCCTAAAGTTTTTTTTGCCTTTATTAGATAGGGATACTGAAGAGAGACAGGAAATAAAGTGGGGGGGGGGGGCATGCACCAAACGTGTGCCAGGACCAGGACACTCTTGAAAAAGAGATTTTTAATCTCAATGAGGCTTTATGCTGGTTAAATAAAGGTTAAATAAATAAATAAATTGATCCATGACTAGAACATTGAGGACCATAGTCTTGGCAATGGGGGCCTGCTCTAAACCAACACCTTAGTTTATTACTTTTTAATGAAGTTTGATCAAAAATGTTTATTTGCACAGGTTCTGACCCTCTTCAAGTTGTCGTTTTGTAATTCATGTTGCACATACAGCCAGTCTGTTTGAAAAGTACTTGATTAGCTTGTGCATCAGGAAAGTAGAAACTATCTGCTTTTTTTTTTTTTTTTTTTTCTTTTGGTGAACTTTATCATTGTAGTGATTAGTTAGGGAAGGTTTGCAGCACATGGCTCACACACACTGTGGTGGATTTAGCTATTTTCGGGCCCAAGGCAAATACACAGGCATGGGGCCCTCCACATCCATTGTTCTCCCCCTTTTAAAATCTTATTTATCAAAAAAGTTGTACCTGTAACTTGATGTAAAACCCAATTAAAATGACTGCTTAGCAATGCTTTTGCGTAGAAATATCCAGGTGGGTTTCTAAATGGGCATCTGGTAACTAAATGACAGCAGAGCTGTGGAATACTTGTTCATTTCAATAACAAATGACGATTTACTCAAAGAAAAAACATTTTTTTTCGGTGGCCAAATAAATGTATTGATAATAAATTTGTATATTATTTATTACAAACGTTTGTTAAAATAACACAGTAACAACAAATGATTTTTGATTTCCTAAGTAAAAAATAAAAAAGGTCATAATTTAAAAATATATTTTGCATTTACATTTGATCATTTAAAGCTGGCTTTTATGACACTATAACCTGACCAAGTTTATGTAGTATTTTGCATTTTATATTAGTGTCTTTAAACCTTACAACTCCTAGAATACTGGCTGGTGCAAGAGCAAGGGTTTAGTTAATTGTGTTCACGGGGCCCCTAATAGTCAGAGGTCCCAGACAATTGCCTACTTTTGCCAAATGGTAAAGTCTGCCTCTGTTCACACAAAACAAAGTGTTTTGTGGCCAGAACACACAGTC
The DNA here is from genome assembly GCF_018320785.1 of Cheilinus undulatus. Taxonomy (NCBI): domain Eukaryota; kingdom Metazoa; phylum Chordata; class Actinopteri; order Labriformes; family Labridae; genus Cheilinus; species Cheilinus undulatus. Next base: position 4,910,503 of record NC_054884.1, on the reverse strand, counting down.
CCAGACATGACAACTTGTCATTAAACTTCTGGCTGCCTCCCTCTTAAGGATCGTTGTATTGCTTTGACTCATTTTCCATGGATATAATTAAGGCTTACTGACAACCATGCCAGACATACAATACTTCAAGGAATCATTCAGTTATTGGAGACTTTGGCCTGCTAGGACTGTCCTTGAGCCTTCAAATTGAAGGTTTTAAAGTAATCATTAAGTCTGAGGCTGGATGTTCCACGTGTTTACAATATATTATACTGTTAATACTGTTATAACCCATTAAAACTCCATACCTATTTTCTAGAAGTTTGATTTTCACAAGTAACAAGATGTACTTGTAACTAGGGTGTAGCTGAACTTTAAAGACACCTCACATCTGCTCACCTTTGCTTGAGCCAAATTAGTTTAACCCTGGCCTTTGAGAAAATAAAAGGAAAACTTGCCTAAAATAAATGGTGGAGAAAATAAAAAAATCTAATGGCCAGACACCTATGTTAAAACAAGTTAGAATTATTTAAAGATTAATTAATTTAATCATTTTTTACGCTGTTTCTATTTAGGCTGACAAAGACGAGAGGTAAATAAAAATCCTCAGTGAATTCATTCCTGGGTTAATGTTGTCAACATAGACGGAATTGTGTCGCTGTTTAGAAACTCACCTGTGTGGGACCAGTCCCGTAACAGACGCATGGCTGTAACGTGTTGTTAGCATGTCTTATAATTTTACTCTTTGGTACCTGTGATAAAATTGCAGCACGGAGGAGTGAAGAGAAACGTCGCGCTATGTGTGCCGCCATGTTGGACTGACGTCATCACGGCGAACGTTATCCGCTTTTGTTGTCAGTTGTATGTTGGAATGACATGCCAAAGTGAACTGAAACTTGAAGCGTCTCACTAAATATAATATTCAGTGAGGTTTATAACGCAGGGAATAAAGGTGAAGTAAAACTCAGGTTCCACCGAGATTTGAACTCGGATCGCTGGATTCAGAGTCCAGAGTGCTAACCATTACACCATGGAACCGCTTATCGAGTTTAGGGAAAACAAGTATTTATACACACCTGACATTTATTTCCAAATGCTCTAAATTTATATAAAACTTGGCGATACAACACTTTAAACTCTTATATTTGTTCAAAGGGGACTTCTAGAGATAGTTTCTTCCTGTCTCCTCGATTACCACCATGGAGAAATGAAATACCAGCTGACATGAATTTGACAAACTCCAGACAGTTACTGCAGGACAGAAAAATCATGGTCCATTGTAAAGCTAAGCTTTTGGTCTTATCCAAGCAACACATTCTTAAGAAGTGTTTATCTTTTAGTATATAGCCTTCTTCAAAATTTAAATCACTTTTCCTAAAACTGAAGGACATTACTTTTGTGATGTGAACAATGTGGGCGAGCAAATCAAACTAAAAACATTTGAAAAGTGAAGCCAAGTTAGCTGTCATGATGAGCATAAATGGCAGGATGCCAGAAAGTAAAAAAAAAAACAATTTCAAGGGAAAATATTAAACAATTTGCACATAAAAGGTATATATAGGCAAAAAGTGGCAAACTAGGTTACAGTTTTTCTTGATTGCTTTGATGCAGCAGTCAACTCAAACTCCACATTTTTCAAAACAGTTAACACACAGGCCAAAACAGTGGCACTCATGCTGGAAATTACACATTTTGTTTGCAAAAGGCTCTGACCGTGCCAAAATATTTAAAATATGCAACAAAAGCAAATTCTGCCTTCAAACGCCACAACTTGCAAACAAGAGTATGAGCTCTTCAAATCAATCATTACGCAGTGGACAACAAAATACAAAATACAGCACTCAGTGCAAATCAGTCCACCATTGCTTGTCATTGTAGCCTATTACTGTACGTAGCTCTCATGCCAGTGCCATTTGTTGTCAAATTTGCCTTCTTGCAAAGAATTGGATCCAGAATCAGAAATGCTCTGATGCAAATATTGATTCCATTGATTCTTTTTTTCAAACTGTGGCTGAAAACTGAAATACCATAAATATTACACAAAATGCATGTAAACCAAAATACAATCTATTACAGTAAATTATAAAAATCTATTACTGTAGAGTATAAGAAATAACCACTACTGATACTCAGTCTCTTCTGTCTTGGCGATGGGGCCACATGGCCTCATCCACATCACATTCAATATCCTCTCTTGCAATGCACCGAGGGAAAAATCTTCTTGCATGCCTTATCCAACCTTGACATTCCTCTGCATCTATTTTTTGGGCAGCAGCAGTCACTGCATTCAGCAAGGGCATCTGTTCATAGGGACGGTGATCATAAACCTTCCACCTCCAAGCGCTGAAGAACTCCTATTTGATTCAAAAATGGGGAATATGCTGGAAGGAACTGCATCATCATTCAAGGGTGTACTGCAAACCACTCATTGACAAGGCGAGAGTGGTGGAACGCCACATTGTCCCAGATAATGACAAAGAGTGGCATGCCAGGCCTCAACAGCCCTCTCTCCTCAGGTGGGATCAGCCTGTCATGAAGTGCATTCAGGAATGTTATGAGGCGCTCAGTGTTGTAAGGACCAGTAGTGGGCATATGGCGTAAGATACCATCATTGGAGATGGCAGCACACACGGTTATGTTGGCGCCCCTCTGTCCTGGAACTGTGATAGTGGCCCTGTACCCAATGAGGTTCCTTCCACGTCTCCTCACTTTACAGAGATTGAAGCCGGCTTCATCGGCATAAAAGAAGACATGATGTGCCCCCTCGGCTTCAAGCTCCATTATTCTCTAAGTAAAAAAGGGAAAAAGACAATGAAAAGTTACTCCAGCTGACTCTAACTGCATGATATGAGAAGGCATTACAGTATACTGTAGTAATGTTTCCTTACCTCCACATATTGGCATCTGGCCTCCTTCACAGCGTCAGAGTTCCTTTGAAATGGAACTTTATAGAGCTGCTTCATGGCCATATGGTTCCTTCTTAGGATGCGGTCAATGGTGGTCACACTCACGTTGTTGATGTTCCTAAACATGCCCTGATCTGCGATCACTGTTGCCCTGATTTCACGCAGCCTTATGGCATTGTTTGCCACAACCATGTTCACAACGGCTGCCTCCTGCTCAGCACTACAAGTTCTCCCTCTACCACCAGAGAATGGTAGCCTTTGGATTCTGTAAAGAATACATGTAATGGGAATGAGGAAACAATTGCAGAAAGTATATCACTGAAGTTATTTCTGTGTATACTGTACAGCAAAATTACCTGTTTTCCTGTCAAAAAATTCTGACAATTGATGCAACAGTGTTTCTGTTTAGAACAGGTTGGACTCTTTGTCCAGCCTCTCTAAGTGAAAGGCCATGATTGATAACGTGATCAATAACAGTTGCCCGAATTTCATCAGAAACCTGAGCCCTTCCAACTATACCTCCACCTCGCACTCAGACTCCTCTTCCTCGGACCCCTCTTCCTCTTACTCTCACTCTCATCTGCCTTAGACCTCTTCCATCCATGTTGGCAAAGAACAACACAGATGCTGCACCTTTTAAGGCGTGCAGACTGATTGCTAATTGAAGATTTGTGTGAAGGAGTGTCAAACAGGTGCTTCAGTGATTTCATACTGATGAGGTAGTTTCTAATAGTTAGGAACAGATGGTTTCTGTTTGGTTACCATAGCTGAAACAATGGAGTTTGGACTGCTTGAATGACATCCGTGTTAACTGTTCTGCAAAAGGGTGGGGAAAATGTGTCAATCCAATGAGAAAAGGTTAACACATTTGCAAGAGGTGTCTTGTGCTCTGCTAAGACAGTGATGATGAAAACCGAGTGGATCCAAGTTTCTTTAAGCAGGTCAAAGCAATCAAGAAAAACTGTAAGAGTTGCAAAAAAATTAGCAAAAATGGGATACAAGAGGCTAAAATAACTCTTAAAAGGGTGAAGGAGGGGCAACAAGGGGCACAAATAGGTTTAAAGTGGCAAAAACTGAAGGGATATGCAGTGTAAAACAATTGAAAGTTTTCCAAATTGGGCATAAGAGGTAGTTGAAAAGGGCTTAAGATTGGCGAAAATGGTTGGAAAGTGGCAAAAATGGTTTCAAGTTGTAAAAACGGGCAGAGAAAAGTGGTTAAAAGTGTTAAAAATGGACAAAAATGGCTGTGTGGTCCTAAAAAAGGGCAGAAAATGGGGTAAAAATATACGGTGTCATAAAAGGGGGTTTAAGGGGCAAAAATGAACTAACAGAGGCAAAAAAAAAAAAAAAGAAAAGGCCAAAAATGGTTAATAGAGGAAAACATGGGCAAAAAATTCCAAGAAATTATGAAAAGTGGCAAATGAAAGTGGTAAAGATGGATCAAGTGTCATAAATGGACAGAAAATGTGTGTTAAGGGGCAAAAACAGCCAGTAAGTTGATAACATCAACACAAGAATCCTTTAAAAACATTCCTGGATCCAGACGGTGATCCGGATCACTCCCAAAATCAAATTCACTGATAACTCCCTCCCCGGTGGGGTGGAGACATGGTGAGGCAAAACATTGGCTTTGCTACGTGTGGACTGTCATGGCGGAACCACCCATGGTCTCACCGGACGACTGAAAGTCATGGCAGAGGATGAATATTCCTCTATTCCTCCCAGCATTGTGAGTGTTCTTGCTACAGTTCACTGTCTTTCTGTCTGTTACACTCCGACTTGTCTCCTCGACCGGGTGTACGTCTTTCAAACTCTATAAACTCCAAAACTTTGAATAGAAACACACCAAAAAATGCTGCTGGGATTGAAGTTACTCATGTCCGCCATCTCCTGGTGTAAAGTGGTAACAGCGCAGACCTCCGCCATTAGCCCCATCTCCCAATAGTAAAGAATCCTTAAAAAATTCCTGGATCCAGACGGTGATCCGGATCAGTCCTAAAATCTAATCAGTTCTTCCTTATGCCATTTCTGACATTTCCTGAAAACTTCATGAAAATCTGTCCATGACTTTTTGAGTTATGTTGCTAACAAACTAACAAACAAACAAACCCACCCAATTACATAACCTCCTTGGCAGAAGTAATAATTAAAAATAAGGGCAGAAAAAATGTAGGAAAGCATTAAATAGTGGTAAAAAATGGCATCAAGGTGGCAAAAATGGGGTGAAATGTGATGAAATAAGATTATAGACTTTCAAATAGGGGTTTCTTGTTGCAAACATGGGAAAAAGTTATGATAGAGGGATAATTAGTAGTAAAATATGGCTTCAAACTGGCATAATGGGTGAAGGTGGTCTAGTGAGATTATAGAGGGTCAAAATGTAAAACTTTTAAAGATGCAACAAATAAAGATAGCAGATGTGGTTAAAATGGGTAAAAGTGGCAAAAATGAGTAAAAAAAAGAGGCAAACATGGGCAAATAATTTTAAACAATGGATGTAAAGTGGCAAATGAAAGTGGCACAGATGGGCCGTGTCATAAATGGGTGGAAAACGGGGTGAAGTTAGATTATACAGTGCATAAAATGGGTAACCCAGAGGCAAAAATTGACAGAAAGTAGAAAAAATGACTGACAAGTGTAAAAAGCAACAGAAAAAAAATGTGAAAGGGGTTAACTAGTTGCAAAGTTGTTCAAGGTGGCAACAGTGGGTGGAAATGTGGTGAAATGAGAGCTCTATGTGTCAAATTGTGCTCTTGCATGTTCCTATGTATTCTTGTGTGTTTAATGTGTCTTGTATGTTTTTTTTTTGTTTTTGTTTTTTTGCTCCCTGTATTTTACACACTGAATTGCCCCAATAGGGACAAACAAAGTTCTTAACTGATTAATTGATTGAAAATGGGTTTCAAGTGGCAACAATGGGTTTAAAGTGTCCATAGTTAAAAAGTGCCAGAAATGGATGAAAAGTGGCAAATAAAGTGCCATAAATGGGCCAAGTGTCAAAAAATGGGTCACAAGAGGGAAGATAGAGTGAAAGTGGAAAAATGGGCAGAGAAAGGTGTGATAAAGGGTAAATCAGTGGTAAAAAATTGCTTTGAAGCGGCAAAATGGGTGGCAAAGGTGGTCAAACAAGATAAAACAGTGTCAGAAATGTAGATAGGTTAAAAAATGGAATTGGAATTTGGTAAGACGAAATTTACTTTGACAAAAGTAATGAAAACCTTTTAGGCCTTGTTAAAGGATATAGACATATGGAGAATATTCACACATCCATTAGTACTGGCCTTGATAGGACTTTTTAACAATATAAGGAGGACTCACTTGGGGTCGAAAGAGGAGAATGTTGTATTTGCAGATTGAAGATTAAATTAAGGTAAAGCTGGCTGTACACCATCTATTTTACAGTATTAGAAACAGCTAATGAAGATGGATCAACAATGTTTATAAAAGGAATTTAATGATAAGAGAACGGTGATATGCAGGTTGATAGATTTCCTTGTTTGGAGCACGCAGTACACAAATAGGTGTAAGCACTAGAACCTGCCAGTAGAGGGCGCCTATCCCACATATTTTCAATGAAGGGAGAGGCGGAACTCTTCTTTGATGGCCTTTGTGTCAGTAGGGTGCCATCAGCGGACGGACACAGTATGTGTTTTTTTTTTTAGCTAAACAAAACAACCAACCTTCTAAATGTAGCTACGAGTATTGTTACATAACCGTCTGGGATTAATGTGTTGCGTTATATCTTGGAAAATGTTATATAAAAGCCAGTAAATAGCCGTATCGTATGTTTTTGTGGTGTTTAAATGAGGTGTTATTTTTACGGCTTAGATTTGGTGTATTTTTAACTGCCTGTACAGCTAAAGCTAGGCACGCGACGGTGCTGATTATGCTAGCTATCTTCAGCGACATCAGCAGGGTTTATTAGTTATCCAAAGGCTAGCTGACAGGTCACTAAACAGTGTTTGACATCAAAATACAGGCGAGGCGTTGTCAGGAATTGAAGAGGAAGTGGCTTCATCACTATCGGACAGATCCAGGCTCGTGCTGTGACTCTCTGTTTACCGTTAGCTACTAACTAGTTAACGCGGCCAGGAAGGACTCGATTAGGCAATCAGATAAGCAAGGCAGGAAGTGATGATGTGACTGCAGGGGTTAGGCTCTGATAGTGTAGTCTCTGCCTCAGCGGTGAAGTCATGCGTGACTTGAAGTGTACATTGTTCGAGAGGATCCAGCCCACGTCACTGCGGTGAAGAGGTGAATTACCACCGGTGGGGTAGCACGTCTTTATCAATCTCCACAATGCCCGGGATGGTGGTGTTTGGTCGGCGGTGGGGGATCGCCAGTGATGACCTTGTTTTCCCAGGATGCTTTGAACTTTTCTTCCGTCTACTTTGGTAAGTTCTGCATCTTCATTGATGTCTATGATCTGCTGAGAAGGGCTGACCAGAGAATCACATCTTGATATCTCTAGCTGAATGATGATGCACATTATGTGCCTATGTGTTTTTGATCTGTAAAGAAATAAAAACAGGTTCAAGTCAAGTCCACGTGCACCAAGAGTCATGCAGACACTTGATAACAGCCATCTGCACTATGTCAGTATAAAAGACATAAACATAGACTGTTAAAAACGTGACAAATGCCTCTTAGGAAAAAATAATACACATTAATACTTCTCAAGTAGACTTAATAATTAAAATAGGCATAGACAGGCTTTTTTAATGGGTTGGCCAACCGCTATATTGACAAAAGTATCCGGATGCCTGGCAGTGACTGTATGACTGCAGTAACATTGTATTCAAGTACATGTACTTTAATATGGAGTTAGCCCCCCTTTTGCAGCTATTAAAGCCTTCCAAGAAGAGTGGAGGCTGTTTGTGTCTATTCATTCTGTAGAGCACTTACGCCGTTGGGCAAAGATGTTGGATGAAGGCCTCACAATCTCTGTTACAGTTAATCCTCAAGGTTCTTAGTGGGTTTTGGGCCAGTCAAGTTCTTCCACACCAAACTCATCAAGCACAGTCATGTTGGAATAGAAAACGGACTTCCCCAAACTGCTGCCGCACAGTTGGGAGCATAGCATTGTTCAAAATGTCTTGGTATGCTGAAGCATTGGCCTTCCTTGAAGATAAGGGGCCGAGCCAAGACCCTGAAAAAACAGCCCCATAGGTGGTCTTCTGCTTCTTGCCTGACTCTGTTGTTTCTAAATGCTTCTGCTTTCTAATATCTGTGGAATACCTAGCAGAGATGAAACTTCATGAACCTTCTTATTGCAAAGTTGGCATCCATCACAGTACCACCCTTGAAATCACTTAGCTCTTCAGAATGACCCATTTAGGATCACAAATGTTTGCAGTCGTAGACTACATGGCTAGATGCTTGATTTTACACCTGTGGCAAAGGGTCTGATTGAAACATCTTAATTCAGTAGTTGACCGTCCAGACAGGACCACTTTGTTAAGAGACACATGATCTGCCGTTATAAATTTCTCTTTATTTGCAGGAGTAGGAAAAGCACATGTTCCTGCCTTTCCTGTGCCTACAAAGAGAGCCTGAGGCAGAGAGAGAAGCAGCAACAAACCCCAGGGCAGAGCAGGCATCAGTCACAACAGAATTAAAGTAACTAAATCAGATGCAGCATAGAGGAGGAGCTGGGGTTGAGGAGGGTTGCATAAGTAGCTTGCAGAGGGAGCAGCAAAGCTTAGCCAGGCCAGAGCAGTTTAAACATGGCATCATGACTGCAAAACCATCTTATTGCAAATGTGGCATCCATCACAGTACCACCCTTGTAATTCCTGAGCTCTTCAGAACGATCCATTTAGGATCTTAAATGTTTACAAATGGACACTGCATGCCTACTTGCTTGATTTTATACATCTGTCAATAGCAACAGCAAAATAAGCTGGCAGTGAAGATTTAGCAAAGTTTTCACAACCCACATCCTCATCTCTTGCTGCTCATCCCACACATGCATGTTTCTCACAAATTTGGCACCATTTAAAAGGGAAATTAGCAGGCTTTCCAACATTATAAGATTTCTTACCATGAAGCATTGTTACAACAAGGAAATTATCTACCAAACACAAATTTCCTTACTTTTTGTGCTAGGTTTATATGTTTTAAAGTGAAGGAATACAGTGACAGCCTCTGCAGTCATTCCTGTTAGCTTCATTTTCAAGGATTTCACAATTTCAGATTTTGAGTACTATCAAAAGCAGATGTGCCAAGAGTTACAAGCAGCCTGAGCACTGATCAAAGTATGAGTCAAGCCTCTGACACCCTCTGAATATGCCCTTGTAAACAGATAATCTTGTGGTCATTAAGCTTATTAGTCCGAATGGTTATTACTGTAAATATTTATTTTTCAATCAATGTAAACAACATCAATATAACCAAGTTGTCCTACCCAATAACTGGTTTAAAAATATATCTTAAAATTGTTATTTCTCAGCCCTTTTACAGAGCAGCCTCTAGTCCTCTTTGTTGAACAATAACATTCACTGACTCTGCTGGTTTTTTCCCCACCTGTCATGTCATTTTCTCTTCAGGTGGACTGGCACCATGATCCTCTTCACATATCATAAAGGCCAGTTTGATTGTAATGGAATAGGAATTCTCCATAGCTATCTGGTTGGACTGTTGGTCATACTGGCGCTCATCATCCTGTCATTATGTGCTATCGTCTATGTCAGCGGCCAAGGTAAATCACAGTGTTTTTATTAAAACCTTAACCTTTCAGTGGGCAAATGACTTGAAGAAATAAGACGTGCAATCATTTCAGGGGGGAAATTCCACAGTTATGATGCTTTTACACCATATTGCCTGGAGCAACAGTGATTTCAAAATACAGCAATTACGCATTAAAGGAAGTTGTTAGACAGTTGCTCTAATAGCTTTTTTTTCCCGGGAAGCTGCATGTTCATACATGCTGTCTTTTACACTGGAACACTGAATTTATGAAACCAAATCTGCAGTTTATACAACAGTTTTAATCCAAAAGCTACTGGACCTGTGTCAAGATCTGAAGATGCTCCCCGTCTCATCCAAAAATCTTCCTCATTGGAGATTTTTTTTATTGTAATGAGTGCTAATTATCCCAACATTGATGACTGAGAATCTCTTAAGACACACAAAGTAAATAGCCGAGGATTTTTAATTTCGTATGCTGACATTTTGACATGTAACATTAGCAGCACACATTCTAATCATCCGTCATTGTGGTTCAAATCTTTGGTATTTACACAAAAATCTTTGGTTATTCCTCAGGTACCATTACGAACCCTGGCCCCAGGCGCTCCATGCCTGCCCTGGTGTACCTGCGTGCTCTCCTGTACCTTCCTGAGCTAGTCTGGGCCTGCCTCGGTGCTGTCTGGGTGTCTGACGACAGCAAAGGCTGCGATCCTGCCACAGTTGGGGCTGTCATTGCTGCAGTGGTTGCCAGGTAGGTAGTTTAGCGGTATGACAAAGGCCGCCACAAGGTGAAAAGGTAAAAAGAGGAAGGCTTTCTATGGATGGTTAGGAAAGACATGGTCCAACCTAAATTGAAGCAATTATTTCACACCTAAATACCCATTATGACTTATTAGAAAACAACAAACACACATTTCTTTTATTGTTGCCTGTTTCCAAATGTAAGCCCACTCTTCTTATTACTATTATTTCGGCAATGTTGACATGGTGGGTGGGCTGATTGGATAAGGACAGTAAAGTCAGCATATACAGGTGCATCTCGAAACTTCCATTTATTCTAGATTTATTTCATTGAAAGTGAAATATTTCAAGACATTGTTTTATGTTGATATTTACGGTTTACAGCTCACAAAAATCCACTCTCTCAAAATATTAGAATATCACAAAACATCACACCAAAAAAGGATTTATGATACAGAAATGTTGACCTGGAATATGATGCTCACTCTTGCACTTAGTATTTGGTTGGAGCTCCTTTTACACAAATTCCTGCATCTCTGCTTGTGTCATGGAGGCGACCAGTCTGTAGTCCTGCCAGGGTGTTATGAAGCCCAGGTTGCTCTGATAGCAGTCTTCAGCTGGTCTGGATTGTTGAGTCTCTCATCTTCCTCAGAGATTCTCTACGAGGTTCTGGTCAGACCAGTTGGCTGGCCAATCAAACACAGTAACACCATAGTCAGTAAAGCAGTTTCTGGTAGTTTTGGCTTCCCTGTGGGTACGTTGTCCTGCTGGAAAAAGAAATCAGGATCTCCACAAATCTCCTCAACAGATGGAAGCACAGAGTTCTCTAAAATCTCCTGATAGATGCCTGACAACGTTGACTCTGGACTTTATAAAGACCAGCGGACCAGCAGCGGCAGATGACATGGCACCCCAAACCATCACTGTGGAGACTGGAAACACTGGACTTCAAACACCTTGGGTTCTGTTTTCTGATTTCCAACTGAAATGCAAAATTGATTTCCATCTGAAGACAGGACTTTGGACCACTGAGCAACCATCCAGTTCTTTTTCCCCTTAGCCCCACAGAGACAGTGAGGACTTCTGTGGTTCAGGATTAGCTCAACACTAAGAACACGTCACTTGTAGTCCATTTCCTGAACCCGCCTTTGTGGTGGCTCCTAATTTTTTCTTGCCACACTTCTCCTTTTAGTCAACTTTCCATGAACTTTCTTTTGAAACAGCCTCTGAGAACAGCCTGACCTTTCAGCAGTGACCTCCTGTGGCTTCCCCTCCTTTGAGGAGGGTGTCAGTGATTGTTCTCTAGACATTTGTCAAGTCAGAAGTCTTCCCCATGATCATGGTTGTGGGAACTGAACCAGAATGAGAGAATGAAGGCTCTGGAAACGGTTACGAATGGACTTTTTTCACAATATTCTTATATTTTGAGGTAGTGGACTTTAGATGATCATGAGCTGTAAACTGTAATCATCAAGATTTAAACAAAAAAAGTGTTGAATGTTTCACCTTGTATGAGATAAATCTAGAATACTGTATATAAAAATGTAACTTTCTGAAGTAAATCACAGGCAAAGGGAATTTTTCCTGATATTTTATTTTTTAGATGCTCTTGTATAGCTACACTTAATGCTGCAACAAATACTTCAGCTTGCTTTAAATCTGAATGGAGCTAGGCCCTTGAGATGAATGTTAACCAGAGGGCTAAACCCTCCTGCTGTAGATCCAGTATGCATGCATTGATATTATTAAATGTCATCTGGGGAGGCTCATTTACTGAGCCTTTCAGGGACTCAGCCGTTTCTGTGGGCAGGCCTAGTTTTGGCTTTATGGTTTTTTCATTACATAATGTAATGTCTTTTAAGGTCTTTAGTCAAGCATTTCTCTCTCTGTGTCACCACAGCTGGATCATCCTGCTGTTCACAGCTGTAGGCGTGGTGGTTGTGTTTGACCCACTGGGTAACCCGCGTCCCCAGCCCACTGCCATGGAGCCGCTAGGAGTGCGACACCTTCAGAGCAGCGAGGGCACCCAGTTCTTCTCCACCGCTCGCTCCTTGGCTGTAAAGGTGTGGGAGAGCCGACTGAGGCTCCTGTGCTGTTGTCTGCCGCAGGATGAAAGTCACCGAGCAGCGTTTTCCAGCATTGCTCAACTCTTCAGCGGATTTTTCTCTGTAAGGAAAACATTACCTGTCTATTCTTTTATGTACCTGGCAGCTAATTAAAAAGTATATTTATTTTTGTATGCATGAATTGTGTAATGATGCAGTACTGCAACAAAATCACACATGAAACCATTTGTGTTCTTGTGGTTGTTTCAGGACACAGACCTTGTTCCCAGTGACATAGCAGCTGGTCTGGCTCTGCTGCATCAGGAGCAAGATAAGATGGAGAGAAGCAGAGACCCAGAGGTCACCGTTGATCACAGCCCGTCCTCCCCCATCGTAAGTACATTAGCCTGTTGGGTTTTTTTTTTTTTTTTGCTGTAGCAGGCTGCAAAGAAGTTAAAAATAATCCTCTTTCATTGAGTACAAATGTATAAATCATGCAAGTCTGTGAAACATAACTTATAATGTTTCTTTAACCATGTGAAGGGAGAAGATATGGAGACAGAGTTGGAGAAGGCAGCTCACTGCATGCGCTTTGCTGCAGCAGCTTACGGCTGGCCGCTGTACATTTATTCCAACCTCTTTACTGGACCCTGCAAGCTCAGTGGAGATTGGTAAGATGCACTTCTTATTGAAGTCAGTAGGACTTAAATTTACAGTGTGTAAATTCTGCTGTAAGGGGGATTTTAACTAAACAGAACAAAACAGAGCTTAATGAGGTAGCCTCAGGCATGATTCATGTAGACTCGGCCACAGTACATGAAAGATATGAACACCATCTGCTCAAGTAGAGGGTAGTCATCCGTGAGTAGAGTCAGAAAGGCAGTTCTAAATGTCTCTTGCCTCTTCCAAAACGATTTCATCCTCTGCACAGTAGCTGTAAAGGTAGGAACAGGGCTGTTGGTAATGCCATGGTAGCCTGCAGAATGGACTTGTCTGCTTTTCGACTAAAACTATGACTAAAAATGTTTGTCAACAGCCTTTTTTCCATGACAAAACTAGACTAAATCTAACAAAAATAGATCTGTGATGACTAAAACTGTCAAAAAGTAAGTTTGATTTTCGTCAAGATGAGTAAAACTAGACTAAAATGGGATTTCATTTTTGTTGGACATTCAAAATCTGTGAAAAAAAACTTTGCCTAGACTAAAAGGTTTCTTAGTTTTCGTCGACTAAAACTAGACTAAAACTAAAAAGGGTAGAAATGACTAGAACGTGACTAAAACTAAAAAGACATTTCATCTAAAGACTAGAATTAGAAATAGCTGCCAAAATGAACACTGCTCTGGAGGGGATTTTTAAACAAACTGATTGGATACCTCCACCTACTGTTAGACTATGCACATGTACAGATATGGCACAATTTTACTAATGCAGAAGCTGACCAGACCAGCTGACCACTACGTGGGAGTGGCTTAGGGACGACTCTGTGAACGTCCTAGAGTGGCCCAGCCAGAGTCCTGACTTGAACCCTATTTCACAACTCTGGAGAGACCTGAAAATGAATGGCAGAAAATTTCCCAATCCAGTTGTGCAAAGCTTGTTGAGTTTCAATGTGATATTTCAGTTTTTTTTTTTAAACAAATCTGCAAAAATTTCTAAAATTCTGTCTTCACTTTGCCATAATGGGGTTCTGAGTGTAGATTAGTTGGAGAAAAAATGAATTGAAACAACTGTAGTATCAGGCTGCAACACAAGATAATCTAAAAAAGTGAAGGGGGTCTGAAAACTTTCTGAATGCTCCGCATGTAAAAGGGCTGCTTGATAATTCTGATTCCTTTGACTGGTATTGAGGTCACGACACAGAAATTCTACATACTGTACCTTTAAAGTCACAGTAGATGAACAGCTCCTGAGGAAAGGCAGAAACCTGCTCATGTTACCTTCTAACCCTGATCAGAATGTGTTTGTATTTCAGCTGCAGGAGTCGTGCAGCAGAGTACGACATCGTGGGGGGAGACCACCTCGGCTGTCACTTTTCCTCCATTCTGCACAGCACTGGTCTGCAGTACAGAGACTTTATCTACGTCAGCTTCCACAATCAGGTAAAAAATAATCCTCTATTTATTTTAGAAGTTACCACAGTCTCACTGATTAAAGTTTTCTTCCACAGTTAGCTATTATTAAGTAAACAAACGTTTGTTGCAGATCTACGAGATTCCGTTCTTCGTGGCTTTGGATCATAAGAGGGAGGCTGTTCTAGTGGCTGTCAGAGGAACGCTGTCACTTCGGGTGAGACTGGACTCCAGCTGTTGCTGATTCATCTTAGAATGAAACAGACTCTGTACCTGTGCTCGGGTGTATTTTATTATCTCTATTGTTTTTGGAATTTGTTTTTAGAATTTTGATGTTAGGCGGTTGTTTTCACCCTTTAAATATTTGTTCACAAAATATTTAATTGGCTAGTCTGAGATGTAATGGCAGGAAATGTCTTGATTTATTCCTTGAAAAGAATTAACAGTATTATTGCTTACTTGCTGTTATCATCTCCATGTTCAGAATCACTTCCTCTTCTGCACAGATGACTCATTATTAGCTAACTAAAAAGGGTGATGTTCAAGGGTCACTGTTTGCCTACTTCTGTTTTTTGAGCCTTTTTAAAAAGAAAGAAAAAGGCTTTAAATAACTTACAAAACAAATATTGAGGAGAATTTTAAGACACACTATTTTGGGGTGATTTGGTTCTTTATATTTGGGTTAAAGTCTGAGACAGTCATCGCCACTCAGGAGTTTTAGTTTAGTTCCATGTTTGACTGTAACTCTGGGTCTCTTACGTGGGTTACCCAAATTATCATTCGTTTAACTCTGTTTGTCCTGCAGGATGTCCTGACAGACCTGTCTGCTGAATGTGAGAACCTGCCCATAGAAGGAGTGACTGGAGCCTGCTATGCTCATAAGGTAAACATTCATTTAAACACAACATTGTGCATATGTCTTTGAAGACAGATCCTCTTTGAAAACAGTCGATTCCATATGAAATAATGCAACAGCACATCACCAATGCATGTAATGCACTGCATGTATAACACTGTGGTAAGGCAGGCCTGAAAGAGCATGGATGACCCCTCACATTTAATTTCATGAACACAGACTACTCTCCCCAGGCCTGTTAATATAAAAGCAGCCATTTTAGATGTTCTTTCATCTCTGCCTCAATTACACCGCTCAACAGTGTGTGGTAGCTGGTGCACCCTGCTTGGAGTTGCAAAATAACTCCACATGAAAGCCTGTTTGGCTTTCATCTGTTTTGCATTGAGGAGAAGCTTGTGTCTAGCCATTCTGCCATAAAGTCCAGATCAGTGGAGGGCTGCAGTGATGGTTGTCCTACTGAGACTTTGTCACATGTCCACACAGGACTTCTTGAGTTCAGTCAGAGTGACACCTCTCTCAAGACCCTTCTACCCTGATTGCTCAGTTTGACCAGCTCTTGGAAGAGTCCTGGTTTGCCAAACTTGAGAATTCTGGAGGCCTCTGTGCTCTTGGGAAACTTCAGTACCTGCAGACATTTTTGTAGCTTTCTCCCGATCTGTGCCTGTCAAGAATTCTCTCTCTGAGCTCTGCAGGCAGGCCCTTTGCCCTCATTGCTTGCTTTTTGCTGTGGTATGCATTGAGGCCTTCTATATAGAGGTGTATGGTTTTCCCAATCATGTCCACTTAATTTAATTTACCACAGGTGGACTCCAGTCAAGGTGTAGAAACATCTGAGCTAAGTTTCAAATGTTGCAAAGGCTCCTAATACTTATGTGAATGTTATATTACATTTTAAACTATTTAGCATCAAGCAGAAACATAACACACTTGAAAAAGACGAAATAAGTCTAAAACTTTCTGAATGCTCTGTTTATCTCTGTCCCCATGCGACCCTTTCTTTTTGTTCCATTTCATCATTTTCTTGTATACATACACACGAATCATTTCTTTTTAAGTTTTCTATGGCCCATCAGAGGATACAGGCCTTAATAATGGCCTGTAAATACATTGATTTTCCTTCTCTTCTTTCTTCTCAGTATGCAATGTGTGAATATCTGATGATTAGATAAATAAAGCTAGAGTTAAAAAATTTAGAAAAAAAATCTGATTGCGATTTTGGCTCATACAGCGAATTTAATATCCATTGCTATATTAAAGGGATGATCATTTTCCACATTATTCTTATTTTAATGAAGAAAAACAAATACATGAGCAAGAAAAGTACATTTTTTGTAAAACAAAAATAATAAAGACACTTACATGTCTGCATAATGTGTAGAGAATAAACAAAGAAAACAGATAATACTGAACTGCTATTTTGACACATTTCAAGTAAAATAAATATTGGACTGTCGCGGATTTGAAAATTGCGGCATGCCATATTGCAAGTTAATCTAACATGTGATTTTAAAACACAGTTTTAAAACTCTCAGGGGCTTCAAAGCTGTGAGTTGACTCATCAGAGAAAGATAAACCATTTTAACGACAGTCTCAGGCTTATTTCTTGTTTGCTCTTGATTACACTTGTCTCAGTTCTGCTTTGTCCCTGACTCCTGCAGGGTATATGCCAAGCAGCAGGCTATATCTACAAGAAGTTGGTGAATGATGGCATCCTGAACCAGGCTTTCTCCATAGCACCGGTAAGAAATGTCACTGATGTTCAGCTGCAGGTGTGGCTGTTTTGGTGTCTGTTAAGTATCAGTCCTGTTTGTAAGGAGAAGAATGCACACCAGCGGATACATGTTTCTGGGCTTGTATTTTGTGCTGTTAAAAATCTTTGCTGTTTTGCATGAGGGAAAACACCATGAATGCTGCTCTAAGTTTATCTGTTTTTTCCTCCCTCTGTGTGCAGGAGTATAAACTGGTGATCACCGGTCACAGTCTGGGTGCTGGCACAGCTTCAGTCCTCGCCATCCTCTTACGCAATTCTTTCCCCACCCTGCAGTGCTACTCGTTCTCCCCACCAGGGGGACTCCTCAGGTAAGAGACTGCAGTGTCATTTTAGCAATGTAAAGGAAACAGACAGCCCAGGGGTTTTATTTATAACTGAGCATGAAAGAGATGTATTACTTCAAATGCAAGTTTTTTGGAAAACAAAAATATCTGTAAGTGAACTTTTACCAACTCACAAGAACATTTAGTAGCAAAAGAATGGTGAAAGCACTGCTGATAGGAGACATGGCTGTACCTTTTAATGGTCCTTCACAGAATTTCTTTCCACTCTGTCAAATATAAATGAGTGTTTCCATTTTGTTATTGTCTGTTCCTGAGCCTTCTGGGCTCCATACCCTTTACATTAACAGCAGTTTGATAAAGATGTCAGCCAACACAGGTCCTTAAAGCTACACAATACTTAACAGGTGCTGCTTCACTCATATTTCTCATACCTGAGTGCAACTGGATTACATACAGTGCCAAAAAAAGTAATCACCCCCCTGGATGTATTATCCTTTATTGATTTTATAAATCAGTCATGGTCAATATAATTTGGCTTTTTTTAACATAAAAGCAGATTTCTACAAATAAATGCCAATTAGATAAAAATGTGTGATATCAAATAAGCGACAACATAAATATTCACCCTTTCTAGTCAGTATTTAGTAGAGTCACCTTTGGCTGCAATCACAGCTCTGAGTCTGTGTGGAAAGGTCTCAGTCAGGCTCAAACATCTGGACTCTGCAATTTTACTCCATTCTTCTTTGTTAAACTGCTCAAGCTCTGTCAGGTTGTACAGTGTGAACAGTCCAGCCACAAATCCTCTGTTAGATTGAGGTCTGGGCTTTGCCTCAAACACTCCAGAACATTCACCTTGTTGTCTTTAAACCGTTTCTGTGAAGCTTTTGCTGTATGGTCATCATCTTGCTGGAAAATGAGTCTTCTCCTAAGCCATAGTTCTCTTGCGGACTAAATAAGATTGTTCTCTAGGATTATCCTATATTTGACACATTTATTTTACCCTCTACCTTTGCAAGCCTTCCAAGGCTGGCTGCTGAGAAGCACCCCCACAGCATGATGCTACCACCACTGCGCTTCACAGTGGGGATTGAGTGTTTTGCGTCTTGTCTGATGGCAAAAATGCTCCATTTTGGTCTCATCAGACCAAAGAACTTTCTCCCTCTTGACCATGGAGTCTCCCACATGCCTTTTGGTGAACTCTAGTCCAGATTGGATCTGAGTTTTCTTCAACAGTGTTTTTCTCTTTGCCACTCTCCCATAAAGCTCTGACTGGGGAAGAACCCGGCCAACAGTTGTTGTCTGCAGAGTCTCTCCCATCTCAGCTGCTGAAGCTTGGAACTCCTTCAGAGTAGTCATAGGTGTCTTGGTGGACTCTCTCACTAGTCTCCTTCTTGCAGGCTCACTCAGTTTGTGAGGACGGCCTCATCTAGACAGATTTAATCAGGTGCAATATCCCTGCATATCTTGATGATGGATTTAACTGAACTCTGGAGGATGTTCAGAGCCTCAAATTATTTTTATTTATTGCCATTCTCTGACTTATACTTTTGAATAACCTTTTTCTCTGGGTTGCTTGGGGTGTTCTTTTGTCTTCATGGTGTAATGGTAGCCAGGAATACTGATTGACCAGTGACTGGACCTTCCAGACACAGGTGTCCTTGTACAACGATCACTGTAGTCACATTCACTCCGCTCAGGTGATCCCCATTTCCCTAATTGTGAGACTACTAGCACTGATTAGCTGGGCCACTGTTGAAATGGGTCAGTCACTTTAAAGGGGGTGAAAATTTATGCAGTTATTTATTTTATATTACATTGTTTTATTTAATTGACATTATTTTTAAGAAGGGTTAGGGATAGGTGTTTTTTTGCCAAATTATATTGACCATGATTGATTTATAGAATCACCAAAAGGGTAAAACATCTAAGGGGGTGAATACTTTGTTGAGGCATCGTCAGTTTGTTGATATTTTTGTAGAGCTGTTTCCAATGAAGAGTTGACAAACTCAGCTGACATATCTCAGCCCAAATCCTTTGTATCAGATCTATGATTCCACAATCTTTAAAAACTCTACAAAAGAGTTCACACACTGCCTGAATATTTTATTTACACATTGGTTTTATTGTTCTTTATTTTCCTGCGTTTACAGTAAAGCTCTCGCTGATTACTCCAAGGACTTTGTGATTTCTGTTGTGCTTGGAAAGGATTTGGTTCCCAGGTAAGCAGAGCTCTTCTACCATACCTTTTCGGCAGCCACTATTATGTAACGTTTAACTCGAGTTATATCATTGTTCTTTTTGAAGGGATTAAACTCTTATTGCCTTTTTTTGTTTTATATTTTTCACTGTGGAGAAATATAGCTGCACTGCAGACTCTGGTCTTCAAAAGGCCAATATAAATGTGCTGCACCAGTATAGACTCCTGAGTGATGGAGACTCTATATTTGGCCTGACCCTGTTATTACAGGCACAGAGAAGGAGAAAATGAGCACAACTTGAATGCTCTCTTTTTCCTTTGAAAGTTGTGTTTTCCTTTTGCTGTCTTTTTATAGACCTGCTTTCAATGTTTTTGCACAGATTAAGTATTCCCAATATGGAGGATCTGAAGAGAAGGATACTTAAGATAGTTTCTAACTGCAATAAGCCAAAGGTAAGAGAAACTGCTGCAGTTTAACATGCATATTTGTAGATCTTTTCAGTCAAAGTAGCTGTAATTCATTTTTTTTTATGTTGCAGTACCGCATCCTGCTGCAGGGATGTTGGTATGAGCTGTTTGGGGGAGACCCTGATGACTTCCCCACTGAGATGGACAACAGGAGGGAGGAGCTCAGCCAGCCGCTGCTTGGAGAGGAGTCGCTGATTATACGCCACTCATCGTCTTATCAGAGCCTGGCGTCAGACGATTCACCCGCCCACACAGCTGCACATTTACCTCTGTTCCTGCCTGGACGGATTCTGCATATCACAGAAGACGGGCCATCACGGAGGTCGGTCCACAGACAGTTAGTTAAGAAAATAGACATTAATTTGTGAAAACTGGGATTTTTTTGTTTTTATTTTTACAGGAACAAATGTTTGTTTGCCCGTTTGTTGTAGTTAAAAGTAATATAGCTTCTATAAGCAGACTGATACATGAGTATTAAGGCCGAACAAACCAGTAGTGTTACTGCACGACCAGAAACAACACAGAATACCCGCTGTGTGTTTACATGTTTACAAGCTCTCAACAACATAAATGTTCAAAATGAAACGTGGGCTATTTTTCTCCCCACTGTGTTTCGTTAAGGCTTAAATTAGTGTGTGTTGATTGTTGTTTTCTTTAATTAAAAAGAAAAATAAAGTTTGCGTTATTTGTTTACATATTAACTGGCTCATCTACCAGTAATATGATGTGATGTAGCGACCATTGTTGGTCTGTTGGTCACATTAAAGAGTTATTGTGATGCTGCTATATGTTTTTCAATAAATCCGAAAGTGATTTGCCAAAAATAAGATGTTATTGGGCCTTTGGGCAAGACCTGTGTCTCAATAAGAAACTGGTAGCTTAAGTGTGACCGTAAGTGCTTGATTTGTAAATCAGCACATATAAGATTTATTGCCAAGAAGCATTGTTACAACAAAGAAATAATCTACCAAACAAATTTCTTTACTTTTTGTGCTAAGTTTACATGTCTTCATACTTGTATTTTTTAAGGTAACTGTATTTTAAAGAGTAAATTTGAGTATTTCTTAAGATTTAAACTTATTTGTCTCCTTTTCTTTTAAAAACAAAGCTGGTTTTTCCAAGATAATGAGGACATTCCTTGGGAAATTAGCTAATTTCCATGCTGCCTTAGAAAGAAATGGAGCAAAATTACATGTATGCATGTATTTCTTTCTGCAGTGGTGCACTTTTTAAACATTTTTAATTGTCCTCTGTTGTTTAAATTATGTTTTATTCCATTTGGGGTTTAAACTTCAACATTTTGTCTTGAATGAATTCAAGCGGATGGAAATATGGAGCAAATTTGGGTAGCCATTTTATCTTAAGAAGGTGGTTGTGGGTCCTGGTTAAGACCAGTTGAGAAGCACAGATGTAAAGAAATCAAACTGAGTCTGACGTTTAGACCATCAGCCTTAATTTAAGGGGTTCCACAAAAGTATGGTATTTACCATTTTCCATCCCTCTCTTGTTTTTCTCCAGGTCCTGCTTTTCCCAGGTCCGGTATCGGGCTGAGTGGTCCAATGAAATGGCATTCAGGAGCATTTTGATCAGTCCCAGGATGCTTGCGGATCACATGCCTGACGCTGTGCTAGGAGCACTCAACAGTCTGACTAGCGACAAACCCTACCCCTTGTGCCCATCGTCCTTAAACAACAGCCAGCACAATACAATCTGAAAATGTGTCTTTCAGACTGACCCCAGGCTCCCAGGCTGGATTGTAATAAGAGACATGAACCCATAGAGGTTTACATGTTATGATCTCCATGAATGCACCTGATGTATAAAAACGTTGGCACAAGCATTTTTGTTAAACCGCACTTTTCGTTTTAATTTACATCATTTGTTTTATTTTGACCTCCAGAGTTCCTCCAGGAGAACTTTATGCCATGATCTTTGAATGTTTGTTGTGTACAGTATTTGACAGTGCTGCAGTTTAATGTGATTGTTAAATTTTTTTATGTTTGTGTGATTATTGTATGACTGGTGATGAAGCTGCCCCGAAGTCACTGAAAGTGTCTGATGCCGTCTTCCTTCCTGAGGACTGAGGGGCGGTCTGACCCAAACATGAAGATTTGAGAGTTTTACCTAAAAATGTGGACGAAAGCTTTATGTCTTTATCGTATAGTAACTGTGGTTAGTCTTTTTGTCTGTGTTTAAATATCTAAAAACATCAGGATGAACAGTGCCTATGCAGAAAATTGATTGCTTTTAAGTATGACAGTAATGGGTGCAGTGTGTTAACTGCAAGCTTCAGTCTGCATTTCTACAATGCAGTTTTCATTGTGCATGGTGTCTGGCGAAAGTGATAGTAAAGGTAGAAAGATTGTACTTGTACATTTTGTGGGAACCCGTTTACTTGCCATGGATATTACAGTTTTTTCAGGTAATGTATATTTAAGTTTGACTCGACTGATGCCTGCATAACAACAGTTTCACAGCCTCAATAGATCACATTGGATCCCTTGATCTCAATAAAAGCTTTTGTGAAGCACACAAATTATCCGGCAAGTTTTTTAGACCATAATAATACATGAAATTTCTATTCCCAGAAACAGCAACCTCGTTGGACCTTTACGGCGCAAAGGACCATTTATGGTGGACTTCCCTTGTGGCCTCCCCCCTCTTAATACAACAGAACCAGAATGATTTCTCACAGCCAACCAGTGGAGATCAGTCAACATCAAGGAAAGTGACATCACACTAGCTGACCAATCAGCAGTGGCCCACAGCGTCTCAAACTTCCTGTTTCCTCCAGAACTCAAGAAATGCGGTTTTACATCTCCTTTGATCCCAAACAAATGCCCCTTAAATTTTAACTACCCGTGATAAGATGATGAAACTCACACATCATGCAGGTGAAATGTGCTAAGTGTCATGACAGGTATTGTTTGGCAGGATTTCTGTCAATTAGTGCAATTCAAGGCTGAAAAATGGAGGCACCATATTTGTAGATACGCCTGTTAAAGGGTGTAAAATTGTTTCTGTTAAAACATAGGGCCAACTCATCCAGCGAGTCATACTGAGAGGATTTTCCTGTTAAATAACTCATTATAATGTAGGATAACAGAACTCTGTAGTGCAGCTGGATGTTGTCACAAGCTTGTGAAAAATGAAAGACTAATCCAGTGGTAAATTTTACTGATTTATATAAATTTTGATGGATAAATCAGAGGTGTCAAACTCAAGGCCCGGGGCCTAAATCCAGTCTGCAAGATCATATCATATTTCTGTTGTAACTGGCCAGCCGGTATGAGGTCTGCAGATTACCTACAGTATGAACATGTAAACTTAACCTTTGAAAGGTGAAAAAGTAAAGAGTAAAAATATTTAGATAGAAAGTCAGGAATGTGGAAAAGAAAACTGTTTTCATTTCATATTTTCAACTATGCATCTCGCAATCAAATTTACTGTTTGACTTTTTATGTCATATTTTGACCTTTTAAATTCACAAGTTTGACTTTTTACATCAAAATTCAGCCTCTTAAACTCACAGTTGTGAATTTAAAGTCATATTTGGACCTTTTCAACTCACTGTTTCCAATTTGATCTCAC